>NC_137012.1:30465652-30655652 GCF_032717465.1 Coenobita brevimanus
TTATTTTTACTTTAATCTTCCTGTTGCTAGATTTTATTCAACTTAGCAAAGGGGTTCTCGTACTGAAGGGGTTAATTCTGACGGATTTTCACAGCTCAACAAATCTAATCTGACTGACATTGTCGTGAGCTCAGAGAGAGAGAGAGAGAAAGAGAAAGAGAGAGAGAGAGAGAGAGAGAGAGAGAGAGAGAGAGAGAGAGAGAGAGAGAGAGAGAGAGAGAGAGAGAGAGAGAGAGAGAGAGAGAGAGAGAGAGAGAGAGAGAGAGAGAGAAACCAGGATTCTCTCGAGACTCCACAGATTTCCACCCTGTATACCATTTCTGCACTAGGCTATGTCTGATTAACCCAAGATGTTCACTCTTCCACTTTTTACCCTAATCTAACAACCTATTCTAACCTATCCTAACCCTCCACATTAATCCAACAAACTAACTTAACCTGATACTAAGAAAATCTAACTTAACCTTGACTCTCCTGGTTTAGAAAAGGCGCAAAAATTGACACACAGAACGATAATAGTAACAATAATAATAATAATAATAACAATAATAATAATAATAACTGAAATTACCATGAATGAAATATGCAATGTGTCCTCAGAGTGAAGTGGTTTTAAATTTAACCTTCAATAACCAGCCGTTAGTGGTCAGGTCAGGGGGTCAGGTCACGATGTCCACTGTGTTGAAACCAGAACAACGGTGCACTTGCAACAACAAAGCCAATTCATGCAACATTGCACCCTATTGCATTAATATTCAAGGTTCAATTTGCAAAGATAAGGGGGCGGGGAATCTGTATGGGGATTTCAGGCCTTGTGAGGGGTGACGGTAAGAGATATTTTTGATTCCCAAAAAACGCAAGCAACTCATCGAACACTGCACCTTACTGCACCTGTATCTAAAGTCCAGTTTGCAAATATGTGTGGTTGAGAATTTAACAGGGGATTCTAGGCCTTGTGGAGGGTGGCGGTAAGGGTGATCTATTTTTTTACTCTTACATACCTAAAATAATACCTCAATCAACACTGCACCTTACTGCATCTGCATTTAGGGATGAATTTGCAAAGATAAGGGGTTGGGCATGGATTAGGATTCTAGACCTTATGGTGGGTGGATTAGGGGTGATTTGTGGTTGCTGTCAGGCTGGAAATTAAAAAGAAAGAAGGTATCATTTTATTCCCCTAAAATTTAACCTGTGCTACTAGTTTTTAAGGGTCATTTTGCAGACACAGAATTTAGAATATTTGTATGCGAATGTGAGCCTTGTGGATATGGAACTTGGAGGTCAATTTTGGAATGTGATAAGGCTGATAGTTAGTTCAATTTTGGCCTTATTCCACCACGTTTAAGGCTCATTCTCGACCTTATTTTAACTGTAACTGTATTTAACTGTTCAAACTCAGTGCCCAAGAAGGTGAGATGAGATGCTGAAGCAGAAGGAGTATGGTGACGGCATGAAGGGTCTGGTTGGGCTGGTTGGACAGCCAAGGTTAACTAGTGTGGGGAAGCCTGACTAAGCTGTTAACATTACTACCACAACCACAAACCTATTACTGCCAACATTACTACCACAACTACCACAACCACTGACCTGTTACTACTAGAACTATCACTACTACCACTACCAGAATGACTACCACAACTACTAACCTATTGCTACCCAAATTACCACTATCAGAATGACTACCGTTAAACTGCATGTACTGAATATAATTACTACTACTACTACTACTACTACTATTGTCACTATTACTACTACTACTACCAGTATTACCACACCCATCTCAAGGCTGCTTACAAGGCCACTACCACAATATCCACCACTACCACAAAAACTACAACTATCTTCTACCTTAACCCTCTCATGGTCGCCACAACTCTACTACTCTATTCCAGTCAACGCCAGACGATTTTATTCAGCTGAGAGTGAGTCATAGGAGCCTGGATTACAACTACTACCACACAGTACCAAAACTACCACTACCACGGCCACACAAAATTACCACAATCTAACCCCTGCCACTACCACACACCCTACTACTACCACACAACAGACTAACACTAGAGTACGATGCCAGTCACGAAGAAGTGCTATGGAATGGATGCAGAGCTGTACAGTATTGTCCTTTTATCAATGAGCTGCGTGAAATAAGTTGAAAAGGGACGAAAATCTGGGCCAAGTTAAGGTGAAAGAATTATACTACCACTATCAGTACTAACAACTACTACTACCACGACCATACTGCAGCTACTACCATCATAACTACCATCATCATCATTACTGCAAACCACCATCACCACTCCTACCATAACCATCATTATCACTACTACCACAACGACCACTATACCCACCCAACATCCTCACTACCACCAATACCAACACCAAGAACAACCATCACTATCACTATAAAAACCGTCACCATCACCACCACTACCATCACCCCTACCACTAAAGCTACGACCACAACTACCACTACAACCACCCACGCCTGTATCATCCCCACTCCACTGACCTACCCATCCATCACTACCACTACTTTCACCACCTACTAACCACACCCACCACCACAACCACTCTCACAATCATAATCTACCACTACCACCACTACCACAACAACCATCTAGCCATCCATCCACTACCACCATCACAATCCCCCCCTCATCCCCACGAACATCCTCATGACAACTTTCACCACCTACTACCACTACTACAACCACCCCCACTACCCTCACCCTCACCACCACAACCACCACCACCACCATCCTCACCTACCACAACCATCACCACTGCCATCACCACCTCACTCTCATCATCCCCACCAATACCTTCATTACCTACTACCACCATAATATCTACTCTTACCATCACCATCACCACCCCTCACCACCACCGCCACCCCCACCAATACTTTCACCACCACCCTCACCACCACCCAACCTGACCTTGACACAAACAATATCAGGTCAGGAGGGTTCCCTTAACACACTTCCACACGGACCAGTTTTACACTTTTGCTGGGGGATTATCGACCTTAAGTTGGTAGAATTAAGTAATGTCCATCTATCTATCTGTCTATTTATCTATCTATCTATTATTTTCTTGATGTTCAGAAGACTCTCTTTATTAACACAAAATCTAAAATAATTTTACCCTAATTTGGCCCAGACTTTCCCGGATTACAAGATACCATTTGGCTTACACTTACTGAACTGCATCGAGTGAATGGATGGTGTTCGCCCCCAACTAATACTATAATGGCAGATATGAATGTGATATCGCCAGCTTATCACAAGGGAGACGGTGGATATTAGTGCCTCAATGCCCGGTGACGTGTGTGGGCTACAGAGGATTAGCACTTTGTTGGTGTGCTCTCTCTCTCTCTCTCTCTCTCTCTCTCTCTCTCAAGAACAACGACTACTACCACCACCACTACCATCATCTCTGTCTCTTTCTACCAACATCTGCTACCATAACAACAAACATCTGCTACCACAAATACCACTTTCCTTCCCCGTGAATTAATGACAGAAGCGAAAATTAACACTTTCCCTTACAATGTGACGAAGAGAAGAATGAATGAATGAATGAATGATGGAGGGAAGGAAGGAAGAAAGAAACGATGATGATGATGATGATGAAAGCACAATGTACAAAACGAGAGAGAGAGAGAGAGAGAGAGAGAGAGTTACATTTTTTAATCACAACTACCAATGAACCACAACTACCACAATCGCGAGAACTGTTTAATGTTATGGTTTCAAAATCATGTGAAGGACGTAGTGTGTGTGTGTGTGTGTGTGTGTGTGTGTGTGTGTGTGTGTGTGTGTGTGTGTGTGTGTGTGTGTGTGCAGAGAGAGAGAGAGAGAGAGAGAGAGAGAGAGAGAGAGAGAGAGAGAGAGAGAGAGAGAGAGAGAGAGAGAGAGAGAGAGAGAGACGACCAAAGGAAGAAAGGAAGTCAGAGAGCGAGATGGAAGGTAGGAAAGGAGGAAGGAAGGAAGGAAGGAAGGAAGAAAAGAAGGAAGGATGGAAGGAAGGAAGGATGGAGGGAAGGAAGGAAGGATGGAGGGAAGGAAGAAAGGAAAGAAGGAAGAAAGGAAAGAAGGATGGAAGGAAACAACCAACATTTCTAACACCACACTTACCACAATTACCACATAAACCAACATCCATCCACCACAACCATCAACCAAACTTCCCACCATCAAAATCACAACCAATAATCCCACCACAATCACCACACCATCATTCCTACCACGGTCTCAAGCATCATCACCACACTATCAGGCACAATCACCCACAATCACCATCACACCTACCAACAATCTACTACCACAATCTCTACCAAACTACCACAATCAGTCACGAGGAGGAAGGCAGTAAAAAATGACAGTAAATGCCAGAAATTGCTGAGTAAATGCGAACAATGCCGAGGTCTAGAATTGCAACACTGGTGTTGGTGGGCGTGACTGGTGGAGTGGGGGGTTGATGGATGGATGGAAGAGTGGATAACTGGCTGTATGGGAACTTGAAAGGTTGGTTATTTAGTTGGTTGGATGGATCGAGGGGTGACTGGATGGTTCGAAGGTAGGTTGGTTGATTGGCTTGAAGAATGGAAGGATGGTTGCAAGGACTCCATGGATGATTTTACGGTTGAATGACAGGCTGATTAGTTGGCTGACAGGTTGGCCAGATGGATGTCTGGCTAGAATGAAGCATGGTTGGTTGATTAATTGGTTGGATGGATAGCTGGTTGGCTGTATGTATGGTTGAATAGGTGGTTGATTCATAGAAGAGAGAGTTGGTTGACAGAATGGTGGAAAAAATGGATGCTGGTTGGTTGGAAGGGCGAGAGAATTACTCGTTGATTGGTTGGATGAATACTCGCCCTCTTTAGGAAAAAACATAAAGCATTCTTCGTGACTATAATCATATTCTAGCGGGTGGGGAGACGTACAGAATGCGAGGACGAAAGAGAAGAAAGTGCAAGTGGAGAGAAAATCGCCTACGACTGGAAGGAAGGGAGGAAAGTGAGAGTGGAGGAGGTGGAGAGAGATGGAGAGAAAGGAGGAGACACTAAGGAGAGGAAAGGAGGGGGGAAGTAGAGAAGAAGGAGCAGGTGGAGGAAAAACTGTGCCTATCACTGGAGAGAATGGAGTGAGAGTGGAGGGAGGTAAAGGAAAAAGGGAAAGACGAAGAGAAGGAGCAGAGGGAAGGAGAGAAGAATGAGCAAGTGAAGTGAACACTGTGCCTATGGCAGGATGGAATGGAGGAAAGTGAGAGTGGAGGAAGGTTAGGAGAATCGTACATACATGAACACAAACATTGTTTCACTTATCACGATATATAACAAGGAACTGACGAGGAGCCTGCAAGTGGTGGCGCTGTGCACCCTGGGTCAGGCAGCTGCGGCATCCACTCTTGGGCCAAACCGCTTCATATTTGCCAGCACCTCGCCATGGAAAGGACTCTGGTCTGACATGGTGAGACGCTGTCAACCACAAGGGGGCACCGGTTCCTTACATTGTGCGAGGCCTAATGAGCCACATTACTGTAAATGTACCTGTAGAACGGCCTCACAGAAGCAATTGTTTACCAGTGGTCGACAAGTCTGCTCGCCCAGGTAGAAAGGATTTATGCAAAAACAACGATAAATAACGGGGCAGTGAACGATGACTTTCGGAACACAGTCGTACGATTTTCGGAATGTCAACAAACTTTTCATATTACTATGTAACAGTTTCGTAATTGTTCCACTATAAAGTGTATTACGGCAGTCTCTCACGCACTCGTAAGAGGACAAGGAGACAGAATGCGAGGGAAACTGGAGGATGGGAGAGAAACATGGAGGTATGTGGAGGAAACTTTACCTGCTGAGTGGAGAGACAGGAGGCAAGGATGTGAACGGGACAGGGGCTAGTACAGGTGTGGTACTGTTTAATCTGTCCCTACCCCACCTCACCTTACCTACCTGCCTCCACCCTCTCCCTCCCTCCTGTCCTTTACTCCTCCACCCCCTCTCTCCCTCCTCTGCTCTCCCTTACTCCTCCTCCTTCTTCGTCTTTCTCCTTGCCTCCTTTCTGTTCTCTCTCTCTCTCTCTGATAGGTGGGTGGACAGATACAATAAACAGATGATCAAGCACAAGATAGCGTAGACAATGACACGATGTAGCTTTTCAATACTGTTCTCTCTTCTCCCATCCTCCGCCATTCTCTCCATCCTTCATTCTCCATTCCTCCCGACCTTCCCTTTTTTCCTTCCTCCCTCTCTTTCTCCCTACCTTCCCTTCCTTCCTTCCTCCATCCATCCTTATTATCCATTTCACACACCCCCTTCTTCCATCCACAACTTCCTCCCCCCACCCCTCTCTCTCAATATTTTAGTCATTCCATAGAATTTCCTACCTAACTTCGCTTCCCTCCTCTCTCTCTCTCTCTCTCTCTCTCTGTCTGTCTGTCTCTCTGTCTCTCTCCATCCCCTCCCTCTCAAGGTTACTTCCCGTACCTCATACCTCTGTTACCTCCATCCCCCTTCCCCCTCCCTACCTCCGTTACTTCACTCTCTCCTCTCCTTCCTGCTCTCTCTCTCTCTCTCGCTCTCTCAACTTACAGGTCTACTTACACTGTCTATGCTAACTACATCCATACCTAAATCACATCCTACTTCCTTAAATACCACAACCCCACCAACGTAAGTACATATTCCACCAACCAACCAATATATCTTACCATTTTACCTCCCGTACCTACCAACCTACTTACGTCAACTAATCTACCAACTTGCCTGTCTTATCTGGTATATTAACAGCACTACCTACATACCAACCACTATTATCTTACCTACTTACATATCTCATAAACTTATCAACATACCTACCTACCTATCCAAGCTACTAACATACCTACGTATTCCAGCAACCTGTCTATACCTACTTACCTACCTGTCTAATATCCTTGACCACTATGTTCCTACTTACCTACCTACCTACCTACCTGCCTAACATCCCTGACAACTACATACCTACTTATCTACCTATGTACCTACTTACCTATTAACCTGTCCCTCTATTCTGCCTTAAGCAGTTTTTTCCTGGATATACTTACCTCACTGAGAGAGACAGAGAGAGAGAGAGAGAGAGAGAGAGAGAGAGAGGGTGTAGGAGGAGGAGTTTTTAGGCCAGATGCAAGAAAAAAAATTACCAGGAAGTAGGGGAAGAAAGAAGGAAGGAGAAGCCAGGAGAGAAGGGAAGAGAGAAGAGAGGGAGGCTGGGATATATGACAGATGCTACATACTTCCTGGCAATTTTTTTTCCTGCATCTCGCCTAAAAACTCCTTCTACACACTCTCTCTCTCTCTCTCTCTCTCTCTCTCTCTCTCACACACACACACACACACACACACACACACACACACACCGGTAACAATGATCGCATAAAAAGCACATGAACACACGAACCAATAAAAAAAAAAATACACACACACATACATACACGTAAAAATGACCACACACCACAGACACAGGCAACAATGGAGTACACACACACACACACACACACACACACACACACACACACACACACACACACACACACACACACACACACACACACACACACACACACAATGAACAAAGACAATGACAGATGAACACATTTAATCTTTTCTGACATATCGGAGGCAAGATAACGGAATGAGAGAGAGAGAGAGAGAGAGAGAGAGAGAGAAATATCACTGGTACGGATAATAAAGGAAGTGTTTCGATGCGACGTGTTCTGCAGCTGCCTTAATATTACCGTAAGATCGGGAAACTTAACCTTTACTGCCGGTTGACCTTCCATCCCATCACAACCACCACCACCACCACCACCAACCCTCACAGGGCACTTCCTACTCCATAACCTCAGTTTGGTGCACTGGTATTTTGTGTGGTAGCTGTGGTTGTGGCAGGTATGGTGGTGGCACTGTCAATAATACGCAGTACCGTATTTAATTTTTTACTATGAAAATTCTATGCCTTGAAACTGAGAGATATTGGACTAATTATTATACATGTACATGCACTTAAGGATATCTGTATGTACGAATGTATTGATATACAGTATATACAGTATGTGTGTATGTATGAATGTACATACACAAGTAGGTAGACTGTGTGTGTGTGTGTGTGTGTGTGTGTGTGTGTGTGTTTTACCCTCATTCTCTCTCTCCCTCTCTATCTATCTATCTATCTTATCACTGGCTTTGTCCTCTTATCTTAAAACACCTGTCAACTTACACACGAGAGAGAGAGAGAGAGAGAGAGAGAGAGAGAGAGAGAGAGAGAGAGAGAGAGACTAGAAAAGTGCATGTAAGTGGAGTGGTGAGGGATAGGGGGTGAGGTAAACCAAGGGAGGGAGGGAGTAAAGAGATATGAGGGAAGGGGGTGTAAGTTGGAGGGAGGGTAACCAAATGATTGTGGACAGAGCAACATAGAGGCAATTTGTCTATGGCTATCCTTTACAGGATTACGACATCAAACAGAAGAAAGATAGATAGATACAAATAGCTGAAGGAAATGGACACAACAAAATTCAAACGTCTTCAATTATACAAACACTTCTTTGATCCAACCCTTTTTAACAAACACTTTTCACTGACTCCAGTAGAAAGAAAAAATATTCATGTTTAAAAACCGATCCAAACGTATACTCAAACACAATTTCACACACTTTTCAAACACATTTCCAACTTTCTTCACAGATTATGAGTTTAGATATGAGCTGTAAATACCTAAAGGAAATCCAGCAATCCAAATGCCTTTCGGTTTTCATGATAAATGCAGTGAAGTATAATTACATGTATTATTACTACCTCTATGTAATTTTCATTATAATGGTAATAAACACAAATGATACTGTTATACATGGTAAACCCTCAATAATTCATCATTTCAATGCCAGGCCCAATGCAATATCCAGTGCTGCAGGCTTGGCTCTATTAAAGCAATATCTGCCAAATTATGCAATATCCGGCCCCAAAACAGGACGTAACTGGCGGTTCTATGCAATATCTAGCATCGAAGTGTATAAACCAGTTCAAAAACGGTAGCCAACCAACACTGTATTACTGTAGTACAATAAAGGCCATCCTCGTTACAATGATGGGATCCATTTGGGAAAACCCATCGTTAAGCTGGGGTATCATTAATCGTTGACGTTATAACATGGAAAGTATAGGGATGTGTTGGAGAGCCTTGGGATTCCCCCAAAACCAAATGAGTCCAAAAACAAGTTTCTTGTTCACTTAAACCCCCAAATAGCTTTAAAACATGCTAAACTAAGCCTAAAAGCAGTTTGTAACTCAACTAAATCCAAAAATAATATCTGAAAATCACCAAAAATAAGTCTGGAAAAAAATCAAACTTAGTAAACTGTACCCAAAAATGATGGTGTTCAACTCACCTATGAGTAAAACACATTAATCTAAGTCTAAAATGCACTTATAAATCAACCTAAGCACAAAATTTACGTCTAAAATATCGTTAATTTTTTTACATTGCTATGGCGGGATATTGTATAGCAATTGATTGTATTGCGGGTGTGCCTGTATTTTATCATGACTTTTTTGTACTTTATGCTTCATTTTCATCTTTCACTTATGGGCAAGTTTGTAAAATACAGGGCTAAGACAGATAATAACGCGATATCTGGCTGAATGCCAGGTATTGAATCGATGGGGAGTTACTATAATATCCGGCATAGGGCTCGGCTGAATTATGCCGGATGATTGAGAGTTTACTGTATATGTTTTTTATGTCAAATTGGTGCTGGAGAGGGATGCCTTCACTTGGTGGTACACATATAACTGTGCAGTGGAGCTTTCCAGTCATACAAATGCCCCTCATTTACCTCCCTGTCCCCCAACAGGAGGATGGTCGACTGCGGAAGAAGGGTAACTTTAACCTGCAGTCTACTAATACTACTATTATTATCACCACCACCATCACTCTTACTCCATTATCATATTATTAACCTCATCATCCTCATCATAAAACTTAATCAACCCTAATCACACTTCCAAAGAGCAGAGTAGATACTGTACAGATATTACTGAGGTAGATACGGATAATAAAGGAGTAGATATAGATATTAATGGAACAGCTGCACACTTGTATGCCATCAGTGTAGCACATGTGTACATCTCATGGTCACTTAAATGTACTCATTTTTGCAATGGCAGGGTATTCTGAGAGTACTGTATATGAATTTGGGAGGTATCTGAAAGCATTATGTTAGGTGGAGGAGGAAGGGAGAAGGGGGAGACCGAGGATGAAATGGGGCATAATTTGGAGATTGGGCAAATGTGGACAGCGATATCAAGGCGTTTTAGGATGATGAAGGGATAGGGTGGATAAATATATGAGAGAATAGGGTGTGAACTGGCAGAGTTGGACAGCTGATGACATACACAGCACTCACCTTAAAGACCACAACGTTAATATCCTATCAGTACGTATTAATAAGAAAAAACATGAGTGCTACATATTTTATCACTCACATCAATTACCACAATCACTATCCTATCACTCAACAAGAATGCTTGTTGTTACTGTCCCCCTCCCCCCCAAGCACACACTTGCATGTTTATGACTTGCTGTGTGGTATGAGATAAGTTACAGTACATACTTATTATCTACCTACCTATCATCCAATTCTTTTTGGTCCATCAGGGGTGACAGGGTCCTGGGCTATGCTACTCATTTCCAACATTTAAGGTTAGTGTTACAAGCCTCATTTGCCCGAGTAGCATTATGCAAGCAATAAACCCCTACCATCCCCTCGATGTAAACCTTTATAGAACCCATTCAGACGGAGTTCCTTCACCCACTAAACCATGAAGCATCATTCAGTTATATGGTTACTAACCAACATAGTAAATAATGTAGTCACCTTAGGGTTGGTTGCACTACAACAGCAAAGAGATGGTGAGTCACTTTGCTTCATTTATGAAGTCACCAACATGCTTCCATGCATTGGCCTTTGTTACCTACTGGTGGCTCTCCACACTGCTCAATCTCTAGCAGCCTCTCAATCCAGTTACATATCCCTGAGATTCAATGACCCCATTCCAAGTCTTCTTCAGTCTGCCTCTTGCAACTCTGCCCTCCTCCACCCACTACTTACCCATGCTACTGAGCTAGCTCCAGCCCCATCTCCAACACACTATCATGTCCACAAATAACAAAACTCCACACACTCAAGACCCTCCAGAAATATTAATTCTTTCCTGTCTCTGCTTCTCTATGCTAAATAATAAAATGGCTGTCCACTGATATTTAGGCTCCACTGACCTGTGACAACAGCTTATTGCATTTTATCAACCAGAATAATTACCAGGAACCTTATCAGTCTGTGAGAAAGGTTGCTGTTGCTGCCACACACACAACAAAACCAACACATGCATGTTCGTGATCTGTTGTGTGATCTGAGGAACTAAAGTTCAAGTTATGGGCGACATTTTTTTTTTTTTTTTTTTAAATACAATTAACCCTCTTACAGTGATTGCTGGACACTGGTTAATTCTTTTTCCTTGAGTTGGCCTGAATATTCATCATTTTGCAGCCTATTTCACATAGCTCAGTGGCTGAAATAGACAATGCTATGGCTCTACAGTCTCTCCACAACACTACTAAGTGACTAGCATCGCAACATAATACTGTATTAACAATGGAGAGATGGCAATCATAGGCCAAGTTAAAGAGAGTTGTGTTTTTTTTTTACTGGATGATGTCTCTGCATTTCATGCTAGCTAATGCCATAATATTTAGCACTGGAGTGGAGAGGAATATGAGAGAGGGGGGAGTACGCTGTGAGCAAGGCAGTGAGGTGGCACTGGACAGGGCGACATGGAGTCGATTTGTCTGTGGCCTTCCCTTACAGGATTGTGGCATCTGGCAACTGATAGATAAATAGATAGATAGATAGAGACTTTTTTTTTACAATGGCGAGCTCATACAATGCAAAGCATTTATTTACTCCTTTAATACTATGATACTTTTTTGCATTCAGTTCTTTCCATTACCAAACTACAGTATTTTACTTAGCTTATTTTTTATTTTTTTGTTTTAATTGGAAAGTTTAATATTGTATAATGGTTTCCTGTACACCAGAAAACCATTTACTACACTGGGAGGTAACTATGTATCCAAATTATGGTGCCTGATGGTTTAGTGGGTAATTATGACACTCCAATTGCACTGAGCCTGTGTAGGTTTATATCCAAGTCGTGGTTGGGGTTTATTGCTCACATTGTGCCACTCAGAGATGAGTGAGGCTTGTAACTCTCATCTTAAATGTCAGGACCAACTTGCCTAGCCCCAGGTTTCTACGCTCTCTGTGGGGTGACATAGGACTGGATGATGGATGGATGGATGATGTTTAATATAGCCCTCATTTACTTACTACAAGGGGCCTTCCATTAGCTACATGAGTGTAAGAACATGAGAGTTAAGAGTAAATTCTTTTATGAAACTGAAACTATCAATAATAATAATAATAATACAGTTACTTATAATGAGGATTTACTGTGCTGATCAAAATTTCAAGGTTATGTAACCGGCTTGATTAAAAAAAAAAAAAAAAAAAAAAAAAAAAAATCATAATCTACCTAATTATCACATACCCTATCAGTTACTATCACACCCTGGAGCAGGTGAGGGATGCCTTCATGCAGTGGCACCTATACAGCCAAGTTGCCCTACTGCACAGTTATACTACAGCCCCTCTACTTCCTCTCTATCCTCTGAAGGATGATGAGCTACAGAAGGATGGTGAGCTGCTGGAGATGGGCAATTTCAGCCTGCTGTCTGCCAGATTCCTTCAGATGAGCCTGAAGTTGTAATTACTATATGTACTACTGCCACTACTACTGTACTACACCAATATTTTGATATTTGACAGCTTAGCACTTATTCTTTTCAAGTAAACTTATTCTACATGAGTCACTGGAGCTCAGCGTTCAACCCCCCATTAATAGACGGGGCTGTCTTAAGATGAACAAAATGTCTATCAGTGTACAGGAAAATAAAATATTTTGTTTTCATATCCGGCTTAAATTTCAAGGTTAAGGTTACATAAATGTTTTGGCAAAAAAAATGTCTTGGTAAAATAATCCATCCAATTATCACATTATCAGTTACTATCACAGCAATTTTCTGATCAACATAGTTTTACTACAATAGCTGTGTCCTTGAGTTACATTGGATTAAGATAGCAAGTCTTACCTCTTTATTTCAGTCTGATTTAGGTGGTTCTCTGATTAAATGATGGAATGGCCAGAATAATGAAACACTGTTGTCATCATTCTCTTAATGCTATTTCCCACTTATGAACTGGGGGCAGTGAAACCAGTAAAAGAGAAAACACAAAAGTATGACAATATATCATATGTCCATCCACTGAATAAATTAATCAACAAATTAACTGTATGGGCTGGCTTGCACACATCAAACTTGGGCAGACAGCTCTACTAGACATATTCAAGCCATACTTTACATACAGTACAGTATTCTGAAAAGTAACTGATCCATAGGGCACAGGGACATACTGCCAAAGAGTGTATCCTTCTTACACTTTTTGATACAGTGTTGGAGAGGGATGCTTTCATGTGGTGGTACTCATATAAATGGGTGGCTCCACTATCTGGTTATACAAAAGCATCTGAATTCCCTCCATATCTTACAAAACGAGGATGGTGGACTGCAGAATAAGGGCAACTTCAGCATGCAGTCCATTGAGTTCATGTATAGATAAGCCTGGGGTTGCAACAACTACTTTTGGATTCTACAGTACTGCACACATCCTCTCATTTAGGTGTGGACTGATTGCACTGCTGTCTGTTTGTACGATATGAATATATGTATGTATGTATGCATGTAATAAGTGCAGTACAGTACTGCACACATCCTCTCATTTAAGTGAAGACTGATTGCACCACTGTCTGTTTGTACAGTATGAATGTATGTATGTATGTATGTAATATTTTCATGTCACGTCCTTCACATTAAAGTGTTACATAGACAAAAACTAACTGTACAGTTGCTGACATTCTTCCCTCAGCCTTGTGATGCTGTGCTTAAACATTATCTCTGTGACCTGGATTGTAAGCTTCACCTTAATGTTCTCATAACCGTGTCTTTCCTTGTACATTATTTTATTCCTGCTTATGTCATAGGATTTTATTCAGCTGGTAGTGGGTCAAGTTTTGTAGACTTGCAGCAGTACCCAACGATTTCTCTACTATTAGGAATCCCACCTAAAGCTCATCATCATCATCACCCCTTTTCAGACCTAAGGATGGGGCAAGGTAGGGCCCAGAAAAAAAATAAAAAATAAAATCTGACCCAGATAAATGGGTCACACTCTCATTTACTCACTATTCAAGCCCCCACAATCCTCACTCCACCTGAGGCATAAACATCCACACTTACATGCTTCATACTAATTATCAGCTGCAGCAAAAATTACAGTATTTATCTATTGCCAGATGCCTTAACCTCATAAGGGGTGGCCATAAGGAAACGCCTGCATGTCACTCTGTCCTTTGCCATCAAACTGCCCTCTCTCCAACTCGCACCGCCTCTCAGACCTCATTCATATACCTCTTCACTCCATCCCTCCATCTCATCTTCTGTCTCCCTCCCCTCTCCACACCACTCACGTACACTCTCCTAGTCATTCTCTCATTCTTTATTCTCTCCACATAGCCAAGTTATCCCAGAATATTCCTCTTAATGCTTTCTAGTACATCCACACCAACACCACGGCTTTCCTTCACTTCCTCATATGTGTATCTGTCTCTACACTTAACACCACATGCCTCCCTCAAAATGTAATCATTTGTTGGTAGCAAGAGTAAACCAACAAAACGGGTAGATTACGTGGCTTAATCATGCAGTACTGAGAAACATACTTGTGTCCCAAATATGACATGATAAGTGGGTAAATGAGAAGAGGTATATCAAGGTTTGGCATCTGGGAAAACCAACACATGTCACTTGCCTTTTACTACAGTGGAGAGTGGATTCTCTCTCTCTCTCTCTCTCTCTAGTACCTTCTACTAAATTACATCGATGTCTCATGCATCCTTACAAATATTTTTTTCATCCCTCCATCCATCATCCAATCCTATGTTGCCTCATGAGAAGTGAAGGAGCCCGGGGCTAGGCAAGCTGGTCCTGACATCTAAGATGAAAGTTAAAGGCCTCACTCATCCCTAAGTGGCATAATGTGAGCAATAAACCCCAACCACCCCTTGGATATAAACCTGCACAGGCTCAATCTGATTGGAGTGCCTTAATTACCTACTAAACCACTAGGTGCCATAATTTGGTTATATAAAAATTATTATTTTCCTCGATGGATAATGTTAAGGTTGACATCATACTTCCGCCTGAGGATGTTTTCTATTTCATCCTTGTGTTGGAGCATCAATTACTGTCATGGTAAGGGAGGTGCCTTGTCATAACAGTGCTATCACATGAAGGTATCCCTCTCCCCATTTGTCACTAGTGAAGAAGCAAAATACCATAACATCTTTTTATTTTAATTTTGTTACCGTTGGATGACTAAATTTAGTCTATGGTAAATCTCTGATGGTGAATAGCTCAGAAACAATCTCTACAGTGCAATGATATTCTTTAACTCTTTCAGTTCAATAATGAATTATTCCACTTTTTTCCTGCTGCCTTCAGGCAATTTTTTTTCAGATGAGGAGAAGCTGGGTCATGTAGGGTTTAATGAAGACCATTTCAAAGCCTGTCACAACAGATGGTTTCTCAAAGGGCAACAAAATTCCATAGTATAGACATAAACTAGAGAAATATGTTATCGAACTGAAGGGATTAATACTGATTTTGACAACTGAAGTTATTCTGGCACTGACCTCTTCAACAGGCAAAATCTGACTTACCGTTATGAGGTGATAGGAGGTCAAAGTCGGGTCACCTGAATTGACCCCACACTGAACCCACACACACCTGCAGAAAACCATACACAAATCAACTGATTGGATAAAAGTATATATGAAGACAGGGCAATACAAGTCTAGTGTATAAAACAACTACTGTATTCCCAATTTACTCTACACTGGCCTAAATTTGCCATCTCTCCAAACAATGCTGAGTTGTAACAATAGTTAACACGGTACTAGAATATGAAAAAGACGTACAGCCATAGTATTATCTATTTCAACCACACAGTTATGTAAAATATGCTGCAAAACGGTGACAATTTGAGATAAGTTAACATGAAGTGAGTACACTATACAGGTAGCAGCTACCGAAGTAGCAGAAGTACGGTAGTTGCTACCCCAGGCTCATCTAAATAAGAACTCAGCTGATTGCAGACTTAAGCTCCTTTTCTCTCACAGTCCATCATCCTCACTTCAGGTGATAAGAAAGTAACCGAGGGATGTTTGTATATGCAGGTAGTTGAGTCCCTTGGTTATATCAGTGCCATCACATAAAGGCATCCCCCTCCACCAAAAAAATAGATAAACAAAACTGGCTTAACAGTACAGTTTATGAAAATACAATAATTAATACTGGTACAAACACCCATAAAAATGTATATTGACCCTAATGTCCATTGAGGTGAGGGTCAGGAGAAATGTAAACACTCTAAGGTTGTGAGTAACTAAACTGATACACACAAACATCCACATGTGTGTGTGTGCATGTGTATGTTTGTGTGCATACATGTACAGATATGGCTTCCTTCCCACCTTCAATACAGTGCTTCCTATTTCCTATTGTACTCTTCACACAACCCTTCATGAGGTTTCTTTTCCTTGTGATGCTGCCGTACTATACTGGGTACTCTTTTTGATCAATATTTACTTTACAGGCCCCTCTTTTTTGGTGGTTTTCCTCCTCACTAACTTCTTTTTGATCTGTGCAGAATGATTTGATCCTGCAGGTATTCGGAAATATGTTATTAGTTTTCAAATAACTTCATCCGTCTCTGCAAAAGATATATAAACAAAAGGATGAGGTGTATTTGGTAAGGAATGGGTGTCATTTATTGTTGTGCATGGTGAAGTAATGCCACCTGAACAAGCTCTTATCCCTTTTGGTTTAGTTAGATAAGGTTTGTTTAATACTGTACAGGGTATCCAAAAACACATTTCCAAAAACCTTCAATATCAAATGAACTCACCCAGGACAAACACAAGCAGGTGAGAAAAAGAAAATTGCAGAATAGAGCAGCAATAAATACTGACCATCTGTTTACTCAATCATGGCCTAAAACTGCCATCTCTCCTTCTTAAATGCTGAGCTGTAACAATAGATTAACACTGAAATATGATGCTAGTCACAACAAAGTGTCATGAATATGATATAGTCTACAGCTAAAGCCTTATCTTTTTGCTACCACTGAGCTGCATGAAATATGGTAAAGAGGGACAGAAATTTTAGCTAAGTTACGAAGAAACAACCACTGCTAACTCTGCCCCCTTATTCTGTCCCTCGCTTTAACTGAGCCAAGTTCATGAAATTATAAAATACCTGAATACTGTAACAGATAAAGTGAATGATTTTTTTTTTTAGATACTTAGTAAATAAGGAGGTAGGGGAAGGTACAGGTAATTCCAAAATAATACGAAGGACAACAGACAGACCTTACCATATGGACTACTGGTAATCTACTGTGACTCAGGGAATGAAAATATAAATTACAATATGGTCTGTTGCTGAAGAAGGATGCCTTATGTTGTGGCATTGGTATGACAAGGCAGCTCCACCACTAGGTTATATAAACCACACATAACCCTAGAAAGCACTGTGGTGAAATGCAGGAAAACAGCAATTTGGGACTGCAGTCCACCAGTCTCACATTCAGATGAGGCTGGGGCCTCACAAATACAAACATTATATACAGTCCTTTCATGTGCTATGGTAGGATACCCTGATAATTCACGCATTTACATGGTAAAGGTCTTAAGAGGGCATTCAACTTAATGCTACTCATTCTATACATTATACTAGCCTAAAGACAAATGACATAAGAGATTGTGGAGTCTGGCTGCAGACAGAAACATAGATACTGTCACACAAACACTGCTCTAGTAAAACATTAACTTTAAGCCTCAATGACTGAAACAACTCTATTATTGTATTTCAGCTATGGCAAAGCATGACAACTTACTTAGCTGATAGCAAAATCAACAGGAGCCTTGCCTGGCACCTGTAAGCCCCTCAGAATCATACTTAGCTATGGTTGCTAACAAGAGGATGGACCAACTCTAGCTATCACTCTCCCATTATGCAAGGCCAGCAGTCGACCTGATATGCACTGATACCCACATATACATATATCATTAAGTGATATCACATCAAACATTAATTGAAGCTCTTGTACTGAGACCATGAGAGAAAAATACATATATATATATCAACAGTAACTCTTAATATTTACTTAAACACATTATTTGCATCTACAGAATCCACTACTACGTGTCCAGGGTGGGCAATTAGACTCACAAAGCTCATAATGCCATGGTTTCTGGATTGGTGTGTCAGCAGCAAGAATTCGTCTGCTGGATGGTTGTCAACACGGCCAGGCCAGCTCTTGAGAGCAGACGATAAAAATAATGGTTATAGTAATTTTATTTGAATTAGAATATATGGCATATGTGTTACAACACTAGTAATTGGTTTTGCGTGCAGAAGCGATGAAGATTATAGATATGTATTGGTAATGCAATTTTATTTTAACCAATTTCATATGCTTCTATTGTAAAAATATGAGTTTAAATAACCATTAAGAATAACAATATAAGAAAAAAAGAGTAAAAATATATAATAGTACACTAATCAATTATAAATGCTTTCGATTCCAGTGATGATTACTGCATCCAATTTTACTGTTGTATTTGAACAGACCAACTATTTACTATGAATTTCATGCACAAAACAACCGTAAGTTATCAATATATTGTTTTAAAATGAACGTATGACAATGTCTTCCTTTCGATCTCACTAAAGAACATTTAGCGTCCGATTCCATTGTTGAAGTATTATAGGCATACGAAAAACTAAGAATGTGATAATTAAAGTAGCTCTGATTTATCAAATAATGTCTAAAATTGAAGGACTATCATACTGCCTGAATAAGTTTATCTATTCTTAGCTACAGGACTGGGTATTGTCCGATGATGCCACTGAACGAAGAATGGGACATTTGTGTCAGCTGACTGGTCAATACTCGACAACAACAACTGAGGGAACGGCAGAGAGAAATGTCGGGAAAGGATAAAATTAACATATTCCCCTCCAGAGGGTATGTTGTTTACCTACACGTGACTGTTTAATGTAACTTTGTCTACGTATATTGCTATAAAGGTAGTGATTTGATTAGGGCAAACCGAATATTAGACTGACAATTGTGAAATCTTCCTGCACTTACCGTAGCTTATTGTTCACTCCTTAATTATTATGGTGAGTTGCAAAGGTTCTATTGGATGGTTTGTGATTAAGTAACACCAGCTTTGTAACTGCAGCAATTTTGGTAAATTTGTGGTTTTACAAAGTGTTTTTTAGGTGAAAACATGGTATGTTCCCATTAAGTCTGCACCCACCTATTACATAGGTAAAAAAAAAAAAAAAGGTGGTTTTTGTTATCTTTTCAACCCAATACGGAATTACTTATCTTTCTTGTCGCCAGTGGTTAGTTCTTGCAATGACAAGAATTTTGAGTATCGACACCTTCCACTGCAAGTCAGTAACATCAATACATAAGTTTATTTTGTTTTCTGAAATTTTGGTCAAAAACTGGTTTGATGCAGCCAGAGCTTCTGAGTATGAGTGTGTGCGTACGTTTATTTTCACCACGCTTTACCGGTCAAGGCCACTGGCCAATCAGTGATGTCAGTGAGTGACCTCATTGAATTTTGCTTTGTTTTAGGCCAGTGATTTCAAGCCTTTTGTTCCCAAAATAGGATAGAGAGGCCCCTCTGATAAATTTCAATTTAATCTAGCCATGACAGTTGTTGAGCGCACTTGTCAGACTTGTAACTTTGGGTTTTATGAATTCATTGTTAATTTTTTCGAAAAGGACCTGGCTTCTGTAACATTCATAAGAGATCACGGCCTTCTGCCGAAGAATATAGAGTGTCCAGAATGCAGAAGTGTACACTAACCAATCATTTTTCACATTTATAGAACATCTGTGTTTGTGAAAGTGTGATTAGCCTGCATCCCACATTATAGCATACCATATAGGCTGGTATCAGTACATAATGGTCAGATGTGTTCTCTGAGCATCTGTATACAATACTGCTATGTATCAGTCAGTCAGGTAATCTATCTATCCATCTATCTTTGTGTCAGTTTATTGCGAGACACCTTAGGGATGGCCACAAACAGATTATCTCCATGTTGCCTTGTCCTCTGCCAATAGGCTCCCCTCTCGTCAACTCCCATCTTCCTCGTTCATATATCTCTCCACCCCACCATCACATGCTTCAGGGTTTATTACTAAAATACGAGAGGTCACCTATATTATCGCCCTCTCAGTCCCAGCATTGATTATATGGCTGTTAATGTATAATGTAACGTTGCAGGGCACAGACGCTGATGAAGGCACGTCTGGCTGGTGCTGTCAAGGGTCACTCACTGCTTAAGAAGAAAGCTGAGGCACTGCAGATGCGATTTAGGCAGATATTGGCGAAGATTGTCGAGGTGAGTATGGATTATTTGTTGAGAACTGTGTGTGTGTGTGTGTGTGTGTGTGTGTGTGTGTGTGTGTGTGTGTGTGTGTGTGTGTGTGTGCTTGAAGAGTTAGAGACAAAGAGGGTAGATTAATTGAAAGATCAACTAATCCAGTGTTTATGTTTGCAGTCCAAAACTTTAATGGGTGATGTAATGAAGGATGCAGCGTTCTCACTGGCGGAGGCGAAGTTTGCATCAGGCGGAGACTTCAACCAGAGTGTCATACAGAACGTCACAAAGTCTCGCATCAAGATCAGGAGCAAGATGGACAACGTGGCTGGTGTGTTTTGTTTCATTTCAATTTGTAAAGACTTAAAACACATCCACATCAACACCACATTAATAAAAAGGGAGAGGGGTTAGTTATGGGGAACTGAGTCAGTCATGTCATATACTGTACCGTACTTACGATGTTATCTGATAGAACAGGTAGTGTTGTATGAAGGAACATGCAGACAGATGAGGGAGTGAAGAGTGTCATGGTGTTGATGTGGATGTGCTGGAAAACACTGGGAGAAGGACTTTGAGATAGCTTGACCATGTGGAGAGAAAGGGGAATTAGAGGCAGACTAAGAGACTGTGTGTGTGTGAGTTAAGGGGGAAGAGGGGGGGTGGTGACTGAGGATGAAATGGAGAGATGGGATGGAGAGGTATGTGTGAGAGAGAAGTGTGACTTTGAGAGGGGGACATTCTGATGGCAGTTTGCATTTTTCCATGAGGTAAGTATTTCTGAATGGATTGTATACTTCATTATGATATATAGAGTTCCTTGTTCATGGTAAGTTGGTAAAAGTAACGGCAACCATACACACTTATGAAAAATTACTGGAGATATTTTTCAGTGCTTCTTTGACTTCTTCAGGATGTAAAGAAAAAAGTTTAGAAACTTTATTATTTGACTGCACATGCTTGTGTTATTGTGTTAGCCTTGTTCACATGGTGGCATTTTCATGGCAGCTGTAAGATATGAGTCATTGACTTCAAAATTGTTTAGTAAACTTAGCTACCAAAGCATAGAATATGGTGGAAAGGGATGCTTTAGTGCTGTAACACTGGTATATTTGGTTGGCTATGCTGCCAGTTTTACAAACATCCTTCAGCTTCATACCTCTACCCAGGAGAGAGGATTATGAACTGCACGAAGAGAGCAAATTCATCCTGCAATCCACTGGGTTCTCATTCAGATGAGCATGGGGGCACAACTACTACTACTGTCATAGCCTAGCGTACAGAAGTATCAGAGTATACTGAAATCATACTAACAGTTTCTCCTTGTCCACAGGCACCAACCTTCCCGTTTTTGAGTGTTTTGAGGACGGTGTAGATACATATGAGCTGACAGGCCTATCTCGTGGTGGCCAGCAAATGGCCAAACTCAAGACCAACTACAAGCGTGCCATTGAATTACTGGTGGAGCTGGCATCACTGCAAGCGTCATTTGTCACACTGGATAATGTGGTCAAGATTACCAACCGTAGAGTTAACGCCATTGAACATGGTGAGTTTCTTATCGAGATCAGTCCATCCATCCATCCAGTTCTATTTTTTCCCCATCAGGAAATTAGGTGGCCGGGGCAAGGCTACTCAGTCTAGATATTTAAGTCGAGGGTGACTAGCCTCCCTGGCCCCTGAGTGGCATTATGTGAGCAGTAAATCCCAACCATTCCATGGATGCAAACCTGTATGGACCTAGTCCAGTTGGAGCATCTTGGCTCACCTTTCTACCATGCACCATTTGGTTATATGGTTACTACTTTATTTGTCTATCTATCTATTGCCAGATGTTTACTACTCGGTTAGTAAATGGTTTCCTTGAGCACAGAAACCATTTGACTTATCATTCAGTGGAAGCAGTAATGTTTATAAATTTTTTCTTCTCAGTTATCGTACCCCCTTTATGAGAGGATGCTTGCATGCATCTTCTCTGAACTTGATTAGCTGGAGTGTGAGGAGTTCTTTCACCACAAGAAGATCCATCGATTGATTAGTTGACTGATGGTTACTTATTTGTTTGAGTGATTGTTTTCTCAGTTATCATCCCCTGTTATAACAGAATGCTCGCCTACGTCCTTTCTGAACTTGACAGAGTGGAACAAGAGGAGTTCTACTGTGTCAGTAGATTAATTGATTGATTGATTGATGGTCATTGATTTATTGATGGTTAATTGACTGACCGTTTCCTCCCCCCCCCCAGTTATCATCCCCCGTTATGAGAGAACGCTTTCCTACATCCTCTCTGAGCTTGATGAGCTTGAGCGAGAGGAGTTCTATCGCCTCAAGAAGATCCAGGAGAAGAAGAAGCAAGCCAGGGACCGGGCCGAGCGGGAGAAGGCCCGGCTGAAGGCAGAGGGTCAGTTGAAAGAGGAGCAGGCTGGCACCATATTTGAGGATAATAATGAGGAGGACCTGTTGTTCTAAATACTGTATTAAGTTACAGAATCTTGCTAGGCCTGTGTGTGATTCTGTCACCATAATCCATCTTCATCTTAGGACAGAATTTTTATTGATCAAAGTGACTGCCTAGCACTACTTATCAGTTTATTCATGCATACAGGATGTCAGTATTGTTTTGTGATTTGTGTATGTAACATATGTTTCCATCTGTTTATTAAATTTTGTATGACCTACACTAGCTCCAAAAAATATTGCATATGAGGGAGGCAATGATATACTCAGTGACTAGTGTAGCTTATGATGTCCCAAGGAGATTAATCGATTATCATCTGAATATTTGTGTGATTAGAGTGTTAACTAGGAAGTGCCATAAACAAGTGATATAATTCATCAACACAGTTTCCATCCCCTATTCTCTCCACCTGTCCAAACCACCTCAGTCTCCCTCTGTGCACCACATCATCTATGCCTTCAGTTCCCAGCCATTCTCAGCTGCCCATTTACAGTACTGCCATAACAGCTCTGATGTTTATGTCATTCTGTAATGACACAAACAGTAGGCTATACAAGACAGAGCTAAGGTGTAATGTGCAAGATAAATTGATAAGTAATGTGTGCTACAAAGCCTCCTAAGCTAGCAAAACAGTGGTCCTTTGTTTCCAGATTATGAACACTTTCAGTTTGATGATTACATTGTTCTTTTAGCTACCTGCAGATGATTTTATTGAGTGTAGGAGAGAGTTTTTAAGCAGGAGGGGTCATTTATAAATTTCATTAAGCCCTTTATTTTAAAAAATCTTTCCTTTACTGGGAAGTAGGAACTGAAGTCTGTAGGCAGCAAGAATAAAGTGAAAGAAAAAAGTAAAACTGAAGGGCTAAGATGTTTTAGAGGTTTATTGTGTAAGTTTGAATTTCATATGAAGAAGCTACTATTTAATCTAAAGGAAAGTAAGTTATCTTTGATAAGTAGAATAGTTTTTTAAAGAGGTACATTAAATTAATCTAAACATGGTGTAAGAATTGTTGTGTACCTTGTTGTGGGAATTAAGTTGTATGTTGTTAGCTTGGAGGCGATTTGTTTGTGGCCACCCCAAACGGGATTGAGGCGTCTGGCAATAGATAGATAGATAGATAGATTGTTAGCTTGGTTTGTATGGTCTGTAATTTTGTTTGAATATGTACAGTTAATACAGTATTGTGATGAAAAAGTGAACTGTCTCCAATATCCTTGTACTAATAGATATTAATAAGTGAATATACTTTATATCGAGGTAGAATTACACTCAGCCATTCCATACCTGCCCATACATTCCCACTCCGACTCCATTACGATCATTATCATCATCTTTGACACCTTGCTTCTCTTTGGAACTATCAACAAGGGAAGACCATGAAAGAGTCGCCTCTAAGTTGTTTTATCCTCACATACCCCTTGTACTCTCTCACACAGCCCTCTTCCTCTTTCTTCTCTCTCACCAGTATACTGTTCCATAACTTGTAACAATAAGTGTAATTTGATATGAACTATGGCTATGGATGATTGGGTTAGAGTGAGGGAGTACTGGCAGGTGTGGAAGGGTGCGAGTAGTGGCCTAGGGTTATTCTGTTTTGAAATGGATTCTGTATAAATGTCAAGCACAATGTTAATACCACTCTGTCTAGTTTACTGTGAATAAAAGAATGTTTATATTGTATAGTTTAATGGATGTCACTGTTTTTGTTTTTTATTTTTACACAGAAACTCAGTATAAGACCAATGTATGGAAAGGGTGCCAAATGGAAGTTCTCTGAAGTCATTTAACATACTGACATAATATTCCAGTTCAGTGTACCCTGCAGAGTGTTATGTAAAACATTCCATTTCTTAATATACAGGGTAGTCTGTATATTGTGGTCTCCAGGGGATGGCTCACTCTGCTGTGTAAGAAGTGAATACACATTTGTTGCTACATGACAGTAGTAATCCATGGAATCAGTAGATACAGGAGAGCGAGAGAGAAGGGTTATGGGAATGGAAAACGGATGCAGAGTAGACACCTGCAATGCTAACTGAACTGTCCCTGCAACATACAGTGATTAGGGTGTGTAATGTAAGGACTACACTGTATAATTATGTACAGTACAGCATTGATCTGACTGCTGTAATGAAACTGCTAGCTTGAGATTATTAGTTGTTAAATGACCTTTTATAAGTTCTTGATTGGCCCAGTATTTATGTACGTACATGTGGTTACCCTATAGTGCTTGATGTTAATAAAAGTTTTTATATATGGATAATTGTCTTTTTATGATTATTTTTTATTTTTATTGTGGAGAGAGGGATGGGGATAGTAGGTAATGGTCAATAGAGGAGTATTTTATCTTAGATCAGATAAATGCAGATGATGCTGTATTGTTCAGCATACTCTCTTCATATTAAATTGGCCAATATTTGTCACCTTTCCATCTTGAATGATGATCAGTATCTGGAGATTAACACAAGAATATTGTGCTAACCACATAGAAATGCCACTGTGTTGTCCATTTCTGCTTCTGAACTACGAGAAATATAAACACCAAAATCGATGAATGTATCTGCCAAGCTAAGGGAAATAACTTATGATAGTGAGCAGGAGTTTTATGGCTGGTGCGACAGTTTGCGAATGTCCGTGAACGTCTTGTTTTGAGAGTAAATGCAGGTAAAATAAGATTGTTGTTAGGAGCTGTAATTCCCTGTGTAATGTGTAGATAAGTGGATAAAGGAAACTGGCACAGGGAAGAAATGTGGGTGGTGCTATGAAAGACTTGATACTAAATAGAGATACAAGTGTGATGGCTGCATGAGGATTGCATGAACAGGTAACCGAGGATACTCATCCCTACTTTATAACTAAGCCACACTGATTTCATGTAACCACAACTTGGTATTCAAGATGTGAGAATGGCCCAGTTCTGTCAGATGAGAACAAATTGGCTATATCAACCCCCACTTTACATGTCTTCTACAGAGGTCATACAGTGTGACCTCAAGGATATGGGACTGAATAGGGAAACTGCCACAGATCAAGCAGCGTGGAGAGCCACCATCAGGTGACCAACATCGGATGGATTTGAACCAAGACTCAAGGCAGAGCAGATAGACAAACGCAGTAACCAACAATCTCTGAGAGTTCCAAAATAAGGCAGAAGCATTAAGAGTAGTTGCAATCCCAGGCTTATCTGAATGTGAACACAGTGGACTGCAGACTGAAGTTAGTCTCCTCCAGTAGTTCACCATCTTCCTGCTGGGGGATAGGGAGGGATGTTTGGTTGATCAGGCAGTGGAGCCACCCAGCTATACTCGTATTGGTGCCACCACGTGAAGGCATCCATCTCCAGTACTTAAAGTAGTGGAGGCAATACCTATCAACTACACATTAGCTGTAATTTTTATCTCAGTCTCAGTTTTCCCCTAGAATACGACTGTAGTATTTGGTTTACATTTAGGTCCCGGTGGTAGAGAGGGATACCTTCATGTGGTGGCACTGAATTAACTGGGTGGTATAGCTGCCCAGTTATACAAACGTCCCTCTACTCTCCTTTTCCCTCTAAGAGAATGATGGGCTGCAGGAAAAAGGGAACTTCAGCCTGTAGTCCACTGGGTTCACATTCAGGTGAGCCTGGGGATGCAACTACTACTGCTACTGCCACTACTACTACTACTGCTACTACCACTACTACTACTACTTCTACTATCACAGTATTGCCGTCACCACCACCACCTCTACCAACACCACTGCTGCTCCTCCTCCTTGTCCTTCCCCCCCTCCTCCTCCTCCTCCTACTGCTGCTAGAACTACTACTACTACTACTACTGTCACCACCACCACCACCATAACTACTACTACTACCACTACTACTACTACTGTACTACTACTACTACTATTGCTACTACTACTATCACACTACTATTACTGTACTAGTACTACTACCGCTACTACTACTACTGCTGCTACTACTACGAGTACTGCTGCTACCTTTGCCCTCACTACTACTACTACTACTATTGGTTGAATTAGGACGAAGGGAAAACAACTGAATTTACCAATCTGACCAGCACCACAAGTTATTCCGGGTTATTCCAAGTGCCAGATGCATATGCTAGCCAATGCGCCACCGGCTTCATGATAGACGTAAGGATATATATATATATATATATATATATATATATATATATATATATATATATATATATATATATATATATATATATTATGGCTTATTGGCCATCACCCACCACGAAGGATAATAGGCCAAACAAGACAAAGTTACAAATAAGCAGTTAAATTAAGTCACTGGGTAAGAGAAGACACTAAGGCACAAAGGGGAATGATCAAGGGAGGACAGGCACTGGGTGGATGTAACGAAAGCACACACTGAAAACAGATGAAGGACTACACTGCACTAGAGGCGGAGTCCGAGTCAGAATCTGACTGATGCTGTAGATGCTGGAGGATGCTGCCGAGGATCTTCACCTCCTCGACATTCGTAACAGCTTGAAGGGAGCCCTGGCTCAGCTCGCTGAAGGAGAGCATAACCTTCCGGAACTCCCCCTTGCTGTACTCCTTTGCACTGCCGATCTCTGGCGCAGCGTCTTCATATGACTGCAAGTAGTGCATTAAGGAATCCAGCCCTGAACTGTCGAGTGAGGCAAAGTCCGACCAGGTGAGGCAACGACCCAGAGGTGAAGGCTTCCGACTTGCCGAGGCCTGCCCCTCAGCTGAAGTAAACTCCACCTCGCCATGCTTCGTAGGAGAAACAGGGTCGGCAGGGTTGTCTGCCGCAGGCGGCAAAGAAGGAGCCGTATCCCCAGTCTCCATGGGCACCTCGGGAGGTGGCGAAGGGGCAGACCGACGGGAGATGGAGTGGCCCTCCAGCCGGAGCCTCGTAGGTGGAGTGGAGGGCTGTAGCTGCAGCACCCTTGGGATCAAGGTGGTGGGGGTCGCAAGAGGCCCTGACCGATGTTCATGTCGAGGACCTCGCTTCCCAGGCCTCCTCTGCACCACAGGTGAAGAGAAAGAGTCGGGGATCAGTATGGCAGGGAGCCCATTAGCCTCGAAGATGGCGCGCAGGCGCTGGGCCAGAACTGCCATATCTCCCCTTAACAAAAGCCTCGGGCACCTCAATGCACATGGTGACAACGGTTGAGACAGAAGAGGCAGGGAAGGAGGCAGGAGTAGCAGATAGAGACTGACGCTGACGCCGGCGCCGACGACAGGGGAGGGCGTGGGCAACCTTGGACCTTGGGCGTGGGGATAGCCCCGCACCACCTGGCCTGCAGGGCCGGTTACTGAGGCAGCTGCAGGACCCTTGATACCCTCCTCCACCACGAACTCCACCACCTCGCCAGCGGCAACTGAGGGCACAGGGTGGGCGGGATTGGGGGCCACGATGGACGATCGGTGGATAAAAACGTCGCCCCCTGTGTCTCGACGAGTCAGGAAGCCGTACGCCTTCCTGACGTTGTACCACCGTGCCTGTCCCACAACCCTACATTCCATGCCGTTGTTTGCTGCTACCTCAGTCTGCCCGATATTCTCTTGGGTACGAGCCATGGCACAGGAGTTGCCTTGATACTGTCGCTCTAGGTGGTGAGTGAGGAGTGATAACTCGGCCAACTCAGCAACTCGACTCCATCCCCCTTCACGTGGAGTCAAGGAAAGAACTGAAATAAAAGTCTTCAGGTGCTGGATTCTCATTCGTAAGGATAATTTGGAAG
The DNA here is from genome assembly GCF_032717465.1 of Coenobita brevimanus. Taxonomy (NCBI): domain Eukaryota; kingdom Metazoa; phylum Arthropoda; class Malacostraca; order Decapoda; family Coenobitidae; genus Coenobita; species Coenobita brevimanus. Next base: position 30,494,531 of record NC_137012.1, read on the forward strand.
GATACATGAGGGAAGGAGACCTGGAGGGCTGGGAGCATGTATGAACTTCTTTATTAGTCTGTTTAAGGTATAGTCCTTTCACCTAAATTTGGCGCAGGTTTTCGTCCCAATGCAACTTATTTTACGTATCTTAGTGGCGGAAAAAGACAGTGCTATGGCTTTACCTCCTTTCTATAGCTTTTCTTCATGACTAGCATCACATTCTCATGTTATTATCTTATTGCTGCTCAGCATTCAAGATGATGACATGTTAGTCTAGGCCAAGTTAAAGTGAAAAAGAGTAGCGCTGGATGGTTATGGTTAGCTGAGAGAGGGTCACAGAGTATGGAATTGTCAGTAGTCATCATCATCTCCCACATGGTCAGCACAACTCTATTACTGAATTCAGCTGAGGCCAGATGATTTTTGTCAATTAAGTATGAGCTAAAGGAGCCTGGGAGTGTTTGGAAGGGAAGCGAAGGGAGGGAATGGGATGGGAAGGAATAGACAGAAGGGAAGGGAAGAGAAGGGAAGGGAGGGGGACGAAAGGGAAGGTGAGGGAAGGGAGAAGACGGAAAGGAAGGTGAAAGAAGGAAGGGGGAAGGAAGGGAAGGGAAGGGAAGCTCTCAGGTATCAATGGGACCTATAAAGGATGTCTATCTTAAACTTCCACTTGTAAAAGCCTCTACTCTGCCGAAGAAAAATATCTGGATATGGAAGCATTCATACACTCTGTCTGAAAGGGTTAACTCACCTACAACGAAACTCGAATTATCGAAACAAAAGACCGAATCAAGCTGCAGAATTGTACGTTTGAAATACCACAAAGAGCAAATTCAAACAGTGACAAATCAACAAGTATTTTTTTTCTCATATGCCTACCAAAACATGCAAAGAAAATTAATCCCTCTAGCCAGAGAATTTTTTTTCTTTTTTTTATGCGAGGAAGAAGGAACCAAAGGCCACGAGCCCACAATAACTGTTCCTTCCATGAGAAAGACAAAATACGAGAGAGCCAAATTCAAGATCCAATCATTTTGAGATGCCTGGAGACACTGCGTTTGAAAGACTGGAGATCATAGAAAGCAGGAAATACAGACAGAGGGAGACAGTTCCAGAGTTGATAGACTTTACTAAACGATACGATGCAGGCCTATATCAAACCCTTCAAATCTGCAGTGTCTATCCTAAAATGACTAAAATCGTCTGAATCTAACAAAAAAATATAGCAATATACAATATGAGGCTGGTGGGGTTAGAAGCTACAAAAAAAAGAAAAAAATCGTGAACGCAAAACTCTGAAAGGACATCTGATATCGACTCCCGCTAATTCGGAACACCTGCTCTAATGCTTCAGCTCTGTGACTCGTAATTTGAGTGTGAGTACAGCTTTCCCACTCACTGCTTGACCTCACGCTCTCAACACACGCACACGCAGGCGACCAGAGAGTGCACGCAACCATGAGCCAGGATTCCGCGTACATTTGGGCGGAGACGTTAGAGTCAGAGGAAAAGGAAACTGAAGAAAAGGTAAGGATTCCATGCTGCTTATACAGACATGTGGGAAATTATTCGTATTTTGAGTTCTGCCATTAACCTCTGTAAAACAACTGCAAAAGGACGAAAATGTTGGTCAGGTTAAGGTAAAAGTACAATAAAGAAGGGGTTAATTAGCGCTGTTTAACCCCTCCGGTAGAGTTTCTTCAGCGCTGAATAAAATCGTCTGGTAACATCAACATTAAGCTGAGAATCACGTCACGGGGATAAGGCGATTAAACCGGGGTTTCTCAAACTGGGGTTAGCGAACTCTCACCGTCCCGGGAGCAGCGGTGTTGCAGGACGAGGTGACGAAAATGGATGGATTAGGGGTAACGAAATGGCTCTAAAATGTGGTGACAAAATGGATTGGTGATGAAATGAATAGTAACACAGATATAAAAAGGGTATTAGAAATAGGATAGCTAAGGCATGTGGGTTACGTAGCCTGGATGGGATGAGAAGTGATTTGTGGAGATATAGATTTAAAGACTATCAAAGGGTAGAAATAAACTGCGGTTTTTATTTACAGAAAGACGATGGCGGGCAAGAAGAGGGAAGTAGGAGGCGACGTCATGTGACAGGTGCAGTGCGTAGGACTTCGTACAGACCCACCATCCCCCACCCTGTCTCATCCCCAAGGACACTCACAGACAGGTAATTGAGGAGAAGGCGAGTGCATCTCCAACTTTGATGTACATTTAAAGATCATTTAACTTTATCGGAAGCCTTCTATACACTAGAGGTGGAGCAGGTGGGGACAAAATTTCGCCCAATATTCTGAGGCATATATGACCAATTCAGTAATTGGCTGGTCAAGGGGTGGTCACATGTAATCTCTGGGTGGCCCAAGAGTAAGTCGCCAGGGAGGGATCCGGGGATTTTCTCTGGGAAATTTGGGGTAGGTAGTGTCACCCTGGCCACCCCTCTGGTTATGCTACAGCCACGATTTCACCTCATTTAGATTATCTCTTTCTCCACTCTTGGCTGATTAGCGTACGGTTAAAGGAGCTTGGTATTTTTCACTGCTGATAGACTACCATTTAATGTGTTATCCGGAAAGTGACGGAATTGCCTCGTGTGACGTAGATGCAGTATAGTAGTAGGCAAGCATTTGTGTCAGGCTGTACATGTCATTATTAGCAATTTTTTCGTTCATAGCCAACAAAATTACCTAAGATCTAAGTGACCATCACAAGCCTGACAAAACCGCGACCCCCCTTCCCCCCTCCAGTAAAATATAACGATGTGGCTACTTAAGGGAATTTCAGGAGAGCTATGTGATAGGAAGCTGAATAAGTTGCCATGCTCCAGTAAAGTCATAAATATTTGAGGGTTATAATCGGCCAGTTTCCGTGCTACGTGCTTGATTAGTTCCTGTTACCTGCATTAATGACTCTCGTACAGCATTCGCGTATACCCAGTCTGTCTGGCCGAGCAGACCCGTCATAAGTAGGCAACTGCTTCTTTGGGGCTGTCCTACAGGTACTGTACAGTATAGTAGAGTACATAGTTTAATGATCGGCGCCCCCTTGAGGGAGACATTTTCAGCAGGGTCAGATCAAGGGTCCTTCTCACGGCTAAGTGTGGGGAAATAAGGTGATTTGGGTTTTGGGTGGACACCGCAGCTGCTTCACTCCACCTAGGGTACACGGTACCATCACATAATAACTGTGGAAAATCTTCGAAAGAAAACAACGATCTATCTGCAGTAATTACCCTTGACAAGGTTTTCATTGGTTCCCTAGCTGTTTCCCAAATCTAATTCTCTTTTCATCTTTCACCCATACATGTGATTTAGTTTTTCACATCCCCCTAATAGCCTATGTCTTCTAAGCTTCTTTCACAACTTTCATCTCTTCCTGTGACTTAATTTTTCACGTTGTTTACCGCCGCAGATCAAAGGAGACTCTGACTAAAGTGCTGATGGGTCCCAAATACGCTCCCCAGGACGAAGACTCCAGTCAGATGGACGCCAAGCGCCTTCTCTCCACGCCTGACCTACGAACGTTAAGCAACCTCGATGTGAGAAGCTATGGCTGGAATGCATTGCGTTCGGACCCTTCTTCCTCGTTTGGAACAAGTCGGGGAAATTTAAACACAGATGAATCATCAGAGAGAATGTTAGACTTGAACCGGGAGAGCTTGCGTGATATAGCAGGAAGAGGGATAATAGGTTTGGCTGCGCCCGAAGAGGAAGGTGTGGAGGGAGCGAGCGTAATGGGGAAAATGAATGTGGCACCAGCGGAAGAGGAAGTGTTGGAAAGAAAGGGTGTGATGCTGGAGGGAGGGTATGGAGAGACAGGGATGGAAAGGGCAGCAAGAAAGACAGAGACTAAAGAGATCGAGACAAAGGGCGCAGTTGGAGTATCTGGAAAGTCTGCGACGAAAAAGTCAGTAACTCAAGTGGACGAAGAAACTGAGAGAGCAGGGGCAGTTGAAATGTCTACGAGAGAGGCTGAAACAGACGACGAAATTGATATGAGAGGAGTGGCTAGAATGTTTCTGGCGGGAAAGACTTTGGCTGAAGTTGACGAAGAAGAAATTGAGATGCAAAATTTTGCATCTAGGAGAGAGACTGATATTGCAGAAGAGATTGATGTGGAAGGAGCTATTGCAATATCTTCAACGAGAGTGGTAGAGTTTGATGCAGAAGAGGACACTGAGACGAAAAAAGATGCTGAAAGGACATCTCTCGATTTTGAAACTAGCGGCTGCAATTTATCCGATGATGGTTTATATTGCAATTTGTCTGATGAGCACTACATGACGCCATCTGAGGACGAGTCTATGTTTTTGAATGTGATTTTCGAGGAAGGTGAAGCTGTTGAGAGACTGGGTCCAGCCATTCAGGAAAGAGGTTTGGAGGTTGAGGATCCAGATTCTCTTTGTGAGGTCATAGTTTTGAAGGATGTGGCTGTTGAAAGAAAAAAGCCCAAAAAACGTAACTCCAAAGAATGTCTGGTCATCGACATGGGCACGCAGACTGAGTCCCAGTATGAAGACGAGACACAAGGTACTTCAAGAGTGTATACTGGTCAATCAGTTCGTCCAAAGATATTCCCAAACTCCATCCCCGACCCCAACCCCGTCTATCTCGACATGACGGTCACGTTCCACAAGAAGCTGACGGAAGTGCGAGGGAGGGAAGATGGTGAAAACCGTCGAAGTCTTCAAAGAGAGGAAATGACAATGAGGGAGTTTAGCAGGTATGGTCGCTACATTTTTGCGGTTATGATATAGAATGGAGAATAAGACTGACTAGGAGAAGGAATGAGGAGGGAATGAGAAGGGAAGAGGAGGAATTAACAGAAGGTTAGGTGGTGGGGTACGGTGGAGAGGTTGTGAATGAAAGATTTAAGAGCGTGTATGTGAATGGGATCGAAGGGGAGGGGTAAATGAAGATAACGTGGAGGGATTGGGTTGAGAGGTATAAGAATGAGGGTGGTGTGAGTCTGAGGGAGGGCAGCCTGATAGCGGAATACAAGGTGACAGATCTGTGACCACCATCCACTCTGGTATGCCGTCTAGCGATGTAGCTATAGACAGACATATATGGATAAAATATGGGTGGAAAGATAGAGTATAGATGATGATGATGATGATGATTGTGGTTGATGATTATGGCTGATGATTGATGACTGATGAGGTTGTGATTATGGTTGATGATTGATGACTGATGAGGTTCATGATTATGGCTGATGACTGATGATTGATGATGATGATGATGGAAGAATATTTCACAAGGGCCAAGGTACGAGACAATGAGAGCCACGGAGAGTTCGGAGCTGGTGGAACGTCGTCTGGTCGAGTTTGGCCTTTCCAGCAAAAGGGCATCAAACTACGGGAAAAGCTCTGGAATATGCATACAATAGAGGAGGAGCCACAGGGACGAGGCAGTGAACAAAAGCAAATGCTTATGAATATTTTTAGCAGGTATAGTTGACCAGTGAACGTTTTTTGGAGACAAGTTTTTTTTTTTTTTTTTTTTGGGGGGGGGAGGAAGGAGGCAAGTGCAGTTGACATTATAACGTTTTTGGCACTTTTGTGTTCGCTTCGTAAAATTGCCGTATCTCCCTCTTGAATGTGGAGTTGTATTCGGAGATTTAAAGCTAGAACATGGAGCTAGTTACGAAGAAGTAAAGCTGTAGTACTGAGTTATTGTACTTGTCACTGAAATACAAGAAGATAATACGCAGCAAAAAGACTAAAATCTCCGCCCATTTAAAAAGAATGAGCTATAGAATGAGAAATTTATCAGCCTAATTATTCTCGGTGCCATCAAAACTGGCTGTTGATAGTTCTGAGTGTGTTTCGGTCCAGGTGTTGTATCTCCCCAGTAAAACTAACAAACTGGAATAAAATATTAAAAAATATAAAACTACCTAGTTGTATCTTTAGATGGGCTACGGCTATAGCCTACAGTATTCTAATGCTGTCAATATTGCAACGATGTTCGCATATTTCTGACTAACAGCATTCTGGGTAGCTGCGTTTTAGTAACTACAAAATTAGACACTGCTACTTATCTATCATGATATTCTGGACTCGACCTCACCCCATCTATGAATGGGAAAGAGGTAAGGATGATGATGATGATGATTTTATAATTTGGTTATCCATCAGTCCTGTTTTGCTTTGTGGGATTTACATCGCTCGATCTTTGGGTAAGGTAAAATGATTATGATGATGATGATGAACAGGTCTGAGATGGAAGATGCTGGGAGTTACGGAGAGTTTGGTGAGACTGCGTTGTCCTCAAGTCCTGTTCGGCAATGGCAACCAGGTGATGTCCCTCCTGAACTGCTCGAGACACGAATAAACACCAGACCCTGCTTACCCGATGCCCCACAGCCTTCCAAGAAACACAGGAGTCAGTACTACACTAACGTTGGCCTCCACAACATAAGTATTTGTGTATTGCTTTTGTAATTTCGTTAGTGTCTGAGTCTCTGCTTTTTGTCAGGCAGTAACGCAAGAGAGTTCAAGACCACTTGTTGCCACAGCAGATTTTTTTTGTTTTTGTTTTGTGAAGGTCTTTCCTTATGAGATTTGCGTTACTCTGCTTTCTTTTTTAAATATAATTCAAGACTTAACCTTGGCTACAAGTTCTTTGTCCCATTGTTAGTGTATTATTACGGTTCTTTAACTTCAAGCCGATGACGTAGACTGTATCAGATTATTCTTGCTATTGCCTGATGGGTTTATCCAAGTAGTGAAGGAGTTTATGAGGACTATATCCTACCCCTGTAACAATAATGTAGTCAGGTCTCCAATGATGGGCATCTCATGGCTACGTCCCTGACCAGTACATCGAAGTCTCTCCAAAGCCAAGTAAAATAGCTTGTAAGTAGCAAGAGTAAACTGGAAAAAATGCCATGGGACTGAAGGAGTGTTCTATGTGGTTATTCAATACAGTACGTTAACAAGCTCATTTCTAGCCAGCACTTGTATTTTTTTTTTGTAACAATTATTTTTCGTAATTTCTAATAAGCATTTCTAATTAACATGTCTAATGTAATTATCCCAATCTAATTTGTATTTCTAATTTCTAATCAATCCCTCAACCACAACAGGTGCCAGCCAGGCTCAGGACTTTCCTGCCAGAATCGCCATGGACTGCGAGTATTATGACAAGAATTACGTTTTCGGCGAGAAGATAAGGCAGAGGGCCAAAATGGAGGAGGAGGAGGAGGAGGCCAATGGTGCATCGACTCTAATGAGACATTTCCAGAAGCTTCGGAACCTCAGCACGAAGTCAGCCAAGAAGACCGGGAACACAAATCCACAAGCCCGATTTGTTCCAGTTCAGTCTAGAAAATTAAAATCTCGGGTGAAGCATCTGAAAAAGAAGGCGAAGAAAGCGAGGTTCCAGGCTGAGAAATTGAGGAAAGTGTCTGAAAATTCGAAAGCGGAGATGATTAGACAGGAAAGTTTGGCCAATCGATCTGAAACTGAGAGGATGAGGCTGGTGAGAGAGAGAAGCAGACAGTCAGGAAACCGAAATACACAAATCGAAGACAGCAGGAACAGGTATAGTACTTACCAACTCTCCTAAACTTTATTTGGCCTCATCACTAAGCTTTATCCTGCCTCGTTCTGTTCAAATGCATGCTGGTGCCGGTGGATGTGGGAGGGAGTTTTGAATCACTGTAACGTAATACAATTAGCCTCACTGGACGCGGGTAGGTGCAGGCAGAAATTCTATAGATTAGTTACGCAGAATTTCCCCCGCACCAGCAAGCATTTGATGTGGACGCAACCTCACGTTATGTATGACTACTTAAGCTATAGTTGGAGGCGTCCACCATCCATTCAACTCATGTAGTGCTGCCCGCAGGTGACTCTACATTATAATGACAACCCAAATGATTTCCTTTATCAGAAAACTATTTGCCACGTTGGGTGATATAGCAAAATAAACGTCTGGTGGTCAAGTGGGCTAAGGCGCTTCAACCGAATGATGCTCATAAGGGTTTACATTAAAGAGGTTTTTGCTAAAAACCTTTAATATATACGCTTCCAGGCTTTTAGATGACTCCCGGACCTCGAGGGAGCAAAGAGACCCGCACAGGAGGAGTCAGCGTAAGAGCGGAGGGGGAAAGGAGAAACTGGGTCCAGGTGAAAAGAGTCCGGCACAACGCAGCTTGTCGCACAGTTCGAAAAAGTCCAACATGAAAACCTTCAGGCATAGCCACAAGAAACTGTTTGGTCGTCAGAAGAGCCAGAGTGATGATAAGGGTTTGAGACAGAGGAATGGTGGTTTCGTCCAATGCAACGGGGTTGGGTCTCACGGCAACGGCACCATTTCAAACCTTGGCTCCAATAACGGAAGGTAATTGTGCCGTTTTTAAGAGAAACAGATAAACACACATGACGGGTACTGGCCCACCCAGATGCTGTGCCGATAAGAGAAAGACTTGCACACATACACGCACAGGCACCCATGCACAGGCGCACACGCAGGTAAAGACACGCCCACAGACGCAGACAGAACGCATGTAGAACTGTAACATTTTCTGCCAATGAGATGCGTAAAAAAAAAAAAAAAAAAAAAAAAAAATCTAGGCCAAGTTAACCTATTAGTACCCAGGGCTTGTGTGTGGGATTCTGTAAGGAGGGTACCACCTTCCACCTATCTGCCCATAGTCGAGAAGTTCATAGATCTGCTACACCTAGAGGTTCTCTATCTATTAACTTTAGAAAATGCCGTAATTTTTGAAGTACCATGGACACCAATGAGTTAAGGAGACAGAACTATAGTCCATGTTTCCCTCTCAGGATGATTGACGATCATGATGCTGATGATGCTGAGCTGACGAGGAGGCAGTTGCTGTATTTTAGGAATCAGTCCAGGGATATCAAACATCCGTCTTGGCTCAAGGTGTAAGTTTTAGTACACCGTTCTTAAGAACTTAGAGCTTCTAGTGTGTAAGATTGGTCTTGGCTTCAGTCTTACAGCTGCCATGCACATTATTATTAATATTATTATTATTGTTTTTTTCCTCCAGTTTGTTGTGTAACCCTTACGCAAAACAAATAGAAGCAGCAGAGGCAGCCAACGACCCCATCTTAGCGCAGAAGCTGAGGGAGACAGGCAAAGCAAGATTAGCCATTGTGTGTTGTGGCGCCGTGGTCTGTGCTGCCTTTTTGGCCATGTCCATGGGCGTCTTGTATGGTGGGTGCCAGCAAATCTCTCTCTCTCTCTCTCTCTCTCTCTCTCTCTCTCTCTCTCTCTCAGGGAAATATTCACAATTCTGCTACATGGTGACTGAAAACAATTACCACTCCAGTATTGCAGGATAACTTACCTTCAGTAAATATTTTTTATCAGAAGCCTTATGAAGGAAGTTATAAATTATTTAATTATACAAATTGCATACATATCAACAATATTTTGCTCACATGAACGTGTATATATTTTGCATACATTTTTATCCATACATTTTGCACATTTAACAATACATTTTCCACACATTTAACTGTACATTTCGCACAATTATTCACTGAACTATACTATACAGTTATTCATGCCTTAATTCCTCTAATGCTGTTGTCAAATCTCTTGCAGGTGCGTACATCCTGTTGAATTTAATCGAATGATCTTCCTGGATGGTCTGTGGTGGTTGCATGGTCCCTGTTTTTAGTGGTATAGGAGGCTTTATTGTACCTCTTTCTTAGCGATTTATTTTTGCACCAGACCTCAGCATTCTCTTGTGTGTTATAAAGACTCGACATACACTGCATCATACAAGAGGATACTGAAAATAAATCGCTAAGGAAGAGGTCCTAAAAAATCACCAAAGCCACCCCAGAATGCAACCTTCACATGTCGCCTGCGTGTGTCGTGGGAAAAGATGAGATTAAAATATTTACAATTTTAGCCTTAGTTATGAATAATTTTTAAAATGTGAATTTTGCACATAGGCCTAGCTTTAAAATGTAGGTCTATTTTTAATACGTATTCATATTTTTACACATATCCTCAATTTAAAAGACACAGGTTTGCTGAGACAGGTAGAATTTAAGACACAGCCCCAACCTTTAAAGACAGATCCGATATTTTAAGACAGGCCCAATATTTTAAGACACAGGCCCGGTATTTTAAGACACTGGTCCGATACTTTAAGACAGGCCAAAAATTATAAGGCACGGGCCCGATATTTTAAGGCACAGGCCCGAATATGATTAAGCTGCAGACTTGATTAGCATAATTTACTGGTTTAATTATTTACTGGCCAATTCATTTGCTGGCCAAATCATAGATACAATTTAAATGGCCCTGAATAAAATGGAGACTGATTAACAGAGGCGGCTATAGATAGATAGATAGATAGTAATAAGATATAGGTTTAATCAACACAGGGTCTACTTAACAGAACTGAAAAGCCTAAGATACATTATTAAGACAGGCAAAAAGTCTGTGCCTAACTCTAGATGTTATAATTCTAATTTTATATTTTTAGGTTTTTAAGTTGTCGGGCCGAGCTGTTCGCATATTAAAGTAGGTAAGTTTGAGGGCTTGATTTTAATGCATATTATTGTGACAAGCTGAAATAAGATAAAAAAAAAAAAAATCATTTAATATGAACCTAAGATTCTGGACAATGGTTTTTGTGTTTGTTTACATTTTAGGTGATGTGTTTGATTCATAAGTGCCTGATGTTAAGCACTTCACTCCTATGACTTATTTTAAAATTATGCTTCCTTAAGGCGATTTTCTGATAAAGAAGTTAGATATGGCCTTTATTAATTTTTCTAATACATACATAAATAAAACCACAAAAATCGTCTATATGTAGGAAGGAAACTTTTAGGGGAGGGTGGTGAAGGTTCGGACATTTAAAAAAATATATATATTTATAAAAATCCAGGTTTAAGCAGAAGAGTAATCTGGTTTATGTTAAAATGTTGCCAAATCATTTGGCTCTTTAGACTGATAATATGAAATTCTTAGCTCCTTTAAGCTTTAAGCTATAGTTAACGAAACACAAGTGACTAAATCGTCCGAACCATCCTTGCCAGTGGAGACGGTTCGGACAGAAGGGTGGGATGGTTCGGCCATAGGTATTACTAAGCATATTCTTAAAATTATATGAGTTGGATTGGATAAAACCAAACATTTACTAATTCAGAGATATTTCATTTTCCTAAAGTACAATATTAAACTTCAAAATCTAAATGAACCACTTGATATTTGTTTAAAAAAAACTAATACTTTATAACTGAAATAACCTTCACCAGATTTATTAATAACTGACTTAACCTCTTACTTTCTGCTTCAAAATTATGCATAATTAGCCTCTCTCTCTCTCTCTGGAATATTGACTTCACTTTTCACTTTGTGCCTTATTTTAAACTGTCTAACTTAACACTTTTAGCGCATACTGCAGCCTGCAAAACTGAAATAGAAGTTATAATACCCCTTCCATCTTTTTACACTTTGAGAAATAGGTTAAATAAACAAAGCTATAAATATATATTCCCTGATAACTATGAAGAATGGTGTTTCACTATGTATTCAAATATAAATGATCAAAAGTAGCGTTATCATTTGATAAGATCATGACTTGGTAGTGGTGAAGGGTTAATTCAAACTGTCCGAACCATCCTCCTCCTTAACTGTCCGAATCATCCCGTATGTATGTAATTAATTGACAGGTACTCTCAAGTTTCACATGAGTGTTTAACATTCGTTTTTCATAGCAAAATGTTCTACATGCAATACAGATTCATCCTGATAATGCACAGTTCAATGCTTGGCACATTCATAAAGGTAGAGCTTACGATATACACCCAAATTATTACATAAGAGATGCAAAAAAAACAAAAAAAAATCTGACCTGCATAAAAAAGTGAGGGGCTTCTAGCTTTGAGGTTCCGTGTGACCGAAGTAAACAAACACACCCACTTTCATGCAAGATCACACGGCCCTAGGTCCCATACGTTTCTCAGGAAATGCACTGTCCGAACCCTCCCACTGTCCGAACCATCACCGCCTTGCCCTACAAAATACGTGATGGAATTGGAGAGGTTTAGTGATTGACTTTATTTGTTGGACAGGGATTTGTCTGTATTAAATGATATATGCCTATGGTTGTATCTCTAATCCTGTTATTCCTGTGCATTCTTACTAAAAAGACTGTGATCATATTTTTACTTTAAAGACTGAACCGAAAGAAAATTTATTCAGGCTAAAATGCCTGGAAAGTGACATTTCGTAACACATTCCTTAGCAGTTTACGCTGCACATTACTCCTTGATTTCCTCTTGTATATGCTACTGATGCAAATTTTGTCCACATTCAGACGGTATAACAAATATAAAAAACAGTAACAAGATGTCATTTGAAATAAATCACAAGCTTAGAAGACTTGGGAATATCTTTAAAAGTTTACTCTAGCCATGTGACAATTTTACTCAGCCTCGGACATTATTTAGAAACACAGGGGTAAAGTGTACACAATGCACTGGTAAACTGGGCCTCCTCAAAACTAGTGGCTTTCCTGGAAAAGTTAAAACTCTTCTGAATAGCAAGAATAACAGAGCAACGAATCCCCTATGCAAGGAGTAGAGCCTGATAAGACGTATACACTGCTACGAAGAATGTGATCGTTTTGAGAGGTAGGTGTGATGAGTTGTGGAGGAGGAATTGGAATTAACACCTACGATTAAGATCTACGATCATGCCTAATAAGAACACTAAACCCTCTAACCGAGGAATGCCTGCTTACATTAACAGATCATGGCATCGTAACACTGGTCATTGCCGTCGTACAACAGTAGCAAAAGCAGAGCAAGGAAATCAAAATACATACCTGAGGAAGGTCATCCAGAGGTGAAGGGGTTAACGAAAGTTTACTGATTTAAGGCCTGTTGAGACGATCACTGGTCACCTGTGTTGTTAGAGTATGGTAATGAAGAATGTGTGGATATTGATCTCGTGTGTGTGGAGAATGATTTTGTATTGTGAAGAAAATAATATTGGAGGATGGAAGATTGTGTGAAAAATAATCGTGAAGGGAAAGAATTTAACTATTGCAGACATGATGAACTGAAGCATTAACCCTGCTTCTGTTACACTGCTCGTTGCATGTTTCATCATTATCGTGTTGAACTGATGACCGTGCTCGGACACAGTTTCTTTTTTGCTAGTGTGGAAGGACTATGACAGACTGACTAACAATGGACTAGTGGAATAATTGCCTGGGATTTCGAAATCAATCTACGGTGAAGGAAGGAAGGAACCAGAGCATTAATGAGAAATAAGGTAAGCAGGACAATTAGAATGAAAGGGAGGTCATGGAGGATAAAACTAGAAACAGGTAAGACAAAACTAGAAACTGGTAGAGTGAAAATATCGTGTAGTCTATCACTGAAGATGATTTTTTATTTTCACTTGTGCGTAAGTTCTCCTTTTCGCAAAAAAAAAAAAAAAAATAAATAAATAAATAAAAGTGATATATGCTGGACCATGTAAATTCCACGGGATGCAGGGAAACTCTAGTCAAAAAATGAATTTACTAAACACACTTAAGCTTCTATGACTCGCTCTGTATAATAAAAAGTCTGGTGTTAACTGGAGTAAAATGTTTGACCTGTACCACACAATATACAACATCCTGTCACTAATGTCATTATGTTTACAATGAACAAGACTAAGTTGTTCGCTTTAACTAGGCGTAACATTGCCATCCCTCCATATGAATTAGCACACGATGCTAGTCACGAAGAAGTATTATGGAAAGGATGCTGAATCATACTGTTGACGTTTTCTGCACTTAACAACGTGAAATAGGCCACAAACGGACGAAAATCTCCTCCCGTTTAAAATGAACGAACTACTGGTGTAAAACTTCCGTCTCACCATCTTGAATAATGAGTTATAGTACAGTAGACTAACAGATTATGATCCTAGTCACGAGGAAGGGCTGAAGAAAGGATGTAGTCGCACATTACTCCGCTTGTAAGCCACAGGAACTTAGCTTAAAGACAAAAAACTCCGTGGATTTAAACTGAACCGAGCAATATATGGATTAAATTTCTTCCAGTGTTAAATAAATGACACCAGCGAGTAGGCTTCATGTACGCCATATTTGTCTTACGTCCTTTCCTTGTCACATTGACGTCCTTTCCACTTTATATGTCCACTCACCTTTTCTATTTATTGTCGTTAGTGCAGGAGTGTGTGAGTAATTCACCTGGTCGGTCAGGATCACTTGATGGTCGTGATCGTCAGCTTTTACCCTCCCGGAAGGGAGCTGAGAGCTCATATAGTCCGATCTAAGGGCAAGGCTGTGACCTTCACACACGCACACACCCGTCCCCTTGCTCAAGGGGGACAGTAACCACCCACTTCGTCAGTGAAAATTTTTGCAACCTGAGCGAGGCGCGAACTCCCGTCCACCAGATGGCGAGCGAGAACGTTACCACTGAGCCAACGAGCGGTGTGTGTGTGTGTGTGTGTGTGTGTGTGTGTGTGTGCAGTTGGAATCTTATTTTGTGTGTGTGTGTGTGTGTGTGTGCAGTTGGAATCTTCGCGCGCGCGCGCGCTCGTGTGTGTGTGTGTGTGTGTGTGTGTGTGTGTGTGTGTGTGTGTGTGTGTGTGTGTTATTATTACCTAAAAACTGCGAATACGTTTTCTATAAACTGCTTCAAAAAAAACCGTGTGAACGTCGTTGGATAACTATAATATTTTACGTTTACTTTGATGGAACAGAACCAAACCTGAAAGTAAGTCGTGGCTTCATGAAATTAAATGAACCTTAGCAATGAGGTAGGAATGAGTCTCCTTGGTAACTAGTAATACTATAATGACTAATGATTGGCCATTAAATGACCTGAAAGGAGTTGCTACGGATGTTTGTCATGGTTAAACTCCATTCATTAACCAAGGAGACTCATTCCTGCCTCATAACTGAAGCTCATCAAACTTTATGCAACCACGACTTAGTATTCAAGTTGTGGGAGTGGCTTAATTCTTTCAAGTAAAAAAAATAAATGGCAGTGTTGGTTGTGAAACATGGCCTGTGGATGCCTTAGATTTCACTCAGTACAATGACTGACGAAGAGAGTGTATGTGAGTGAGGTGGAGGGGGAGAGAGGGAGGGGGAGGCCGAGGATGAGATGGAGAGATGGGGTGGAGAGATATATGAGAGAGGGGGGGTGTGAGTTGGGAGCAGGGGAGTGAAATGGCGGGGGACAGGGCGACTTGGAGGCAATTTGTTTGTGGCCACCCCAAACGGGATTGAGGCGTCTGGCAATAGATAGATAGATAGACAATGCCCTTTTTTATTTATTTTTTATTTTTCTTTACTGCCTTTATTTTTGCTGTTGTGAGTACAGGCTTATCTGCACACGAACCCAGGGGACTGGAGTATATAGCTGCATTTCTTTTTCAGTCCACCATTATGCTTTGGGGGGATAGGAAAGGGACTGAGGGATGCTCGGTGGAGCTGCCCGGTTATATAAGGTTAGGTTAGATTAGAAAAGGCTTAAGTCTGAACTCGTTACCTGCTGAAAGATCAGAAGAGAGATTATGTTACTGCAGGTTAGATTAAGAGAAGTTAGAGTAGGTTAGATTGGGTCAAGTTAGACTCACTTTAACCAGGCCTAATGGTTGATTTTGACAAGACTCTTTCTTGGATGGTGAATGGAGACTAGAGGAGATATTAGGTTGGGTTTGACTACTGTACACTAGATTAGGCTGAGCAAGATTGGGTTTGATTTGGTTAGGCTACAGTTACTTTACCTTAACCTGCTCTTATTTAAAACTTTCCTTTGCCTTTCCTCTTCTCTTTCCAAATTTACTCTTTTTCAAGTTTTCCGATGCTCTTTATCTCGTAGTTTCCCCCTGTTCAAATTATTTTTCTTATTATTTCCTTGTATCTTTATCTGCAGCTCTGAATGAACACTTCTCCTTCAACACTGAACTTTGATTTTCTCTTCATATTTTGTTTCATATATTTCATGGTCCTATCTTTTTCAATATCTACCGGTACGTCTCGAATTTTTTTTGGTGTCCATAATAAAGTCAACGCGGAGAGCACGCCAGATCTCACTACAGTAGGCTACCTGTAAGTGAATGCTGGGACGTGACTGCCCTCCCTCATCCTCTCTCTCTCTCTCTCTCTCTCTCTCTCTCTCTCTCCCTGATGACACCCTGGTCCTGTAAGGGGCGGGGTAAGAGATGAATCGCCCTCATGTCGTCCTGTCCTCCGCTATAAAATTGTTACAATATAATATTACTATTAAAATATCGGTGCATCGTTGTCAGCCATTCAATTTTTGAAAGACCAAATTCTGTTAAATGAAGTAATAGTTTTGTAATACCGGTAAAGGCGCAGTAAAAGTATTATAAATTGTATTATGTTTTTAGAAGTACAATTCTCTGTCGAGTACTGATATTTTTGGTTAATAAATCATAATGGATAAAATATTTGTTAGTTTGTCAGCACTCATACAACATTTCTTTACCACACTGTAATTTTAATGTATATTACTAGAAGCTTCGTAACGCTTCTTCCTTAGCGATTTATTTTGCATATTTCACCTTAATTCTCTTCTGCGTTTTTCTTTTCTTTCGTAATTTTGTGTACAGTACCCTGGATTGCATACTCCCCAGCACCAATTACTTACCTATTTATTTTACGTACCACACCTTAATTTTTGTCATGCGTTATTTATGACATTTTAATACCCATATTCTTTACATATTATTCATGAGGATAATATAGGTGTAAAAGGAAGAATAGGTCTTTAATTAAGAGATGCTGCGAAATGACCAATGACTTAGATGACGACCCAAAATGACCTGTGAATTGTTTTGGGTACTATCAGATTCTCTCTCTCTCTCTCTCTCTCTCTCTCTCAGAAAATCTAAAAAAAAAAAACAGACTAAGGAGCTGACGTAAACGTAATAATAATAATAATGATAATAATATTAATAACAATAACAATTACCTTGACGGATGCGCAGAGAGAGAGAGAGAGAGAGAGAGAGAGAGAGAGAGAGAGAGAGAGAGGTGGAGGCCAAATATATAGTTGGCAACTCGCCCTTGGTGTGCCCTCACTTTATTCTCTCTCTCTCTCTCTCTCTCTCTCGTCCTTCTGTAGTATGAAATTTTCTCATATTTGTGTTCGTTCCCACCTCTCTCTCTCTCTCTCTCTCACACACACACACACACACACACACACACACACCTGATAAAGATCCGTAACTTATTAATTTTTGCTACTGATGGGTTGATTTGACTAGCAACCAAGGAGACTCACTCCTACCTCATAACTAAAGCTACCGGTAATTGAATTTTATATGTGGGAGTGGGCCAGTTCCGTCAGATGAAAGCAAACCGAGTCTAGTAACCAAGGAGACGGAGCGTTAAGGCTTTTGTTATCGTTAGGGAGTCAGATGAATCATGGTCCCTTATTTTAAACTTCAGGCCTTGAGAGAGAGAGGGAGGGAGAGAGAGAGAGAGAGAGAGAGAGAGAGAGAGAGAGAGAGAGATGTGACATTTAATGGCGACAGTATTAACACACTCAGGCTCCTATAGCTTACTCTCATCTCTTTTTCTATATATTTCCAAAGGTCACTGAACTGCAATATATTGACTATGCCTGATCTGAGTCTTTGGCTGCTGCTGCGTCTGTGAATGCTTATTATCTCACTATCTTTAATGAGAGAGAGAGAGAGAGAGAGAGAGAGAGAGAGAGAGAGAGAGAGAGAGAGAGAGAGAGAGAGAGAGAGAGAGAGCATACGCACTTAAGTTTAAAAGTGGGCCAGATTATTATAGGGAGTGTGTAGTACAGAGCTTATGTTTAGTAGGTGAGATCATTATTACTATCATCATCATCATCATCATCATCATTTTCTTCCCCCTACTCCTGTATCATTATCACCACCCTTCCCTTACGTCTCATCATTATCACTATCCTCCTCCTCATCATCATCATCATCATTATTGTTGTTGTTGTTTTTCGAGGTTCATATTAACGTAAGCCTTGTGGACTACAGGCTAAAATCGCTCTTTTCTTGCAGTACACGATCCTCCTTGCGGTAGATACGGAGTTGAGGGATGTTTGTAATCCTGTCAGTGGAGTCACCTTGTTATATCAATGCCACCACGCCAAGGCACTCCATGTTGTGGGGGGCATGAATGGCCTCCACGAAACGACCTCGAAAATATTTCTGTCTTTGCTCAATATCGGCTTTCTACTCCCACACCACACCACCCTCCTCCATATACCAGTGCACCACCACACACCACACCACACCACCCTCCCTCATCTACACTACGCCACACCCACCACACCACACCACTCCATCATCCATCCTATGCTATCAAACCATACTCCATGCACCACCACACAGCACTCCCATATATCATCACCCCACACCACACCACCCTCTCTCATATATCATCACTCCACACCACACCATTCTTCTTATACCACCACACCACACCCTCCTTCATATATCACCACACCACAACCTCCTTCATATACTACCACACCACACCACACCATCCTTCTTCATATACCACCACACTACACCTCACCACGCCACGCCACACCACTCCACACCACACTCCTTCATATACTACCACACCACACCACACCATCCTCCTTCATATACCACCACACTACACCTCACCACGCCACGCCACACCACTCCACACCACACTCCTTCATATACGAGCACACCACACCACACAACTGTGCTGGATGAGGACGCCTTCACGTGGTAGCATCAATATTCACTAAATGAGGATAGTGAACTGAGGAAGGGTAGTGTAAGCCTGCAGTCCACTGGGTTCTGGTCCCGATGAGTCTAGGGCAACAACAACAACAACAACACGCCATCCACCCTCACATACTCCGTCACCTTGTTCCTGATCTGCCATAGTTACCCCCAAAATAGCCTCTCTCTCTCTCTCTCTCTCTCTCTCTCTCTCTCCGTTCACATTTTTAAAAACTTTGTTACTGATCAATAAATTAAGCAAATTTAAGAAATTAATGTATAAAATGGATTGTAGGAACTGGGATAGGAAGATGAAGAAAGAATGGAGAGTAAATAGGATTGTTTTGGGTGCAGGAAAAGCTAAGAAGTTTTTTATTTATTTATTTATGTTGCCTATTCTTTATCTTTGGAGAAATATTTCAAAGTGAAGAGGTAATAGCTTTCATTAACTTCTAAGCTGAATAATAATGTCTTCAGACAGTAAGGATAAGAAAAAATGTACGGAAATCGGTACTGGTTTAAATATGAGGACTGGGAGGGAATTGTTGCTCGCATAATGCTCCTCAGGGATGGGCGAGGCTGGTCATCCTCGCCTTAAATGCTGGGAGGGAGTAGGTAATTAGCCCCAGGTCCTCTACGCTGCTGAAGGGGTAAAAGAGAATTGGAGGATGGATAATGGAATAACCTCCCTTCCTGAAACAGATCTACTAGAGCATAAAAAGTAGCCCCATTCCTTTATGAGTCAGTATACAGGTGATAAGTATGAGGATATTTTAACTAACTATATAATTTACTGAAACGTCAAGAAGAATAGGGATAACTTTTCCATATTAACCCCTTCACTAGTCATAACGTAGTTCATGGCATTCTTCCTGATTACCGAAGAATTTTGTTTAGGGTAGATTTTTGGCAGTGAAAGAATCAATAAAGTGTGTATATGACCTTTGCATCCTGGAAAAGCTCTCCAGCTTAATCAAGTCGTCTGCGGGTACCAAGAATGGGGTAGATGGGGTGAACAAAATCGCCTGAAAACATCGATAAGGAAAACAATCGAGGTATTGTGTTCATGTGTGTGTGTGTGTGTGTGTGTGTGTGTGTGTGTGAACTGAAAATACCTTCCTGCTTACACAAGTGTCCTCACATGAAAGCAAACTGACTATAGGAGTTTGTGAATGAGCATGAATGTTTAAGAGAACCCCTAAATGTTTAGTGAAGTGGTGAGATGTTTGTGGCTTGATAAGTCTGCGGCACACATTCGTTTTTCTAGGAAGGGCAAAGAGGGTGCAAGATCCGTCTCATGTCTCATATACGAAAAAAAAAAAATTTGTTTGGCAGAAGCAATTTATGAAGAGTTTATGAGACCCGGATGTGGTCAGTAGTTCTTCGGCAGAGTTCAAAAACCTCATTTTCCAGAAGTAAAAGCTTTCAAACTCTCATAAATTATGGTTCTGATTGTTTAAGAAAGGAGTATAGCTGAAAGTCTCCATAGAGAGGAAGGAAATTGCCCTTTATCAAGAAGTCAGCATAATTTTAGATGGACGGCAGCACATTCTTACAAGCTGAAAAGGCACAAATATATATTTTTACCATGAAAATGACCCTAATTTTAATTTTACATATGCAGACGATTAAATTGAGCTAACAAGGTGCTGATATATAAGAGGTGTTTCCTAGGTTAGGTAAATCTATATGTAGATAGACAGATAGAAAGATAAATAGATAGATAGATAGACAAACATATTTTATTGACCACAGAATAGTAAGAACGAAAAATAAGAGGTCAGCTATGTGAAAACTTCGAAAGGCTTTGTAAGTCTGCATAATTTGTGCGATGGTGTTTGTGTCCGGTACGTACTATCCGTGCATGGCTTCCGTGCTAATCTGTCCGTATTGCGTCATTGGTATGTACGAACCCGGGGCACGTAGGTTGCGTGCCAAGAGGAACTCCGTACCTAAACTCGGCGCAGGGTGATGATTTTTTCCTGATTTGGTTTACGACCTGTATTTACCAACTTTCCCCAGCTTAACCTCCCCTCTGTTCAACACTGATGCAGAACTTAACCTATATATTCAGTTGTGCATATGGGTAATACACCAATATGTCCTTCTCAGTTTGTACATCCCTTACTCAATGGCCTCTGATCCTTTACAAACAGTGTCAAGGCATCTTCAAGGGAGCAGATCTTGAATTTGGCTTTCTTCCTTTTTCGGTTAGTGAGGAAAAAACAACAACCTTTTTTTTAAGCTTCCCCTTTTTTTCTTCCGTTAAAAGATTCGATGATTTTTTCGTTTTATTCTTGCAGTTTTAAGACTGTTTTACTCAGTTTAGGAGAGGTTTTTGGCCATGGAGGGGTTAGATTTAGCCTTCATTAACCCCTTCATTGTACTGGGTCTCTCCTAAGCATAAGAAAATCGCGTAAATTATAGAAGGGATTGGCTAGGGCGCATTAACTCTAGCCTGTCAAAGATGTGTAACCCCTTTCAGCTCAGTTGATGGCCAAGTGTAGGCAGACTGGAGGGTTGATTTCCACAGTAACCAAGGGGACACATTCCTATCTCATAATTAAAGTCCACCGAATTAATGCAACCACGACACAGTGTTCAAGTTCTGATTGATCCATTTCCGTCAGATGAAAGCAGACTATAGAAAAAATATATGGGGCTGCAGTTGTGTATAAGACTGAATATTAATGTGACAGGATGAGACAAGAGTAATAATGGGCTACTACGGAGATTTGGAGAGAGAGAGAGAGAGAGAGGGAGAGAGAAAGAGAGAGAGAGAGAGAGAGAGAGAGAGAGAGAGAGAAAGTGCCAGTGAACTCTATATAAACACACTCACTAGTTCGTCCACCTCAACTTTGTGTAGATTTTCGTCCTTTTTCAGCTTATTTCACGTAGCTCAGTAACAGAAGGCAGAATAAGACAACAGTACGTCTCTTCATCCTGTCTGTTGCACTTCTTCGTGACTACAGCTCGATTTTTATGATCAAACGAAAATCCCTAACCCCTTTCAGCCCAGTTGATGGCCAGGCGTGGTCACATTGGAGGGTGATTTGACTAGTAACCATGGAGATTCATTCCTAACTGTTGTACCATATTCTAGAGTTGGTGCCGTGATCTCTGGCTCATCGGAAAGTGAACCCAGGGAACTGAGGCTGATGTTGCCCTTACCTTGCAGTCCGCCATCCTCCTTTCGGGGGATAGGTGCCACCGCGTGAATGCGTCCCTGTTCAGCACCCTTCTTGCTTTATTTTCTTCGTTACCTGTTACAGACCAAGCAAGAATAAGAGTACGGTTCACTTTATTTTCAAGTTACGTTTCCACCCCCGAAATGCCACCCCAATACACCCCATGGACCTATATTCTGCTCGCTTCAACCGGGCGTAAAATCGTTGAGTTGCAGCAGAGAGATACACACGGGAATATGGTGCGAATCACAGTGAGGTGCTATGGAGAGGATGTAGAGCCGTAGTATTGTCTTTTTCTGCCACCGAGGTACGCAAAAGAATCTGCAAAGGGACGAATAAATCTACCAAGTCAAGATAAAAGAACTACTGTAATCCTGGACTGGTTGGTGATTTATTGCTGACTCAGGTGGGATTTAGTATGTAGTAAAAATAAAAGGAGGAATTTCGTCAATGGATTTCCCAGCCAAATACGCCCAAATTATAGGCAAAAATGCGCCCCAAACACGTCCAGTGGAGCTAGTAATCCGGGGTTTGGGGGGGATTTATCTATGGCGTAGGTTGGGACTTATTAGGCGGGATTTAGTGCAGGGATTTACCAGACGAAGGCCAATGCGCTGAGTCACTTCCTTGCTCCATTTTGCTGCCCACCCCATCACCACCAGCTCTACCCTCACACCTCTCTCTCTCTCATCGGATCTCCTCGCCATCCACCCTTCCCTTTACCTTCATCCTCTCTCCCTCCCTCCCTCCCTTCCTCTTCTCTCCCCTCCCTTCCCTCACCTTCGCCCCTCTCCTCCTCTCCTCTCCCTCACATTTCCTCTTTCTTTTCCCGTCACCTTCTTCTTCCTCCTCATCTTTCCACTTCTTCCTCTCTTCCCGTTTTCTTCTTCCTTCATCTCGACCTTTCGTGTTTTATTGTTGTTGTTGTTGTTGTTGTTGTTGTTGGTGTTCTTCTTCTTCTTCTCTCTCTCTCTCTCTCTCTCTCTCTCTCTCTCTCTCTCTCTCGTCTAATTTTACTCCACTGCTCATACACCTTTATTATTATTATTATTATTATTATTATTATTATTATTATTAATTGGAGCCCACCTCACCTCATCTTAAAGTGAGAAAAAGATGATGATAATTATGGTGATTTCCTCATCTTTCGGCCTCATTCACCTCTCCATTCTACCCCCCCCCTCTCTCTCTCTCTCTCTCTCTCTCTCTCTCTCTCTCTTTCGTCTACTACACACCTTGTTCTTCCTCCCTCACCTTTCGCCCTCATTCACCTCTCTAGTACCCCTATCCCACCTCTCTGTCTCTGTCTGTCTGTCTCTCTGTCTCTCTCTCTCTCTCTCTCTCTCTCTCTCTCTCTCTCTCTCTCTCTCTGCCTGCCACCCTCCTCCACCACCCAGCCAGCTAGTGCCAGAACTTTGTTGATCATATGTTCAGTCTACCTCTGCCTCGCCCTGCCTCACCCTGCCTCACCCTGCCTCACCCCATAGGTATCTGAAGGTGGAGAAGAGGTAGGGAAGTGATGGAGAAGTGGTGAAGTGCTGAAGAAGTGGTTAAGTGAAGTGTAGTGGTGGAGGAAGGTGCAGAGGTGAAGGAAAGCAGAGAAGTGGCAGAGAAAGGTGCAGAGAGAGAGAGAGAGAGAGAGAGAGAGAGAGATAATGAGTGCAGGAGAAAGTTATGACGATTTTTAAATACTTATAATCAAGTTGTGGAAAATATTTTGAGCAAGAATAATTTTAGGTGATGATGATGATGATGATGATGATGATTGATGATTAAAAAAGTGATGATGTTGGAATCAGCTTTCATCATCTTGGTGTGGAGATTTATTGGTGGATTTTCTTTTGTGGTGAAGTGCGTGGTGAAACGATGGTGATTATGATGAAAAGGTGGAGACTGTGGTGAAGAGATGTAGTGTGTGATAAAGAAGATGAATATTGCTGTAGAAAACGTGGAACGCGGTGAAACAGTGGATGAAAAAATGATGAAGATAGTGATGACCAGTTTGAAATCCCTATCGTCAGCTAGAAAGGAATTGGTGTGATGAAACTGAAGCTAAATATACGAGTGGTGATGAGGAAAACTGGGGAGTGTGATGAGATAGTGAAGAGTGATGAAGAAATGACTATGATGACTAGTTTGAAGTACCTATTTAACGAACTGATACGGAATTAGTGTGATGACTAAGTGTATGAATATAATGAAGTAGTGATGATGAAAGGAAGAGAAATGATGGAAAAATCATAGGAAAATATATAGATGGAGAGAGGAGGGAAAGTTTTTGGTGATGATGATGATGATATGAAATTCCTTAGCCTATGAGAATTTTTTGTATAAAAACTGAATAATGACGTGATGACGTCTCAGAGAAAATGGTGGAGGGAGTGATGAAGAAGTGAATAGTGATGAAAAAATAGTGATGAAATTAAAAGAACATGGAGATATATTAGTGCAGTTTATGGAAAATAAAACTACAGCCTTTTCTCTACGCCTTTCACCTTAACTTGGCCAAATTTTGTACTTTTGCAACTTAACATGGCTCAATAACAGAAAAATATAATACTACAGATCTACATCCTCTCCAATGCACATTTTCGTAATTAGGAGCATATTCTAGCGTTAATTTATCATTACAATACATTATTCAGTAAGGAAAGATGGTAATTTTAGGTCAGGTTAAAATGAAAAGAGTATGGATGAGATATTTAGAAGTATGGAAGCAATGGAATTACTGACAGTGAAAAATCTGAAGGTGATGAAACGATGGAACAATGATGAAGAAATGGTGGTGAAATGTGGTGATGTTGTGGTGAAGGGATAGACAGATGATGGAGATTGTGATGAAGAAGGTAGAGGGTCATGCAGTGGAGGTATTGGTGATGAAGATTTTGTGAAAAAGTGGATATAGAGATGAAAAGATGGAAATTATGGTGAAGAAGTGGTGGCCAGTTCAACATAAACACGTGTAGATGTTTTGTGTGATTGGAAAGTGGGTAGGAAGGTGGATGGATAAAATATAATGTGGAATCTCATAAAGTGGAGAGATTTAGTGATGGAAATGTGGATATAACGATGGGAAAAGTGTGAAGACTGTGATGAATAAGTGGATAGAAGTAAAATGTTGAGGGAGTGATGGGGAAGCGAAAAGAATAACACACACACACACACACACACACACACACACACACACACACACACACTCCTTCGTTTCTAGCATCGTATTCTAGTATTAATTAATTGCTATAACTCAGCATTCAAGATGAATATATTAGGCCAAGTTAACGTGAACAGAGTGCGAGTATAATTGAGGTATATAGGAGATACGAAGTGGAGAGAGAGAGAGAGAGAGAGAGAGAGAGAGAGAGAGAGAGAGAGAGAGGCTTTTCCCTCACGAGGACTGGAAATACGCATTAATTTCACTTAGTTATATTCTCTCTCTCTCTCTCTCTCTCTCTCTCTCTCTCTCTCTCTCTCTCAAAATAACTCAGGAACAGACTTGACCCAGATTACGCGTGCGCGTGCGTTCGTGCGTGTGTGTGTGTGTGTGTGTGTGTGTGTGTGTGTGTGTGTGTGTGTGTGTGTGTGTAGACAGGTACGGTAGATAGAGACAGACAAATAGGAAGATTTAGTCTGATAGACAGTGGTTCAGAGGCAGCCATCAAAATTAATAATAATAGTAACAACTAGAAAGCACTCAGAGGGCTCACACCTCCTCCAAAGCCATTGCCATTTAAAAGGATCCTGATCCGGATCCTCGGGGATATTATTTGGAAGACATAGGATCCGGATCCGTCTCAAAATTTGATTAATTGTTCCTGAATCCATGGCCCACTCTTCACAAAACTGAACTGAAAATCAATTAGAAGTTTTTGAGATATCGTGCCGGATACAATGGATCCAGACACGGATCCGGATCCGCCCCAAAATTTAATCGGTTCTTCCTCTTCCCATTGCCCACCCTCCTAAAAATTAACTTTTGGAGATATCGTGTGGACAAACAGAGACAAACAGAGGTGAATACATAACCTCCTCCAGCTTCGTTAGAGGAGGTAATAATAATGTGTGAAATAAATGAGAGAAGCTGAGTAAAACCATCTGGTTGTAGCAAATATAAGCTTAGCAAATTTTTAGGGACCTTATCCAGAATAATGCAGTTCAACACGAATAATCCTCTCTCCCTCTCTCTCTCTCTCTCTCTCTCTCTCTCTCTCTCTCTCCTCTCGTTCGCATTTTGTATTCAGTTCTCGCTACCCTCAGACGATTTTATTCAGCTCAGGGGAGATTGAACGGGAGGGGTTAGACATACATTCTTTTTATCTCTTAGGCTCCTATGACTCACTCTCAGCTGAATAAAATCGTCTGGCTTCAGCTGGAATAAATGCAGAGTTGTTCCGAGAATGCGAGGGCAAATGGTAGCAGTATATACACTCCCAGGCTCATGTAAATAATTTTGAGCTGCTAAAAAAGTGTTGTGTTCGATGGGATGGAAGACGTGATTTGTTTCGACAGTGAGAGGGTTAATGGTGCCAGTATTGACACTCTCAGGCTCTGGTGACTGTTATAACGCTAAATAAAGCCAATATTGACACTCTCAGGCTCTGGGGACTCATATACCGTTGAATAAAACCGTCTGGCATTACCGTAAATAAATTACTAAAGTTCTCCCAGTATCAAAGTTCTTCCTTGAGAGAGAGAGAGAGAGAGAGAGAGAGAGGAGGTAAAATGAGAAAAAAGTAAGATAAATAGAGCTATCTCTAATATCTCCCAAGGATTGGTTATCACACGATGTTACGGACTGACTCGTTAACTCTCTCGATCTCTGAGGACAGATAAGGGGAGAGAGAGAAAAAAAAAAAAATTGTCATTATTTTTTTAAATCATCAGTTTATATTATGTAGTTTTGGAGACTTTCCTGGGCTGGGACAGGAGAGACTGATGAGATGACTTTCGTTACACTTGACCCTCCTGATCTGCCCCAAGACCCAGCAGCATGTCATAATACCACCTCCACTAATACCAGTACACCAGTAGCATGTCATAAAACCACCCCCGGTAATACCGGTACCGGTACACCAGCCCTTCATGAGACAACCCTAGAGTATATTTAATATAATCGGTGGTTAGTAGTGCCAGAATGGTGACATGTGAGGGTGCGGAGGGCATTTGTTGCGCGAATGACTACCGAAGTGTATGTATGATTTTATTAATTCGTATGCTTACTCATTTATGTATGAATGTCTAGTATATAAGTATGTAGGTATGTATGACGTGCGTATATAAATACTGTATATGTATTCTTGAATATATGCAGGTATATGTGTGTGACATGCATGCTTGTATGTATGTATGTAGGTAGGTAGGTATGCATGCATATATATGTGTGTATGTCATATATGTGTACATGTGTGTGTATTTATGAATGCATGTGTTTATCGTAGCGGTCGGCAGTTAGATGCCAGGCATTATCGTCCAGGTATTCTAGTCACGTTCATGGCGTGTTTTACGAATGAGGCGGATATTTGAGCAGACTCTGGGGCGATATAGCAGGCCTGGCAGCACCTCTTCCCTGGCGATTTTTTTCTCTTAAATATTGCGCAGTGATGCTGTCTTGTGCGTTGTTCATATCGTCTGAATATAATTACAGTTTGGGCAAGAAAGCATTAGGGTGTATTGTGCACAGTTAATCGCTACGGGAGGGATGTTACCGAGTCGCCAATAAAGACAGAATATGACCCTCCAGAGAATAAGCTAATTAGATTTAGAAGAAAAAATATATATTGTCTGCGCTTTATCAGAAGGATATAATGGAATGGAATGTGCACAACAAATAGTTAAGGAAGAGGTGTTACGAAATTCCAGTGAAGAACGAGTGTTATTAAAAAAAAAAAAAAAACTCCCAAAGAATGTACTGATAAGAACCAGAAAAATGCCACATTGAATAAATTCTTTAATACAAAGGAAGATTTTGAGATAAAATAAATCGGTGAGGAAAGGGTGTTACGATGCAAAAAAAAAAAAAAAAAGTCTAAAGAATAAGCTGGTAAGAATAAGGGAAAAAAACTAATATTAAATAGATCTGATCAAACCTTATCCTCCCTCCACAGTGATCATTAACATTCCAAATATCATCGATTGTTATCAGTGGCCAGCCGTACTGATAAGGACATTGGTTTTTGTGAGAGATTATCTGTGTTTTATCAGTAGCAGATAATATGGTGGGCGCATCGCTGTGAAGAAGTGAGGGACGGGGTGCCGGTAGGGGGAGAAGAGGGAGAAGGGAGGGGAAGAGGGATGAACAGTTGGGGGAGAGAGAGGAGGGAGAGATCGTAATGGAGAGGGGAGATGGGTAGAGAGGAGACAGAAAGGTATGGAGAGGAGAAGAAAGCGAGGGAAGAAAGTAAGGTCTGGAGTGGGGGAAGAGGAAGGGAGTGAGGGAGAGAAGAAAGAGGAAGAGAGGGAGAAATGAGGTGGGGAGGGAGAGCGAGGAATAGAATGGGGAGAGAGAGAGGGGAATGGAGAGGTGGAGACAGGGAGGGAGAAAGGTATGCAGACGAGGAGAGAGAGAGAGAGAGAGAGTTGATAGGAAAGGAGAGGGGGAGTCGGTTGCGTCAGGGTAGAGATATCACCGATTATGCCAGTGTTAGTTTTTGAGCCAGTGTGTGTGTCTGTGAGGCCAAGAAATTCTCAAGCATTAAGTGCAAATTAAAGTAATCATCAGCAATAATCACTGCCAAAGTGTGTTGCAATAGAGCTGTAGGTGTTAATGGTGGTATATCTTCAAGTCCATTGGTGTTTGAAGTGTTCTGAGTTGATTGTGAAGATATGAAGTCTAGATTATTGTGCTGCATTGCTGTTGTTGCTGTTCTTATTGTTTTTTGTGTGCGTGTGTTTTGAAGACCCTTTTAGATCTGTATGTTAACAGAAGAGGTAAGCAGAAAATATTTTATACTTTCTGAAATTAAGAGGAGAGCATTAAATACTCGCATGACATTTTGAGAACAAGAAACAGACGTTATTGCATCAGAAATAAAGGGAGAATCATAAAATATTACTTTCTTAAGTCAACAAGAAACAAAGAGTATTCCTGTACTCTCTGAAATTAAGAGGGAAGCAGAAAATATTACTTATTATTCTTATTTAATGTTTTAGTCCTAAACGATCACTAAATCACTGTATATATAGATGTTTATGCGTTTCCAGTGGATTGAAAAGGTGAAAGGAAGGCAGGAAACTATTGAAAAGTAGTTAAGGTTTCTACACGTGAAATGACAAGTGAAGGTGGAAACGGAACACTTTTTTATAATTAGTAGTTGGTGTTTCTAGAAGCGAATTAGCCACACCAATGTTTATATTGTATACAGATAAATGTTTTTCCAGTTTATTAAGGAAAAAAATGAAGAAGCTGAAAATATATAGGAAACGGATGGCTTTAGAAATATGCAGTAAAGTGATCATGACAGTTCTTCTATACTTGTATCCCGAAATATCATTTCTTTACGCTGTTCACTTTAACTAGGTGTAAACTTGCCATCCCCATCTCAATTGTTAAACTGGAGCAAGAGCTCAACACTAGAATATGGTGCTAGTCATGAGGAAGTGCATTGGAAAGGGTGTGGAATCAAAGTATCACCTAATTTTACCACAGAGCTAGGGGAAATAAGCTACGAAAGGACAAAAAATTGCTGCATCAAAACGAATGAACTATGTACACAATGAAACCAAGAAAAAGCAGATAATAATAATAATAATAATAATAATAATAATAATAATAGCAGCTAAGCATTCCTAAAGTATTTTCGTTCGTGCTGAAACCAGGAAGTGAAGACAGGAAAAAAAATATTTCTTGCATTGTTTGTATAGTGTAAAAGTGAACTGAAAAAATGGCAACTTTATTACTGTGTGTAACTTTAATCATGACATTATAAGTGTGGATTATTTTGTGCCTGTCGTCTCTCACCTTCTGTTTTAAGGTAAGGACTCTCTCTCTCTCTCTCTCTCTCTCTCTCTCTCTCATTTATTCCCCTTTTATTTCCGTCATCATCAATAACTGCAGCATTTATTTCAGTTCTTAACTACTGTTCTCTCTCTCTCTGTCTCTCATTAATTTTCTTCTACACCTTTTTAATAACTGCATCATTTATTTTACGAGTACTTCTTAGCTGCTTGTTTTATTTATTTATTTATTTACCTGAAAAGATAATAATGCATATCTAATTTGGTAATCATTTTTTTGTTACCTCTTCCATTTCAGTGTAAAAGGATATATGTGTAATGTTTGATATTGTGATCAGGTCAGTTATGATTTCCTCATAAGTATTTTTCGTATATCAATCAATACTCAGCAAGATTCTTTCACACTCTAACATGGTGCTAGTCACGGAGAAGTGCTGTGCAAAAGATGTAGAGCCTTAGTATTATTTTATTCTGCCACTGAGCTAATGGAAACAGGCCACATCAGGACGAAGGTCTTTGCCACGTTACACTGAATGTTCTGTAAATCTAACAACTCATATGATTTTAGCTAAAATCCAGATTTGTCCCGACCATGAGGGGGTTAATGGTGATAATATTAACAATCAAGGTAGTATGACTTGCTCCCAGTGTGTGTGTGTGTGTGTGTGTGTGTGACTTGCTCCCAGTGTGTGTGTGTGTGTGTGTGACTTGCTCCCAGTGTGTGTGTGTGTGTGTGTGACTTGCTCCCAGTGTGTGTGTGTGTGTGTGTGACTTGCTCCCAGTGTGTGTGTGTGTGTGTGTGTGTGTGTGTGTGTGTGTGTGACTTGCTCCCAGTGTGTGTGTGTGTGTGTGTGTGTGTGACTTGCTCCCAGTGTGTGTGTGTGTGTGTGTGTGTGTGTGTGTAAAATTAACTTTTTCCCCGTGGAGTTGAAGAGGGGTGCCTTCACGTGGTGGCACCGATATAAATGGGGGCTCAACTCCCTGCTTAGACAGACGTCCCTAAATCACCTCCCTATCACCCGAATGAAGGATGGTGGGCAACTTAAGCCTGGAGTCCACCGGGTGCACATTTTAGCAGAATCTGGGGCTACAACAGCAAAAACAACTTCAGTGACGTTTTATATAAATTATTTTGCTAACGTTTTATATAAATTATTTTGCTAACGTTTTATATAAATTATTTTGCCAACGTTTTATATAAATTATTTTGCTATTCCCGATCGATTTATTCAACATTTGGGAGGGGCCGTGAGAATATAGGCTATTCCCGTGAAAACGAATGTTGTAGGAATAGTGGTTTCAGTGCAGTGACGGTATATTTCAAATTATCCTTTAAAAAAAAATTGTTTTAAGGTAAAGACATGGACTTGGTGAGCAAAGGATTGGGTGGGATGGGCTGGAAATGTGGTTAGGGCTGTGGAGGGACCATGGACCCTGTGAAATTAGATGCTTTAGGAAATGGCGGGGGACAGGGCGAAGTGGAGGCGACTTGCTTGTGGCCACCCCGTACGGGATTAAGGCGTCTGGCAATAGATAGATGGATAGATAGGATTAGCTGTTTGAGTGTATAGGTTATATATTTTAATTTGGCAGAGATGTTGGTCCTCTTGCAGCTTTTTTTCGCAGCTCAGTGCCAGGCTAAGGCAGTACTACATAGAGCTTCTTCGTGATTAGCACCATACTTTAGTGCTAACCTCCTGCTAAAGCTCAGTAGTCGAGATGGAGAGATGGTGATTTTACACCTATTCTCTCTTCACTTTAGGCGTAAAACTCACTCCTGTATCCTGAATGTTTAGCTTTAACAAAAAGATTACTGTAACACTAAAATACAGTGCCAGTCACAAGGAGGTTCCATGGGGAGAATGTTGAGCCTTAGAACTGTCTTAACCTGCCAATGATCCACCGAGTGTAACTTGTGGAAGGATGAAAATCTCCTCCGCTAACGTCATGTAATATTCCCATCGCTCCACCATGAACTTTTATTCATAAGAGACAGACACTAGGTTTAGAATATGATGTTAGTCATAAAGAAGTGCTATGAAAAGGATGTGTTTCGTTAGGATCGTCATTTTTATAAGCTGCAAAAGGATCGAAAGCTGGGCCAAGTTAGAGTAAGGACATATGGTTAAAGTGAAAGAACGGTATTTAAAGGAAACAACCTATACTGCAGTGGTTTATTTCAAAGTTTTCGTCAAGTAGAAGAGGAACAAGATAAGCTGGTACTGGCCTCCTTAAACACCCCATTGGTGGTCATTCAGCTTTGTCTTATTTAGCTTATTACATCACTAAGCTTGTTTCCCACACTCACTCTCTGGCAGACTGCCCAAGAACTCTAACTTGGCCTCTCTCTCTCTCTCTCTCTCTCTCTCTCTCTCTCTCTCACCATACCACACCCTTTCCCCTAGCTACCCCCCTTCTTTCCCTTCTCCTCTCTCACTCTTTCTCTTCCCTCCGCTCATCCCTCTCTCCCTCACTCTCCTCTCCTCTCCCTCATTCTCTCCCCTCTTTTTCAGTTCCTTCAGCCTTGCCCCTGCCCTTCTTTCCTTCGTTTCTCTACCTCTTTCCTCCTCCTCCATTCCTATTCATTCCTCTCATCTCCATTTCCTCCTCCCTCCCCTCTCTTTTTCTCCGCTTCCTTCCCTCCCCCTCTCCCTCGTTGCTTCCTTCCTCCCCTCTTTCCCTTATCCTCTCCCATCTTCTTTCCTCCCTCTTTCCCTCCTCCCCTCCCCTCCCATAATCTCCTCTCTCCTCTTCCTTCCCATCCCCTCTTTCTCTCCGTTCCCTTCCACTCTCTCCCCCATCCCTCATATCCTGTCCTCTCCGTCCCTCCCCTTCTCTCTCTCTCTCCCCTCCCATTCCATCCCTCTCCCCTCCCCTCAACTGCCCTCCCCTGCCCTCTTCCTTACCTCCCTTCTCTTTCTCTAACCTTCTTTCCTCCCCCTCTCCCGTCTTCCCCCACACAGGAAACTCTCTCACCACAACTATCTCTCTACACCCTTGCAGGGCGTCCAATTCCATACTTGGGTTGTGAATCTTATATCCGGTAAATTGGCAGCATATTCATTACTGTTTTATTATTATTATTATTATTATTATTATTATCATCCCTAAATTGGCACATTGTTATCATCTGGTTTCCTGCTCCTCTCCTTCCATGCAAAATACCGATAATCCTCTCTCTCTCTCTCTGTATGGAGATGATGAGTACAGTGCATTACAGTTGTGTATGTACAGTGCACAGCATTACATACAGTACATTAACGATAACATTGTCTTTTCGTCAGGTGTGGCGATATGGAACCTGTACAAGACTTCAGTCGGTTGCGAGTGAGTGACTCCCCAGGGAGGGTGCTGTCCCCTCCATCCGGCCCCCACCCCCAGGCCTCCCTGTACCACTACATGAGAGGTGGTCGGGCCCCTCCCATGTACCAGGAAGCGGCAGGGACACAAGCTAACCAGGAACTTGCAGGAACACCAACCAGTCCTTTTGAGGCACCCCTGCTACAGAAGTACGCCTCGGAGACCTGCCTGCTGGCCGGTGGTGGGGACCAGCGCCCCCTGGTGGACTCCCAATCCCGTGGCCGCTCTCAATCCAACGCAGCCACCTTCCGCCCCCGTCCCAGGCACCCCCCGCCCCACCCCCTAGCCTCCCCCACCTCACCTCGACCTTCACCCTCCACCCTGCCGGGATTTACCCATGTGGGATCTGTTTTCCAGCAGCCAGTCCCCCGCCAGGGTCCCTCCGTACTCACCTTAAAGCTGCCACAGGAAACGAGAAATGTGGGTGGTGCACCCCACACCAACAGCCACACCCATATCGACACCCAAACACACACCCTTACCTTGCCCCAGACACACACTGACACCCACACCCACATCCACACTCTGCCCGTCCCCATCACCTCCACGCCCTGTCCCCGCCCGCGAAGCCCTTTAGCCCGAAGCCCAAGCCTGGACACCTGCCTGCCCCGTCTGAGCTGCGAAGTCCGACCTTATACCACCTTTGCATCTGCCCCCAGTTTCCGCAGCAAGAGTCCCAGCCTGGATGCAGGAGTGTTCCTAGAAGCCACACGAGGCCCTGGGCTAGGACTGCCGGGACCAGGACAGGGGCAAGGGCAAGGAGTGATGCTTTCCCACCCTGTAGATACTTTGGTCCCTTCGACTGTGGGGTCCTTGGAGAGGAGACCCAGTGCACAGAGCCTACCTGATCTTTCTGGCCCAGCACTAGATGACCTTTGCCCCGTCCCAGGCCTCCCACCACCCCCTTACACCCCACCACACCCTCACACCTCCCCAGGCTACAACCACACCCCCGTCACCCCACCCACATACACCCTGGCTATACACTCTGCGACTTACACCACTTCAGACTACACCCACTCGCACACCTCACCCACCTACACTCCCGCCCCAACTCCTACACCCACCTACACCCACACCCCCACATATACCCACACACCAACCCCACCCAGCTACACCCACACCACACCCACCTACACCCCGACACCCAGCTATACACACACCCCTACCCCAGCCTCTCCCCCCACCCTCAGCCCCCCACCCTACTCACAGGCCTATCCCACCCCGCCACCTCCCTACCCTCAGCCTCCCCCATATCCCCACCCTGATCCCCACCCTCTGCCTGGTGCCCCCAATTTGGTCGTCACTCGTCTAGCGCATTCGGCAGGTTAGTGAATCTTTGTTTCTTTGTAATGTTATGTAATGTGTGATGCTGCTTGATTGTGTACTATTGTGTGTGTGTGTGTGTGTGTGTGTGTGTGTGTGTGTGTGTGTACTTCAGCTTATTATACAACACGTATAGCTTCTCCAATTTACACAGTTACACTTGGCTCTAGCCATATCCAAACACAAATCGCTAAGGATGAGGTGTTAGGGGGCTTCCTTAACCGATGAGCCTAGAGTCCATTTAATTACAAAGCTACCACCGAACAAAGTAAATATTTTCCCAGATTACAGGAATCCATTTGGCTTGTCATTCAGTGTAGAGTCACCGAATTAGGCGCTACATAATGAGTAGAAGAAGAGAGCCACCAAAATCTGAGAGAGAGAGAGTGAGAGAGAGAGATTTTCATATTCACACACACACACACACACACACACACACACACACACACACACACACACACACACGATAACCCCCACACATTGCACATACGCTCATACACTGACACGCACATACCAAGAGACACATGCTGTGCTTTTTATGTAAGGAGAGAGAAAGAGAGGGAGAGAGAGAGAAAGTGATCCCCCTCACTCTCTGCTCATATCACCGTCACAAAAAGCAGTGACTGAATCTGTTCCTTTGT
The DNA here is from genome assembly GCF_032717465.1 of Coenobita brevimanus. Classification (NCBI taxonomy): domain Eukaryota; kingdom Metazoa; phylum Arthropoda; class Malacostraca; order Decapoda; family Coenobitidae; genus Coenobita; species Coenobita brevimanus. The sequence goes on from NC_137012.1 coordinate 30,529,750, forward strand.
CCTACACCCATTCATACGCTTGCTAGAAGTTGACGGCCGTTTTGATTAAATTGTTAGATTAGGTTAGGTTAGATCTGAGAGCCATACAGATAAGCAAGGATGTGACGAGAAATTGTTCATCCTGTCTCTCTCTCTCAGCAGTTCCTTATATCTAATGAGAAATATTTTGAATCCGTTGGCGTCATTATTATTTTGCTCTCCAGACAACTTTACTCAGTCCAGGAGAGGCATTTCAATCAAATTCTAAGTGGCTTCGGAGATTACTAACGTCTCTTTCTTAGCAAATTATTTTGTACACTGAACGTCATCCTCTCAGTTTTATCGGTTCAAGTTTTTTCGATGATAAAGAGATGTAAATACTATAAAAGAAACATTTTGGAGGATTTTTGTGTGTGTGTGTGTGTGTCCGACTCTCTGCAGATGCCTCCACAGTCCGTTCCCTCATCCGGCAGCTCTCCTGCCTACTAGGCGCCTTCATATACTAGATAAATCGCGAAAGAAGGAATGCCATGAGACCTTGTACCTTTGTATTTCTTGTGTGTTATTAATGATATGTCAGCATCATGTTAAGGCGATATTAAAGAACACACACACACACACACACACACACACCATTGCGTAGTATGGCATCACATATTGAGAGAATAGAAAAATTAGCAAGTTTTATGAATGAATATAAAGTGTTAATGTTTCGTGGTTATTATTTTGGAATACTGAAGCCGTAACGGTGAGATGACCTCTCTCTCTCTCTCTCTCTCTCTCTCTCTCTCTCTCTCTCTCTCCAGGAGTCGCGTCTTTCCCAATATAGCTTTCTGTGTAGGAGGGAAATGTTGATACATTTAAATGACTGGGCGTTAAAGAACCTACGCATTTTAAAACACCTGATGGCGTGTTTTTCTGTTTGTTTTGTGATAGATAAACAGATAGATGGGTACAGGCAGATAGGATAGATAGAAAGATAAGTAGAGGTGCATTCATTCATAAAGTAGATGAGATGAGTGGTTAGGCATAGCTAGATAGATAGATAGATATAATGACTATGTTAGTGTGTAAATTGATGGATTGAATGCTCGCAAAACAGTCATACACGTACAGGTAAACGGCCTTTCATACACCTGTCCATTAACATAATCCATCAGTCACTCGAGTTATCCAGCCATCCATTCTTCTCTCTCTCTCTCTCTCTCATTCGTCAATCTATCCATCTTCTATCCAACCATCCATCTATACATCCGGCTGTCTGTTCTTCAATGTGCCCACCCATCCTGTCTGTCTGTCTGTCTTTCAGTAAGTCCATCGCTCTATCCATCCACCAGTCTATCTAATCTATTTACATATCTATCTGCCTGGCTATCTCTCTGTGTATCTATGCATTTATTTCCCTATCAGTATTTATGTCTATCTCTTTATCTACTCGCATATATCTGTCTATTAAATGATCCTTGTCTATCCCTCTCCTCCCATCACTACACACGCCTGCTCACGTACCGGTAGTAGTGCCCTAAGCATTCATTATTATAATGTGTTTGTCTGTCCATCCATCCATCCATCCATCCATCCACTCATGCATCTCCCATACATCAGTTCATCCATTTATCTCTCTATTTTCCTTTCTTTCTCATTCGTTACCTAGACCCTCACTCATTTATGTCTACCCTTCTTCTATCCACCGGTCCATCCATCCATCTCTCTCTGTTTATTGTTTAGTCTCTATTCCTCCATCCACCCATCTATCCATCCATCCGTTCATCCACCCATCCGTCAAGCCGTCCATTCATCCATCCATCCACCCGGCTCAGCGTGCGCCTTCTTATGTTACTCCACACATTCATTAGATATCTCATAAGTGTTTTTGTTCCTGTAGCCATTATGTGTTCTTATGTTTCATGCCTTTGTCTATGGGGAGCCAGCTTAGCACTCCGGGAGAGATTTTCGTGACATCTTTCCTTTTGAAATTTATTTTGCACGTGAGACCTTGGTAATGTTGTCCAACTGCATGGTGTTTATATCGTATTACTTTATATTACATGCATTTTATGTATGGTGAAACATTTAAGGGGTCCATTTCGTTAGGAGAGATTTTGTATTATCTTTTCCGTGGCGATTTATTCTTGCCTGCCTATGGTTAATCGCTAGACTTTCTGATTTAGAAAGTATCTTAATTCACAGGCTAAGGGTCAAGTTTTGAGAGGCCTTAATAATCTCATAGCACCTCTTCGTATGTGACTTGTTCTGTGCCCATTTCTCCTCAGTATTATCTTGCACGTTCATTGTACACTCTCTCTCGGCATTAAAACTGGCATACAAGAGAATACTAAGGTGTTAATAAGAAAAATACAGCACTAAAGATGTGTTATGAAGCCTCCTGTGACACTTAGAAGAACGGCCCTTCATGATTATAATTTCTTGCCTATAATACGTGAAATAAAAACAATTATAATCCTCACAGCCAATCAGAGTAAAGCGTCCCTGTCCTAAGCCACGCCCATTGGCCTCTCATTGGCTGGAGGATTTTGCCACGTTCGGGTACGATTTTGCAAACTTTAATCATGAGACTATTACACTTTTTTTTATTTTGCTTTTGGTGGGACATGGAGATATGAGGAGTTTATGGGGTAGATATAGAAAGATTCGAATATAGATTTCCGTAGAAACGGAGTTATTTGAAAAATATTTGGGAAACAACGCAAGTCAAAGCCAGATGCTTGGACTCGAATGCTTGGACATGTGTTTAGGCGGGCTCGTGCATTAGGCTTACCACGTGTTATTGTTTATGTGATACTCGCGACTCCAACCACGTGTAGATAGAGTTTCTGGTCTGCACCTGTCCTCAGCATTGCTACTTTTTGTCTGTCTGTCTGTCTGTCTGTTTGTGTCTATCTGCTTAAGTAGTTAAGGTCTCTGGCATTTCGGCTAATGCTTTAATTTTGTGTTAATATCTTTAGCACCTGTGCTGACGAGAATATTGGCCTTTGACTTTTGTCAGATACTTTTACAGAAGAAGGATTATACTATTACGTATCAGTTGTAAAAGTTATTTTACAGGCATGCTAAGTCTTTGTCTTCCCTCTGAACTGAACATGATAACAGCAGTCGTTACTACTTTGTGTTCCATAAAATTTGTGGCTCAGCAAATGCTTACTTTGTTGCTAGTATTTAATATCTTCTTGTTACTGAAAAATGTTTTTAGCAGCCTGATGCCTAACTAACAAACATTTTGTTGTGACGGGCTATTTGTGCCTGAACCTGGGAACCATTCACGCACTGGAGAGGTTAAGGTAGACGATGCTGGATAGATTTATGAACTGGCAGTCATGATATGCATTTGTATACTCTTATATAAGTGTATGTGACTATGCGTGCATCTGTGTATGTGTGTGTGTGTGTGTGTGTGTGTGTGTGTGTGTGTGTGTAAGCTAAGTGGAAGGGCGGGGCTTGGAAGGAGTGTTTAAGAGACAGACTGATGGAGAGAGAGAGAGGAGAGGGGGGATGGTTGATGGAATTCTATGTATGCAAAAGAGAAACGACCACGAGTGAGGGATCTGTGTGTGCGTAAGCGTGTAGGTTTTGTAGTGTGCGTGTGTATATGGATATTTGTAGAATATGTGTGTGTTTGCGTGGAGGGGGATATGTGTAGTGTGTGTGAGTGTGTGTGTGTGTGTGTGTGTGTGTGTGTGTGTGTGTGTGTGTGTGTGTGTGTTACTGTACAGGATTTGAGCTTGGATCCTGTTGTTCTGTACCCATATGTACATTTATCCAATTTATTTTTGAACACACACACACACACACACACACACACACACACACACACACACACACACACACACACACACACACACACACACACACACACACACACACACACACACACACACACCACACCCAAACCACTAAAACAACAACCCAAAGTGATTAACCTTCTCCCTAACGATCACTGACTCTTTAGTTGCTCATTAAATACCGCTGATGACCCTAAACCAACACCCTTAACCCTTTACAGCTCAGTTAATTCGGAATAAAGTTACAAAGATATACAAACCATACACACCTTAAACTGTTACAGGGAGGTATGGGCTTTCTGAGGCAAAAGTTAGCTTAGTACAACGTGGTTCATAATGCTCCTCTTCCTGTCCTTTGAGGGAATTCTCGTGTTTCGGGGACGGCTCATGTCAGCGTTGTTAGTATCCTCAGTGTATCATTTATTCATCCCCTACGCTCACTGCCACGCCCACACCAGCGGAATCATGAATGTCTGTCTTCATTATTAATTTCCTTCTTACACTGTCACCCACGCCCACACCAGCAGAATCATGAATGTCTGTCCTTCATTCTTTAGTCCTTTCCTACTCCCTCTGTCACCTTCGCCCACATCAGCAGACTGAGACGTCCCTGCCAATCATAAAATACACCATGTGAGTTTGTAGAGGAGTTCCACAGTATTTATGAACCACCCTGTATTCCACCACTTCTGCTTCTCTCTTCTCTCTCTTACTTCGCATTCTTAAGCTGAGAGAGGATTGGTATGTATCTTGGCCTAATACTTCACCTCTTCTACGTGTAACTTTACTCTTTTGGCTAATATTCTAAGGCTTGGAGAGTCTCAGTATATTTCTCTGCGTAACTTTCACCTCTTCTGCTTGTCACTTATTTGCCAACCTTTACCCTCCTCTGCTTATCACCTACTTTTGTTTAATAATAATTTTAAACTGAGGGGGACTTGTTGTTTCTCTCTACCTAATATAGCACCACTTCCTGTCGTTTTCCTCTGCTGGCTAATATTCCAAAATTGAAGAGCATCTATTTTTATTTGCCTAATATTTCAAATTTACACCTCTTCTTCTGATAAATTCCTCTGTTTTTTTATATTCCAAGGGAGAGAGAGGTTTCGTGTGTTTGTCTAATGTTTGCTCTCTTCTGCTTCTCCCATTCCTTTCCTGGCTAATATTCCTAAGCTGCGAGAGGCTTGGTTGGTTTCCCTGGCCATAGATGATTCTCCTCGATAAATGCATCAGGGAGACAAATGACGGACATGCACTAAGCGTGAGGTGCAGTGGAACAGTAAGGAAATTCTGTGCCTGTCTCTACCCGGTTTTAAAATTAATGTGAGGTGGTTTGGTCCTAAAGAGTTAACGGAAAGCTAGAGATTAACTAGAGGAGAGAGAGAGAGAGAGAGAGAGAGAGAGAGAGAGAGAGAGAGAGAGAGAGAGAGAGGCAAAAAGAAGAGAGGCAAACAATCTCATTTTGGAGTCTGAAGTGCACTGTATGATTTGCTCTCTCTCTCTCTCTCTCTCTCTCTCTCTCTCTCTCTCTCCTCCAATGCCCCCTGCCTGCTTTCTCACACGTGCTGCCTTTCTCCCCTTACTTACTCACAGATTCCTTAGAGAGAGAGAGAGAGAGAGAGATGAGATCAGAAGAAAGAGGAACGACAAAGGAAAGAAGCGAGGGGGGGGAGAGAGGAGAGATAACAGAAATGCATGTGGGAAGGCATACCTGTACATAGAGAGAGAGAGAGAGAGAGAGAGAGAGAGAGAGAGAGAGAGAGAGAGAGAGCAAATCACAGTTCACTCAGACCCCAAATTTACATATTTAATTGTTTGCCTCTCTTCTTTGTGCTCTCTCTCTCTCTCTCTCTCTCTCTCTCTCTCTATCCGTCGACTGTGCAAGGTTTATGGGAGTTGGCGATATTATAATTATTTTATTTCCTAATCTCTGTTACTGGAATATTAACACTCTCAGGCTGCCTCGACTCACTCCCATCTGAATAAAATCGTCTGGCGTCAGCTGTAATGCAGTAGTAGAGTTGTGCCGACCATGGGGGGGGTTCATGCTGACAGTATCAACCCTCTCACGGTCGTGGTAAGTCAAGTATTCAATTTCTGCTGAGGCCAGACGGTTTTATTCGGCTACGGGTGGGTCATAGGAGCCTAAGAGTAGTTAAAGTGAAATATGAAGAATAAATCGTTGCGGGAGAGGCGTTACGAAGCCTACTACGCCAACGAGAGAAGAGATTTTATTCCCACTGTATACTTGTACACATATTCTTGGCATTATGGTCGAAGTGCTGTCATGTGGCGGAAACTGGGCCACTCCCAGAACTTGAATACTGAATCATGGTTGCGTGTAAATCGATTAGATATCATGTAGGAATGGGTCTTCTTGGTTACTAGTCAAACCAGACCTCCACTCTATCTAAACTAGGCCATCACCTGAACTGAATGGGGTTTGGGATCTTTGTCAGGTTATAGCAAATGCTTAAGCCCCCGTTCTTTTAGTTGTGGGACTTTTGTATTACCAGGCAATTGAGACGCCTGGTTATTTCTGTGCCACCACAAGAAAACTACTGTCTCCATCACTAAGAGCCCAATTAAATAATAATAATAATAATAATAATAATGATAATAATAATAATAATAATAATAATAATGCGTCATCGGATTATAGGGATGAACTCTGTCACTGCAAAAGTGTTCCTATAGCGCTGAACCAATTCGGGTCCTTTTGATCAGCAAACCATTCATCTAACCACCTGAACACCATATTTTGAATGTATTTGATATGCGTAAATAGCCTTACGTAAAAAAAGAAAGAAAAAGACGGAAAGAAAATTTATCGGCAAAGGAAAATTATTCTTTACCTATATTAGCGGAGATACTGTAGATAAAATATATTTGACCTTTACGTTGATTTGGCATACTGCGTACTGACGGTATGATTTTTAAAAATTTTTTCATTCAAAATATACAGCGAAAGAAAATCTCCGACAACTTAAAAAATAAGTAATACGTATGAACTTCCTTTAGACCAAAACTGTTCTTTTTTTTTCTAGTCTCCTCAGTTTAACTTCATCTAGAATTGTCACCTCATAACTTTGAATGTTGACCTGTAAAAATTGATTAGCTCTAGAATACAGTGTTAGTCATGACGATGTGTTATGGGAAGCGTGATGAGCCGCAGCATCCTTTTCTGCCATTACGATGAAGAAGGGAAAATAATCTGGGCCAAGATAAGGTGAAAAAACTTTAGTAAATCGGTAGAGATGATGAAATGGGACAAATACTGACCTAAATAAATGTTTATGTACATTGCAGACATCTTACATATATAAGGCTTCAGTAGAGGAAATAACTCCCCTTAACTGAATGGAATTAGATGTGAGGAAAAGAAAAAATGGAAACTGGAGGGAGAGAGGAAGAGGAAAGAGGGAAGGAGGGATAGAAAGAGAATGAAGGGAGGGAGGGAGGAAAGAGAAGGTGAGGAGAATGGTGGAAAGAGAGGGGAAATGTAAGGGAAAGAGGGAAAAAAGAAGGAGGGAGGGCGGGAGGGAAGGAGGAGGTAGGAAAGAGGAAGGAGGAAGGGACGAACTCAGACGAATGAGAAAGAGGGAGGGAGAGAAGAAAAATGAGACGAGGAGAAAGGAGAGAATGAGAGGGAAAGAGGAGGAAAGAATGTGAGTAAAGAGAGAGAAGCAAGTGGAGGGGCAGGAAAGGAAGGGGATAGGGAAGAGGTAGAAGGAAAAGGGCGAGGCAGATGAGGAGAATCAGAGAGGAAACGAGAGAAAAGGTGAAAAAGGAAAGGGAAAAGAGGGAGGAAGTTAAGGAGAGAATGAGGGGAGGAGGCTGGAAGGACAAAGAGGGAGAAACAGGAGATGAAAGATGAGAGAAAAATGAAAAAAAAAAAGAGAGGAAAGGGGGGGAGGGAGGGAATTAGGTAAGAAAGACGAGGAGAACAGCAGGGGATTAGGTAAGATAAGGAGAAAAGGAGGGAGGTAGGGAAGGAGGTAGGAAAAAGAAGGGGGGAAGAAGAGAGAACAAGTGCTGCTCAAACTCATAAACCCGATACTTCGAGGAGGGTCCTTTCTGCACGCGTCGAGTCTGCTCATCTCTACCGATTTTTGCAGCCAAATTTCACTAGATTCACAATTTGCTTCCTCCACTGTCTTGTTAGAACGTTAATCTTCCTCCCCATCACATCAGGGAGGAGTATAAAGGAAGGATGGATGGGATCGAGAACAATAAAGATGGAGGTATCGAGGAACGGAGAAGGGATGTTGTGTGTGTGGAATTTAAAATGATATTTGGATGGCAAGAGTATGATTTGGAACGTGGGCATTGTCTAAGCAGTGGCTCGTGGAGAGAGAGAGAGAGAGAGAGAGAGAGAGAGAGATTTATGAGAAAAGGAGTACAAAGGCAAGCAGTCAGCAACAAACCTATTGGTTCTTTCGGGACTGTTAGTTATAGGGTAGGATATAACTATGTATTCGTTCTACTTCTCAAAACAAGGATAGCAAAGCAGGCAGGTTCCCCCACACCACACCCATCAATCCCACGAGCTGAAGGCGGCAGGAAAAAATGAGAAGGGCTATTAGGAAACAATATATAAGTAATTAATCAAATATGTACAATATATATAAATGACTGAAAGTTGTAGCTGAATTTTTACAATGAATGTAAATTTCATCTGGCACTTTCTCAACCTGTGAGGGAAAATACTATACTCGAATAAATAGTTCATTCCCTTTAACATGGCGGAAATTATCTTCTTTTGCAGCCTATTTTCCGTGATTCAGTGTTAGAATAAGACAATAGTATGGCTCTACATCCTTTACACAGCACTTCTCCATGACCAGCACCCATTCCCACACCCCGACACACTTCTCCACTCCATCCCTCCATCTCATCGCTAGTACTGAAGGGCTTAATGAAGGCAACATCTTATCCTTTAATTCGCAGTCTTCACTAGGTAAAAAAAAAATCTTTAGGAATTAGTAAGAATGAACGTACAAGAACAAAGAATCCCAGAATGTGTGTGTTTGTGTGCTTTAACCTTTGACCCCATTAAAGTTAATAATGATAATAATAATAATAATAATGATGATGATATTAATGATACTACTACTACTACTACTGTTATTATTATTATTATTATTATGATTATTAAAACTTTGGGTGTAGGTATTATTTTACCAAAGGAATATTTATACCAAGGTTGATGTGAACTGGTGAAGGAAAAAAGGGATAACATCAAACTGGAAAGCCTTGGAAGAAAAAAGGAAGAAGAAAAACTGGCAATAAAGTAGATCAGAAAAAAAAGAACGAAAGAAAGGAAAAGGAAAAAAAAGAAAATGCAGCAGGTCTCCACGAAATACAAACCATGTCTCCTACCTTAGTCCCTCTCTATTTTAGCGTGAGTTGCCCAGTTCCGTCAGAGGAAGGCAAAAAAACACCATAGCAAAGTTAATTAGTCCCGACCCTAACGATTTTATTTACCCCGAGGAAATTCCACGGGCGAGAGATTTGAACAAGGTCATTCACATCAAATATTTGGCAGGAGAAGTTTACCTCAGAGCCGGAAATGGTGAACGAGCCATCTCTCTCTCTCTCTCTCTCTCTCTCTCTCTCTCTCTCCTCTCCTCTCCCTTCCCTCTTGGTTTGTGTGTGTGTGTGTGTGTGTGTGTGTGTGTGTGTGTGTGTGTGTGTGTGTGTGTGTGTGTGTGTGGTCACATTCACTCCACACAGGTGCACTGCTTCCTGTCTGATCAGAGTGTAAACTTGTGGAATGGAATGTTACGGAATGAGGTTCCGCTATAGCGCGTTTACTCTAACCTGGCTGCTGGAGAGGGACGCCTGCACGTGGTCGCACCTATATAACCAGGCGGCTTCACTGCCCGACTAAGCAAACGTCCCTCAGTTCCCTCCCGAGCCCCCAAAGAGCGTGGCCGACTGCAGAAGGGCAAGTTAGGCCTGTGGTGCGCAAGGTTCATTTCTCAGACGAACCACCACCACCACCACTGCTACTACTACTACTACTATTACTACTACTACTACTACTACTGCTACTACTACTACTGCTATTATTGACTGTGACTTGCAAGAGTTGTGCTGTTGATGTGGATGTGCTGGAAAGTATTAGAAGTACCCTGAGATGGTGTGGTCATATGGAGAGAATGAAGAGTAAGATTGACTGCGAGAATGTATGTGGGTGAGGTGGAGGTGGAGAGGTTAGTAACTGAGGGTGGTGTGAGTTGGAGGATGAATGAATTGCTAATGAAGAGGTGCAACGAAATTTCCCATATACAGAGAGAGAGAGAGAGGAAGAAGGGTGAGATGTAGAGGACAGATTAGACAGAGGGCTGCAATTAAGGGTAAGGTATGGAAGAATATGAGAGAGAAGAAAAAAGGGAGGAAGGAAAGGAGAGAAGGAGGGAGGGAAGGAGGGATGGGACGGAGGGGAAAATGATGGAAGAGGAAGGAAGGAGGGAGGAGGAGAGGAATGAAGAGAAAAGGGGAAAAGAGGGAGAAAGGGAAGGAAAGGGGAAAGAAGAGGAAAGATATAGGAGAGAAAGAGAAGGGAGGAATGAAAAAAGAAGAGAGGAAGAGAAGACAGAGGCAAAAGAGATGGATGGAGGGAACAGTGAGAGAGAGAGAGAGAGAGAGAGAGAGAGAGAGAGAGAGAGGCCAATCTGGAGGAAACATTTATTGCCAGCGGAAGGAAAGGCGTCCTGAGAGGGGAAATAATTATAGGATATTTTATATAATGCTGCCTCTGTCTCTACTCTCTCTCTCTCTCTCTCTCTCTCTCTCTCTCTCTCTCTCTCTCTCTCTCCCTCTCTCCCTCTCTCCCTCTCTCACTTTAGTGCTCTGTTCCAACCAACACCAGATAGTAAATCAAATCGCCTGAGGGTAGATAGAATGAAAGAAAATAATTGCAGGGAAGGGATAGATTTGCGACATGTGATACTATAACGGTCTCTCTCTCTCTCTCTCTCTCTCTCTCGTTTATTATTATATATACATTGGCTGGGTAAAGACAGAGAGAGAGAGGCGTGTAAAAAAGCAACATGACAGGCAGACAAGTAGAAACGAAGCAAGGATATGAAAGAGAGAGAGAGAGAGAGAGAGAGAGAGAGAGTGAGAGAGAGAGAGTCAAGCTGTTTGTTATGCTTGCGACAGTCACCGTTGAGCCATGGGGGGTCCTCTCTCTCTCTCTCTCTCCAGCTGGGTATGAGTCGTGGAAGTTTTAGTTTGTGTGTGTGTGTGTGTGAGAGAGAGAGAGAGAGAGAGAGAGAGAGAGAGAGAGAGAGAGAGAGAGAGGGGGCACCAAAAAGTCAGATAGCACCACTAAGTCGAAAGGAAGGAGGGAGACAGCAGGTTAGGAAGGTAAATTCAGCTCTCGTAACAAGTGTCGGGCCTAACATGTGCGATGCGTTTTGGGGAATGTATACAACTGCAAAATAAATCACTAAGGAAGGTGTGTTACGAGCTTTACAACAGGAAATAAAAAAGCATACACATTCCTGACAAGTTATCAGATCAGTTATATAAATGAGAATTCAAAAACAGTACCCACAATGCTATAACTGTGAAGGGAGAGAGAGATCCCATGACTTACTTCAAAGGACTTTAGAGCCATCCTGTTCAGTCCCTTACTCTGGTGTCATTCACGTTCCCATGACGGTAATAAATCGCCTGGCGTTAGAATACTAGAGCTGTCCCGGCTATGAGAGGGTTCATGGCAGCAGTATTAACACCCTCAGGCTTATATGACTCTCTTTCAGCTAAATAAAATCGTCTGGCCTAAGCTGGCATGCAGTACTAGAGTTTTTCCGACCATGAGAGAGGTAATAAATTCCATATAACCCCTCCAGTTCGAGAATTCCTAGGCTGAATAAAATCGTCTGGAGGGAGCGAGAATAAAATAAAATCCCATGTCTTGGGTCTGAAGTGGTCAAGGAGTAAAGAAATATCTTAAATCACGGAGGAAAAGGTGTTACGAAGCCTTCCTGCCCAACGCAAACAGCAAGATTGATATATGAAAACATAAATGAAACAGACAATCCCATTTTACCTCCCCTCGAGGTGTAGGGGTAGATGGTCAGCCTACTTCCCTTGATCATTATTATTATTTTTTTTTTAATGTTAGGAAGAAGGAACCAAAGGCCATCGAGCCCGCAAAAACTGTTTCTTCTAAGAGAAAAACAAAGTACTAGAGAGAGCCAAATTCAAGATCCGATCATTTCGAGATGCCTGGACGCACGGCGTTTGAAGGACTGGAGATCATGGGAAGTAGGTCGAAAAGCCTCCAGGCACCTCTTAGGGAATCGAACCTGTGAGAGGCCATCACTCCTACCGCGGCGGTTTAACTACTTGATCACCAGGTGCATGAATTTCAGGGGTTTGAGAATATTAAGGCTTCTCTAAATCATTCCCTTTAACTAGGCGGAGACTTTCGTCCTTTTGTAGCCTATTTCCACAGCTCTGCAGCAGCAAAAGACGATACTGCAGACCAACATCCTCCCACAGCACCTCTGCGTGACTGCTCCCAAGCCTTTCTTTTGAATTGCATTTAAGTCCGCATATCTGGGGGAATGACTAGTGGTGTAACAGGAAGCGAGAGGTCGCGCGTTCGATTCCTGAACCGATCATGGGAAGTGTAAAGGGTGTTGCTTAACCCCTGTCTGTCTGACCGAGCAAACCAGCTGACCTCAGGTAATTAACTGCTTTAGTGGGACCGTCCAATAGATACCTGAGTAAAGAATAGTGCATACACTCGTCTCCCTCAGTACATTATGCTGTCTGTCTCTGTCTCTGTCTGTCTGTCTGTCTGTCTGTCTCTCTCTCTCTCTCTCTCTCTCTCTCTCTCTCTCTCTCTCTCTAAGGGTGTGAGCGAGGACTGGAGTGTAAGGGAGTGTGCCTTCGTTGGTAACACTGGGCCAAGGTACATAAACATTGCCCTGGTCTTGCTCTTCCTCCTGCCCTTTCTTGCCCTTCCCTGCTTCATATCCTGTCCTGCCCTGCCCTTCCGTGCTCTACCCTGCCCTGCCTTGCCCTTTCCTTCTATGTCATGCCCTGCCCTGTAGTACCCTGCCCTGCCCAGTCTTGCCCATCCCTGCCGTACCCTGCCGGGCCCTGCTCTATCCTACCCTGCCCTGCCCTACCCTGCCTTATCCTACCTACCTTACCCTGCTCTTCCCTTCCCTGTCTCATGTCCTGCTCTGTCCTGCCCTGACCTACCCTGCCCTGCCCTGCCCAATGCTTTCAACATCACAAAAACGTATTGAATTCAGAAATAGTATTTTTTTTTAAACGTTCTGTGATTAGTACTTTCCATTAGGCATATAAATCTCATACTGAGCTGCTTCTTCCCATTTTCCTATACGGCTTAATGTCGGAAGGTGCAGAGGGTGGGGGAGAGCATTATTGTTTGACCATCCTTTTCTTAAATTAGTACAATTATGGTATTTTTGTTTTCAACCCATGGAGCTGTCCTAATCTCACAACCTGCATGCTAAGTCGTAACTGCAAAAAATTCGATGAGCCACATTTATGAGGTGGAAACGAGTCTTCTTGATCACTAGTCAGATTAACCTTCCAGTCTTGCTACACTTGGTCATCAAATGAGTTAGGAGAGAGTAGGGATCCTTGGAAGTGAAAACAAATCGACTTTAGTAAATTTCTTTTCCATATGGAGAGATGGAGGGATGGAGTGGAGAGGTATATGAGAGAAGGGGGTGTGAACTGGGAGCAGGGCAATGAAATGGCGGGGGACAGGGCGACATGGAGGCGATTTGTTTGTGGCCACCTCTTACGGGATTAAGGCGCCTGGCAATGGAAAGATAGACTTTTCCATATAAAGGTGAATTACTTAGAAAGGACCGATAGGGCTGTGTATCCGTGTAATTCACTCACTTCCTCTCCCTCCCCCCCTTCTCTCTCTCTCTCTCTCCGACACGTGAACCCCATAATAAAGGGAGTATGGGGGTAAATAATGGTGTGGGGTGACACTACACTAAGAGAGAGAGAGAGAGAGAGAGGGGGGGGAGGGAGGAGTGCAAGTTCAAAACAGGGAGGGGCAGAGGGAGTGAAGGAGGGAGGGAGGGAGGGAGGGAGGGTGGAGGGGTGAATGAAGACAAGGAAGGAGTGCCAGCTGGAGGAGGGAGGAATCAGTGTATGTGTGTGTGTGTGAGAGACAGAGAGAGCGAGAGAGAGAAAGAGAGAGAGAGAGAGATACGGGGGGGGGGAGGCGAGGGACGGGAGGAAGGCAAAGAAGGTAGAATCAGTGAATGGGGGGAACGGAGGCGTGAAGGGAGGGACTGCAGAGAGAGAGAGAGAGAGAGAGAGAGAGAGCATGAATGGAGCCAGCATGATGTCATTATGTTATCTGAGCACTCACAATACTGCCACCCTTGCTCTCTCTCTCTCTCTCTCTCTCTCACACACACACACACACACACACACACACACACACACACACACACACACACACACACACACACACACACACACACACACACACACACACACACACACACACACACACACACACACACACACACACACACACATACAAACACACACATCTAGTTTTCCTTCTTTCTTGTCCCTTTCGAATTCTCTCTCCCTCTCTCTCTCTCTCTCTCTCTCTCTCTCTCTCTCTCTCTCTCTCTCTCCTTATCAGAGCACAGGCAATGTTTTAAAGTCAAGAGGTACAGAGGAATAAAGATAATGCTGAGAGAGAGAGAGAGAGAGAGAGAGAGAAAGGGAGAGAGAGAGAGAGGCAAAGACAGGGGCGAGTCAGCAGACAGTGGATATGCTGAGTCGTCCTGTCTTCGTGTATTGCTGCTTCAGGACGATTTTATTCCTCTTAGACTTGTGTAACTGGAAGGGTTTGCTACAGCCTTGCCTAACCCCTCCGCTACCATGGGGCTCTTAACCCACTCCAACAGTTGACTTATTCTGATTTACTATACTTGTACCATCAGACGATTTTATTCGGCTTAAAGCTGGCCTTTGCTCTGTTCCTTTCACCTTAACCTGGTCCAGATATTTGTCCATTTGCAGCTGATTTCACGTAATAGGAAATGGCGGTATTTCGAGTTTACCTCCTTTCCATAGCAATTCTTCGTGACTAGCATCATATTCCGGTGTTAATTTACTGCCGCAACTCAGAACTGAAAATACATGGCAATTTTTTTCTTCTCTTACTACTTCTTGCCTCATTTGAACGTGATCCGGGGTCTGCATTTTCCCACCCACCTCCTTTTGAGGGATTGGGAGGGGTTGATGAATGTTTTTATATCCTGGTAGCTCCACCGCTCGGCCATTTTGGTGCCATCACGTGAAGGCGTCCCTCTCCAACACGGAAGGGATTAGTAAAGGCCCACCAACTTCATTTTTTTTTTTTTTTATCTCCCATGAGTAAAATTATCTGGTGGTACCAATGATACACACACACACACACACACACACACACACACACACACACACACACACACACACACACACACATTATACAATCGACATGTTTTCCTCTGACGGAACTGGACCACTCCCACAATTGTATTACTATGTTGCGGTTTCTTGAAATTTATTGAGCCATAGTTATGAGACAGAAACGTATCTCCTTGATTACTAGTCAGATTAACCATCCAGTCTGACTACGCTCGGTCACCGTTTGAAATGAAAAGGATTCTGTGTCTTATTTAGGTGAAATGACATCAGTTGAGGACCCAAGTGACCGACACTGCCTGGTTGCAACAAGAATAGATAATTATATAAGCGTGTATGGACAGATGGATAGATAAGCAGATAGATAAATTGATTGATAGATAGATAGATATTGATAAAATTTATTATTTTCTTTTTATTAGGTAAAAATGCAACCACTTTCTTTAATTTATTATCACCCCAACAAGTTTTTTAGAACTTATCGTAAATGGCAGCACATCAAGTGAGGTCGTGCTTAGTATTAGCTTAGAAATATTGAACTGTATACTCTTATTAAATTTTATGATTGCATCTTCTCTGTCTGTCTGTCTGTCTGTCTGTCTGTCTGTCTCTCTCTCTCTCTCTCTCTCTCTCTCTCTCTCTCTCTCTCTCTCTCTCTCTCTCTCTCTCTCTCAACGCGGCATTCAAATTTCCTGTCATAAATTCGATTGGGATATAATGTCTGTTTGGGCGTGTTCCCTTGGGCGCATTTTAGTGACGAGATGCACGTGTATAGCCCAGGGAGTTATTGGTTGTGGTGGTGTGGTGGTGGTGGCGGTTGTGGTGGTTGTGGTAGGGTTAGTTGTGGTGGTTGTGGTAGGGTTAGTTGTGGTGGTTGTGGTAGGGTTAGTTGTGGTGGTTGTGGCAGGGTTAGTTGTGGTGGTAGTTATGGTGGTTGTGGTAGTGGTAGTTGTGGTGATTTTGATGGTGAGATGTGGTGGTTGTGATGGTGAGATGTGGTAGTTGTGGTTATAGTGGTGGAGAAAGGGAGTGTGGTAGTTGTAGTTGTGGTGATTGTGGTAGTGGTGGTGGTGAAGGGGAATGGTGGTTGCGGTGGTGAGAAGTGTCGTGGTTGTGATTGTGATTTTGGTAGTAGTTGCTGCAATAAAAGTGGCTGTAGCTGTAGCGGTGATTGTGGCAGTGATGGTAGTAGTAGTAGTGGCGACAGTAGTAGTAGTAGTAGTAGTAGTAGTAGGAAGCTAATGGTTGTGGTAGTGATGATGATAGTTGTGGTAGCATTAGTCATGGTAATGGTGGCTATGAGAGTGACAGTCGGGTGTAGCTATGGTAAGTTAATTGTCATGGTAATCATAGTTACAGTAGTAGTAAATTAACCCTCTCATGCGCGGAATAACTCTAGTATTCTCATTCCAGTTAACGCCAGACGATTTTACTCATCGGAGTCATAAGAGAATGAGACTTATTACTGCCACCAGCAACCCCCTTAAGCTCAGGGTAACTCTAAATCCAGACGGTTTACTCAACTGTCATGGGATTATCATTATCATTATTATTATTATTATTATTATTATTATTATTCCTCAGATATACAATTGGTTATTTTATCTCGACCTAAAAATATTACTGAATTACGTACCGACTGATCAATATTCGTTCATATTTAATACATATTAGTTTCCTGATCATTACTGCCAGCTGGAGAGAGAGAGAGAGAGAGAGAGAGAGAGAGAGAGCATTAGGACAACAGGCTATACGCCATTAGTGTTTTTATTTTTGTATTTTTTGTCATCATTTTCCCTCAAGTAGAAACGTAATTTTTTAGCTTTTTTTTTTTCTTTAGGTGTGACGTGATCAAAGCTTTCCCCGCCCCTCTCTCTCTCTCTCTCTCTCTCTCTCTCTCTCTCTCTCCCTCCTAAGTGGATGTTTACTCCTACTGGTAATAGCTCTCAAGTACCTCTCTCTCTCTCTCTCTCTCTCTCTCTCTCTCTCTCTCTCTCTCTCTCTCTCTCTCTCTAATTGAAGCGAGACGAATATTGTTATGGAAATTTTTGGAAGCGAGAAAAAGTGAGTGAGGGAAGAATGTGGTGGCAGATGTTTGGGTCATTTGTCACGCCCGTAGAGCCAGCTTTCTTTACGGATCACCTTACGCGAGAGAGAGAGAGAGAGAGAGAGAGAGAGAGAGAGAGAGAGAGAGAGAGAGTGTGTGTGTGTGTGTGTGTGTGTGTGTGTGTGTGTGTGTAACTTTTTCATTCTGAGAGAGAGAGAGAGAGAGAGAGAGAGAGAGAGAGAGAGAGAGAGAGAGAGATGGAGGGGGAAGGGAGGGAGGGAGGGGGGAAGAGAGTATGGGAGGGGGAAACATCCACTCATATTTAGTGGATTTATGCAAGTGCAGAGAGAGAGAGAGAGAGAGAGAGAGAGAGAAGATATATTTAAAAAACCATTTCGTGCCATTTGGTGTGAAAAAGGGCAACAGAAGCGTGACCCTAGGCTTCGAGATCAGGTAACGAAGAGAGAGAGAGAGAGAGAGAGAGAGAGAGAGAGCGAGAGAGAGAGAGAGAGAGCATAAATCAACGTAGGAAAAAAGAATGATGTGGGATCGGTGATATATAAAAAGCCAAACAGACAGACAAGAGGAAAGTGATACAAATCATGTACAGAGAGAGAGAGAGAGAGAGAGAGAGAGTCTTAAGTACCCTTCTGTTTTTTTTTTCTCTCTCTCTCTCTCTCTCTCTCTCCCCACACCCTTTCTTTCTGTCCTTTCCCCCTTCCCTCCTTCCCTCCTCCCTCCTCTCCTCCCTCCCCCCCACCCTTTGTCTTACGGCAAAACAGGTGCATCTCTGACTGACTCTCAAACCCTCACCCATAAATTATTATCTTTTAACAATGAATTTTTGCATAAAACTGATATATATATATATATATATATACAGTATATGTGTGTGTGGTGTGTGTGTGTGTGTGTGCTCACTCTTTGGTGACCATGTGTGTGCATGTATCTGTGTGCATCTTAGCGTCCATGTGCGTATGTACGTGAGTGTATGTATGTGTGTGTACAAAGCCACGCGTCTGGTATAGTGTCACTTACACGCACGACGCACCTCGGCTGTTTGTTTTTTTACCCGGGCACTCTTTAGCCAATCACAGGGTTCCTACGGTCCCCAGTGCCACCCTCTCAGCCAATCAGAGGCCGCCTATGAGTGCCATGCGGTCCTAGCAGTCCTTACCAGTCCATTTCCATAATTTCCTAGGCTTATTTCCATTTAGTAATTCAGTAATTAAAGTTCTTATAATTCAGCCTGGGTAAAGTGGTTGGACTGAGGACTTTTGAGTAGGTGTGAGTGGTTTAGACTTAGTGGTTTGTGGTAGATGTGGTGGTTGTTGTGGTAGGAATGGTGATGCTACCACTACCGCTACCACTTCTCCCTTTTCATACACACGCACACATACACACACTCCTCAACCACACTTCCCCCAGCTGTGGTAGGAGGCGGTACTACCACCACAGCTACCACAACTACCACGAGAACAACATCCATTGAGATTTTCGTTCAACTACCGCATCAACGACGTCTGTCGTGATTGTAGTGTTTGTGTTCAGTGACTGCAAGAGTATAAGACCTGTGACGCACCTCGAAATTACTGCAAGATATCGTAAAAGCAAGATTCGAGTGGGAAGATTCAAGATATATGAGATTCAAAAGTCAAAAGATTCTAGATACGAGAGATTTCATGTAGAGAGGACTCGGGATAACAAAGATTCAAGATAAAGATTCAAGATAGACAAAAATCATAATTAGGAAGATTCAGAGTAAGGAGGATTCGACATTGGAGGATCTGAGGTGGCTGGAGTGGCCGAGATTGCTGAAGGTTCTGAAATCACCCTGAAATTCCTGGAAGATTTTAGAGAAACGGAAAATCAGGTTTATTATCATTATTAGTTAAAGGTAGGTGTTCTGTTAAGTACTTTATTTTGATATGATAATTTTATTTTATTCCTGCTATCTGCAGACTATTTTTATGAAATTTACGAAGGGCTTTTGGTACTGAAGGGGTTACTGAAGGTTGCATCTAATGCGTTGGAAGTGTCTCTCCTGAGCTATGTAAAATCGTCTCCAGGCCCAAAAGTGAAAGCAAATAAAAATACTTCATAAGCCGATAGAAAGAATTAATGTATTAATGCTGACTCTGTCTATATACCTATCTCTTTAACTATCTGTCTAACAAAAATTAATACCTATCAACTACACGCAGGCCATTAAGCGAGACAATCAGTTTCTTCCAAGTCACAATCTTCCCCAAGCATATGACATGCAACGTCCAGATCGCCAGTCATACCACTGGGTGAGCAGGGACACAGGGTAAACAGACTTTGTCCAGCAGTCTGACCGATCAAAAAACGGAACTCGAGATCTTCCATTTGCGAGGTTAATATGCTGCCCACTACACCACTGCTTCGCCATTAGTGATCAACTTTCGTACAGGAGAGAGAGAGAGAGAGAGAGAGAGAGAGAGAGAGAGAGAGAGAGGGAGAGAGAGTCTAGTGGCCAGTATTGTAAACGTTTCGCTTTCCTAGTCTCAGAAAAAGAACAGAAACGTTTACCAGACTGGATTCTTATTGCAACTGATGTGTCCTTCGCAACACCTCTTCCTTAGCGATTTATTTAGCCCATTACACCTTTAACGTTGTCCAATATTCTACTAAATCATATTTATATCAACATATTTTGCAGCAGTAATATTCAAGAGAGATACTGTTGTTCAGTTAAAGGAATAAATGGTTAAGGGAGAGGTGTTATGGAAGCTCATTTAGAATACAACCTTGGGGTGTTATCTGTTTATTGGCTGGATGTTTCTTCTTTTTAGTTCATTTAATGCCACCACGGGAAGTAGGCTGGTCACCTACCCTAGCCTGTGTGTGTGTGTGTGTGTGTGTGTGTGTGTGTGTGTGTGTGTGTGCCCTGTAACTTTCTAAATTACTATCTCACTATGTTCAAGTAACTTTACTAATTAATTTCTCTAACAGAATCTCTGCCTGTCTGTATGTATGTCACTCTGTCTTTACGTCAATATTGTCCGCCCCTCTTTATCTATCTACTTACTTTTTTATCTATCTATCTATCAATATACCTATATGTATCTATATACCGTACACCTATATACCCGTATACATATATATGTAATATATCTAAAAATATATATAGATATGTCTGGCCATCGACTGAATGATGTATATATTTATTGGTCTGTTATCTTTTTATGTATTTATCTTTCTAGTTACCTATATCTGCCTTCCTGTCTACGTACATTTTCCTATCAGTGGTATACCAATCAATTTACTATTTCTACTCCTCAGGTGTGGGCAGAATGCTCCTAGAAGACTACCGAGGACCAGGCTCCCCTGACCTATGTGACCTAGGGGGCCTTATAACCCCCCTGGGACCCGGGTCACCCACCGGGGCATCGTCCTTCTCAGGAGGGGCCACGTTCACCTCCAATCCCACAACTTTCTCGCCTTCGGGAGAAACTACATTTTCGGAGGCAACATTTTCCTCCCCCGGTTTGACCTTTTCCCCTCCGACAATAAGTGTGGAGCCTCCGGAGTCCGCAGGAGGTTGTGGAGGTGCCCTTGGAGCCGCCCTTGGTGCCCTTGGAGGTCTTCCATCGGACCTGTACCTGGCGGAGGATTGGACCGGTTTGGAACACCTTCTGCCTTCACAACCAGGCACCGAGTTGTTGGAGCTGCCTAGTGAGTTTTATTAATAATAATAATAATAATAATATTATTATTATTATTATTATTATTATTATTATTATTATTATCTTTATTGTTATTATTAATTGTGTAAGGGAGACAATATTTATCCGGAAGGTCATCAATAATATCAGTAATTGTAGTTTGTAAGGGCTGAGATCTGGGTCCACGTTAATAATGCGCTTTTCATTCAGAACTCCCTAGTATTAACCTCCTGAAGTTTCTTACATATTTCACAAAACTCCCTGTGAACCCCAACATCTTTCATTTATGTATTTTGGGATGAATTTGTAAGATTTTCTTAAAAACTTCTCTATTAAAGTGAAATTTTGGATGCGTTCCAACCTCCCCGATGCGTGTCAGTCTCTCCAGGTGGCTTTGCTGCCTGGTTATACAAACATCTTTCAGCTCCCTCTCTATCCCTCAAAGCGATGGTGGTTGACTGTCACTGCAGAAGGACAGTTTCATTCTACAGTCTACCAGGTTCTTCTAGATAAATGAGGCCACAACAGCAACAACAATAGGATAGAATTTCGAAGATCATCTAAACTTTTCCCCCATTCAGGTGAGAGCTTGGATGCGTACCTGCCCCCACGATGCTCCGCGTCACCCATGTCGGTGTCTCCGGGCGGATCCTCACTGCCTTCGCCTCTACCTTCCGCCCGAGGCTCCGTCAGCGGGGCAAGGCGACACAGAAGACCCGGCTCCACCTCTCCCATGACCTTGGATGGCATGGACCTAAACTCAGTCATCAGGTACGTAAAATGCTACACTCTTTCCACTTATACTTGGCCTAAAATTGCCATCTCTGTCTATTTTGAATGCTGAGTAGTAACAATGGATTAACACTAGAATATGATGCTATAGTAGTTTTTTTTTTTTTTTCGCGTGATAAAACTGTATCATTCCCACAACTTGAAGATTAAGTAGTGTTTGTATGATACTGAGCCTTAGTTACGAGGTAGTCAGATTAACCGTACGATCTGTGTGTGTGTGTGTGTGTGTGTGTGTGTGTGTGTGTGTGTGTGTGTGTGTGTGTGTGTGTGTGTCTAAACTACAACTCCTTCATTAGATCGTCTCCTACCTGCCTGGGGGCTGGTACCCCCCCTCCTCAGGGCCCCCCTGCCCAGGCCCCCGCCCCTGGGAGCTACGGACATCTACTTCCTAGACCCGAACCTGCCCCAACCCGACCTGACATGACCTTCCAAGTAAGCATATTGTAGTAGTAGTAGTGGTAACCTCAGGCTAATTTGAACGTGAACCCGGTGTGCTGCAGGCTGAAGTTTTCCTTTTCCTGGGGTCTACCATCTCTCTGTCTGCAAATAGGAAGAGAGTTGAGGGACGTTTTTTTGTAACCGGGCAGAGGAGCCTCATGGCAATAGCGGTGCCACCGTGAGAAGGCTTCCCCCTCCAGCGGCAGTCATCATCATCATCATCATCATCATCATCATTATCATCATCATCATCATCATCATCATCATCATCATCATCACTTCTGCATCATGGCACCATTACCTTCTTACAGACCCCACCTAATCTAACTTTACCTAACCTTACCTAATTTAATCTAATCTTTAATTTAATCTATCAGCCTAACCTAATCTAACCTATTTCTCATTCCAGGCACTTCTAACAGACCCAACAACAGCCAAAGTGGAAGTGGAAGACGAAGATGCGGATGGTGAGGGTGTGGATGGTGATGGCAGTGGTGATGGCAATGGTGATGGCAGTAATGGTGACGGACCCAGATACTGCCGATGGGTCGATTGTGGAGTTGTAGCGTCATCTAGGTAAGAGTGGTAATAGCAGAAGTAGTAGTAGTAGTAGCAGTAGTAATCGTAATAGGTAGCAGCAGCAGTAGCATACCTATTTTCCTCAAACTTATCCTAAAACTGCTGTCTCTCCATCATGAATGTTGATTTGTATCAACAGATTAACACTACAGTGTGATGCTAGTTATGTAGTAGTGTCTCCTGTCACTGAAGTACGTGAAATCTCATGTCTGGCTGTTTTCAGTCACTTCAAGGGCCGGTTATCATGGAACGTAGTAAAAAAAAGAGGCGCTTCCAATCGTCTGTTGATAGCCAGGTCTCTTAATCCTATGAAGCTGCTCTTCGTGCAACTCACACCACCAACATTCATATACCTCTCCATCCCATCCCTCCACCTCAATCTTTCCAACCACCTCATTTACACACACCTAGTCAATCTCTCATTCTCCCCCTCCCTAAACCATCTCAAAGTTTCCGTAAATCTAATAAATTTCTCTTTCCTTCTCCTTCCAGGGCCCAGTTATCTAGGCACATTGAGAAAGCCCACATAGATCAACGCAAGGGGGACGATTTTACGTGTTTCTGGGCGGCATGTCAGCGTAGGTACCGTCCCTTCAACGCCAGGTACAAGTTGCTGATCCACATGAGGGTACACTCAGGAGAGAAGCCCAACAAATGTACCGTGAGTATTGTCCATCAACTTTTTATCTCTACTGTACAATGAGGTCAAAAGTCCTACAATTCCACTGCGTCTGTTTCACATTTAACGCATGTACGTCACTTTCCTGACGCCTCATATCAACGAGAATCAACTACGGCCAGAGAGACATACCAAGCTTCTCTCAGCTTAGGTTTAGTAGCCAGCAGAGAAAAGTGAGGGATAGGAGAGATGAAAATTATTAGGCAACTTTTCGTCCCTGCTTGTTGCTTTCTGTAGCGCACCCTATTCCTGAACAAGTTATATTCACTACACTTGTACACTTACACTACACTACACTACACTACACTACACTGCACTGCACTACACTACACTACCTTGCCCTGTCGTATCATATTCTGTTTCTCGTTTTCCTATCGCCTCCATCCCTTCCTTGCTGTTTCCTGCTTTGCGTACTCTACCCTGTATTTTCCAACCCTCTTCTGCCATTTCCTTCTCTGCCTTAATCCACCCTGCAGTAAGTGTTAAAGAAGGGAGGGGGGGGGGTGCCTTCCCGCGATGGCACCTTTATAACCTGGCGGGTCCTCTACCCGGTTATAAAGGCGTCCCTCACTTCCCCCCCCCCCGTAACCAGAAAGGAGGATAGTCGACTGCAGAAGGGCGACTACAGTGGGTAGTTAACCGGGTTCATAGATAAGACTAAAACAACAACTACTGCTACAACAACAACAACTACTACAACTACTACCATTCATGTTGCTGCTACTACTACTACTACTACTACTACCACTCATGTTGCTGCTACTACTACTACTACTACTGCTACCACCACCACCACCACTACCCCAGCCTACCCTACCAAACCCTTAACCATACGACTACACGCCTCATAAAAAGCTATTAAAACGTGATAAGAAAACTACCAGAGAGAGAGAGAGAGAGAGAAGAAGGAAGGTTGGGGAAATACGCGAGACAGGCAGACAGAAAAACAGACAGAAATGAAATAAAGAAGAGAAAGGAAAGGAAATACACACTCCAGAGAGAGAGGGAGAGAGAGATCCATCTATTCTGACACTAACAGAACTGCGTCTGCTCCTATCTTAATCCATCAAGTTATCCGACTCTCTCTCTCTCTCTCTCTCTCTCTCTCTCTCGTTTTAGTTGACTTTCAAAAATTTCCTGCTTACCAGGAAGAGGAACGTTGAAGAGAGAGAGAGAGAGACGAGTAACGACCTTACACCCACGCATGCGGTCACCTCGTGGGAACTCTCTCTCTCTCTCTCTCTCTCTCTCTCTCTCTTTCAAAGGCTATTGCTTGAGCGTGTTTCCCTATCTATAGTGCTTGAGTGGTTCTTGAATGTCAATGAGGCTTCAGACGAGAGAGAGAGAGAGAGAGAGAGAGAGAGAGAGAGAGAGAGAGAGAGAGAGAGAGAGAGAGGGTGGTGCAGGGCAAGGGGACAAAGCAGTGTCTGGTGTCTCATGTCAACACACTAACTTCCCCCCCCCCTCTCCCTTTCCTCCTCCCTCCCTCCCCCTCTCTCTCTCTGCCAGATCCCTTCATAGTCACTCTCGCTCCTTCATTCATAAGTGTACTGCTTCTCTCTCTCTCTCTCTCTCTCTCTCTGAAGATGTCTAAACTCTTTTCAAATATAATTAATCGTATAGAAAACATCTGAGAGAATTTTACCCTAAAGATACTGAATATATTAAAATTACACGGCAGGACAGGGCAGAGTGGGGCAAGATAGGGCAGGGCAAGACAGGGTAGGAATAGTCATGGAAGGGCAAGAAAGGGCAGGGTGGGCCACTGTAAGGTTAGGAAGGGCAGGGTAGGACAGAGCAGGGCAAGGAAGGACAAGGCAAAATAAGGAAGGAAAAGACAAGATCAGTTTTATCCTATCCTGGTCTTATCCAACTGATCTCATCCTTCTCTTCCTTATTCTGTCCTGTCTTGCCCTACCCTACCCTACCCTACCCTACCCTACCCTACCCTGTCCTGCCTTGCCCTGCTCTGCCCAGTCCCCCTCTACCCTTCCTTGCCCTTCCGTTCCCTTCAGTTTCCTTCTCCTCCCCGCCCTGTCCTCCATATCGTCATGTCCTCTCCCATATTCACTCCTGCCCTACCCTGTCCTTGCCTCGTGTGGCAGTCGAGTCATGGTGTTGTCTCATGTAGGCCACTGGGTTAAGCCGCCTGACACAGTGCATAGGCGCAGGGGACAGAAGGAGGGATTAGGTGCCGCGGTGACATTTAACGTGGGTGCTCTATCCTTATCTGTTTATCTATCTAATTAGATAGATAGATACACAGACAGATGTCCGACTCAGGGCATAGGCCGTTGCTTAAGGTCAAGAGTCCTACTTATCATGCACCTTCACATGTCATTTCGGCGCTAACACCCACTATCCATTCTTGCTAAGGTTGTCTCATGCAGGACTGGTGTACTGGTATTACCGTGAGTGTTTTTGCAACATGTAGGCGGGTCTCGTGGTAGACCAGTGAAGGCGCTTTTGTGAAATTCAATCTATAAACTGTTCCCTGTCCCAGCCGGATTTCGAGCCTGCGTCCATTGGGACAGCAGACCACCATTTTATGGACTCGACCTAATGTGTTCTTGCATATGCTTGAATGTATTCGCACCCTGTCTGTTCACACACACACACACACACACACACACACAGGCAAAGGGGCAAAGGAGAGCCTGTAACGCTTCTTCGTCTGCGGTTTATTGTGCATATTACGCCTTGGGTTTCTTTTGTGTGATTTTTTACCTTCAGCGTTGGCATAGTTTGCACCAGTATCATCATCATTCAGACCTGTTTTCCGGTTAAAAGTTGAGGTGAGGTAGGGTTCAGAAAGCAAGAAAAAATATGCTATATAGGATAAACTAACCAAAACTTTGCCGAAATGACAGGGTCCCACACTCATTCATTCACCATTTAAGCCACGGATATCTACACTTACGCACGTATCACGCAACAATAAATATCTACACTTACGCACATATTACGCAACAATAATATACAAGGAGAAATTAGGGTGCGTTGAAATATAAGGATACTGCGCAGTTCAAATCATATGCACTTGTTCCGAGGACCCCCATAAGACTTTACCAAACCTTAAAACTACCCACCAACACCGCTACAAAAACAACGCGGCCATAAAAACGAGTCTAGCTGTGAGATGGAGAAGGGGGAGAAATAGGGGAGGGGAGGAGGGGGAGAGAGAGTGAGTGGAAGAGGGGGATGAGAAAGGGGAGAGCGGAAGGAAAGGAGAGGAGTGGAAAAGAGGGAGGGGGAAGAAGAAAGGAGAGGAGAGTTGATAAGAAGGAGGGGGTGGGAGTCTCAAGAGCAGGACTCGTTGTATCTACTGCTTTATGAATACTGGTTATGGCAAAATGAGAGAGAGAGAGAGAGAGAGAGAGAGAGAGAGAGAGAGAGAAATATAATGTAACTGAACACCACCTCTCACTCTGTCCATAAAAACTAAATTGTAGAGTCAGCCTATACCGTAATCCACGTAGACAAACAATGGGCTTGGCTAGACCTATAAACGGACTCGTTTACCCCTGCCATCACCCCTACAGGAAACTTTAATATCCGTGCCATGTTATTAAATCTTCTCAGGCGTCTGTAACGTACTCTTGGTTGAATAGTATCGGTTGGTGTTACACTGAACAAAGCAGAATACTAGGGTCATATTAAAGCTATAATCGGATCAGGTTATTCTCCGTTTCCTCTACATCAAAGTGGAATATTTGTAATTTGTTATGCTATGATGGTGTTGGAGATGGAAGCCTTTGCGTGGTAGCACCGATATAATTGGCGGGTGGAGCTGCCTGGTTACATAAAATTCTCTCATTTCCATTCCTATTCCCCGAACAGAAAGTGGTAATCCACGTAGACTAACATTAGGCCAGACTAGACTATAAACGCATCAGGTTGCTTCTCGCTTCACCTCTACACCCAGCTAGAAATTTTGTGGTTTGTTATCCAGGCTGTCCAGTGAAGCTTATGCAGATTCCAGGTTATTATTATTATTATTATTATTATTATTATTATTATTATTATTGTTTTTTAGCAGTTTTGTGAAATAAATCAGGGCCGGATGGACTTTCGAAAATGTGGGGAGGGAGCGTGACTACCAGCGGAACTACCACAACTTTGAATTCATGCCAACTCGTTGCGAATTCTTCAGAATTCATTAACAAATTCGACTTTTCGGTAAAATGATTTTATGATAATATTGTGTACGATACTTTCTGCATATATTTTGATAACTAACAATATTTTTTATTAGATGTAATCATTGGAAATTGCAAGGAGTGCACGCCCCCCACGTTCACCTCCCACCCGATATCAGTGCCTGATAAACGCTGTATCAACATGGGTCCATCTCTACTGCGAAGGAGCTACGACTTACTTAAGACCCTATGGGAGAAAATTGTGTGCCTCATAATCCACCGAGAAAGGCGTCAGTAACCGTAGCCCCCAGTACGGATGAGAACTGGACCCATCGTGATACAGGACTTACTACCAAAATTGTAACCCTAGAAAAACCTCTTGAATTTCCTCAAATATTTCGTGAGTCACACACACACACACACACACACACACACACACGCCACGCCTTAAGCACTAATGCCCACAGTCCACCTTAAGACAGAGAAAGATATAATACACGACCGAGGTAGTGTATGGGTATCAACGTTCTCTCTCCCTCTCTCTCTCTCGTCCCTGGCTGTAGTTTGTACATAAGAGAGAGAGAGAGAGAGAGAGAGAGAGAGAGAGAGAGAGAGAGAGAGAGATAATATGGCCGTCCCTCATCCATAACTCTCAAATTTTCCACTCACTTATATCCACTTCCATCCGACACCTCTCTCCCCCCCTCTCTCCCACCCCCTCCTCTCATCTATGTCCCCTCACCTCTTTCCCCTTCTCCCCCCTCTCTCTCTCTCTCTCTCTCTCTCTCTCTCTCCCCCATTTCTCCCCTCCCTCTTTCCTCCTCTGTTTTCCCCTTCTTCTCCCTCTCCCTCTCCTTCCCCTCTCTCCCTCCCCTCAGCCTTCCCCTCCCTCACTTCTCCCTCTCTCCTTTCCTCTCACTCTCCCTTCCCTCTATCCCCCCGTTCCCTCCTCTATCTCCCCTCCCTCTCTTCTCCTCCCTTTCTCCTCCTATATGTCCCCTTCCCTCCATTCTCTCTCCCTCCCTGTCATCAATCTCTCCTCCTTTATGTCCCCCTCCCCTTCCTCACTCTCCCTTTCCCTACCCCCTCTGGGTGTGAGTCTAGGATCTCAAATATCACCAACTTAAAATTTCTGTGTGTGAGCAAAAGTTATGATGGGAGGGTTAATGGGCGGGAGGCTTTGCTCTCTCTCTCTCTCTCTCTCTCTCTCCATGCATTATTATCCTACCGCGTCCGCATCTTCCTCTGTGTCTCAATCCAGCAAACGATATTACTCTGAAAGCAGTGAGCTATAGGAGCCTAGGAGAGATAATACAAGCACCACAGAGCCTGAGAGTGTTAATACTGATTTTATCCTCTCTCCCTCACAGTTCAAGGGCTGCAGTAAGGCCTTTTCCCGCCTAGAAAATTTGAAAATCCACCTACGCAGCCACACGGGAGAGCGACCCTACATCTGTGTATATCCACATTGCATCAAGGCTTTCTCTAACTCATCCGACAGAGCCAAGCACCAGCGCACACACGTCGATGCTGTGAGTTTGCTTAATTCTCACTTTCTCTCTTTCTTTCTTTCTTTCACTAGGGATATTTTTTTCTACCTAGCTGACTTCCTTTCCTTCCTTTTCGTTTTATTTACTTTTTCCAGTTTCATATATGCATCTCTCTCTCTCTCTCTCTCTCTCTGTTGGATTCATAATGTATTTGCAATTATATTTCATTTTATCATTGTTGATGGTATCTCTGTAATCATTGTCTCGCCGTATTTATCTTTATTTATTTATTTTCAATTATTTATTCGTCGTTTTAACCCTCCGTCTATCCCACCACAGAAACCGTACGTCTGTAGTGTTTCAGGATGCAAGAAGCGCTACACCGACCCCTCATCTCTCCGAAAACATGTCAAGAACCATTCGGCAAAGGAACAGGCACTGGCAAAGAGGAAGGTAGGAAATTATTCTGTCTGTAAATCTATCTGTCTCTTTGGCCGTCTCTCTGTCTATATTTTGTCTATCTGTCTGTCTGTTGGTCTGTCTGTCTGTCCGTCTGTCTGCGTGTTTGCCATTTATCGTTCATGTATAAAGGCTTAAGCATGCTTGCATGCGTCGGCCATGGTCACCCAGTGGCGTCTTTCCTCGCTGCTCGATCTGAAGCATCCTCCCTATTCAGTTCCTTATTCCAGAAGCCACACTCAGTCCATATATATATATATATATATATATATATATATATATATATATATATATATATATATATATATATATATATATATATATATATATATATATATCTTTCTCTGTCTTTCAGTCTGTCTGTCTTTCTATCTCTGTCTGTCAGTTTATCTGTCTATCTATATCTGAGTGTTTGTCTGACTGTGTGCCACTAATTCTAATGCTTTAATCCCACTGGGGGTGGCTACAAGTAAATAGCACACACCAGCAGCCTGAGCCGTCCCCGCATCACGGAAGATATCGCCTGGTGATTATCTTAGAGTGTTACCTATGGAGCACACTGTATATAAGAGGATAGTGAGGTCTAATAGGCAGAATAATTCGCCAGAGAAAGGGTGTTACGTAAACTAAATCATGGAGGGAGAGAGAGAGAGAGAGAGAGAGAGAGAGAGAGACAGACAGACAGACAGACAGACAGACAGGCAGAAACACACACACACACACACACACACACACGTTATTGTTCTCACCGTTGATACTCAGTGAACTAGGATATTACATTATTATTATTGTTATTATTATTATTATTATTATTATTATTATTATTATTACAGGTGCGTTGCCATGACGACCAGTACAGCGGGTCTTCCTCCTCCTGCCCCCCACCCCCATTGGCCCCCCTGGACCCCCCCACCATGGACTCTCACTCACTAAACTACGGCGGTGAGTTACTTGACTTTAGAATAAGGTGCTAGTCACGAAGAAGTGCTGTGGGAGGGATGTAAACTCGTATATTGTCTTTTTTTTTTTTCTCACTGAGGTACAGGAAATAAACAGGAAAAAGACGAAAATCTCGGCTTACCTAAAATGAGTGACTTAGAGACGTAAAATTATAGCTTCCTCATCTTGAATGCTCAGATGCAACAAGTGAGAATGGTGCTAGTCACGAAGAAGTGCTACGGAAAGGATGTAGAGCCGTAATACTGTCCTATGCTACCACTGATCTGACAGACAATGAGCTGCAATAGGACGAACATCGCCTGCTTATGGTGTATGAAATATAGGTGATGGTGTGGGAGAGATCGGATTGTTATTGGCCTGTATCTTTATGCTTTCTTCTTTCTTCTCTCTATAAGCGTTTGTCAGTGTTGTATATCTTCACTAATTGTCCTCAAGTTTGATGCTTGCTCTCTGAGAAACTTCAAGAGGGTACCCTCCTCTCTCTCTCTCTCTCTCTCTCTCTCTCTCTCTCTCTCTCTTTCTGCATATTAATGGATTTTTTTGTGGTCTTGAGTGAACCCACATATGCCTGAAATGTTTAAGTGAAATTTGGCAACGTGAGTTCGTAGAGTTTTAATTCCTAGTTTAGTGACTTATGAGCAAGGTGGTAATGTTGGCAGTCTGTAGGTTAGTGAATTATGAGTATGGTGATCAGGCAGACAAGACATGAGTGGAATGTAGTAGTAATGTCAGAGTAATGGCATAATGTAAGGTTGTTGATTTTGCTGTTGTGGACCCAGGTTCATTTGGACATGAATCCCGTGGACTGCAGGCTGAAATACTCCTTTGCAAGCCATCATCCTCGTTTCAGAGTATAGGGAGAGAGATGAGGGCAGTAGGTCAGTCTGGCTATATCAGTAGTAAAGCAGAAACGAATGCTGAGTTGTAAAAACAGATTAACAATGGAAGCTGATGCGACTCACGAAAAAATGCTATGTAGATGATGCAGAGCTTCAGTAATGTCATTTTCCTCCACTGACTGACGTGAAACAAGCTGCAAAAGTTCTAAAATCTGGGCCCAGTTAAGGTAAAATGAGTTTACTAAGGTAGCACTATAACAGTGTTGGCAGGGTAAAATGAGTGTAAGAAAGTAATCAGTAATAATACAGTTAGGTAACATTGGTGAGGTAATGTTAGTAATTGTGTATGTTCTCCCAGACAGTAGCCACCACAACCAACGCGCCCGGGGACGTCGTACGGTTCAGCCTTCGTTGCCACGTCCTCTCTCGTCGCCCCTCGCAGGACCCCTACCCCATCCTAGGTCTGCCGGAGACCATAGTGCCGGAGTTCTCACAGGAAGATTTGGACGCTTGGGTCAGCATCTTCTAAACTACCAACAACAAGACGGGATGATGGTCAAGGAATGTGGACTGGTGAATTCCAGTATATATAGACAGAGTTCCGAGTTACACAGGCCTGGTTCTGAGGTACGCGTTCCTAGTTCTGATATACACGTTCCTAGTTCCAAATTAACGGACCAGAATTCAGAGTTGTATGGGCAGAATTCAGAATTACGCAGGCCAAATTCAGAATTAGCAGAGCAGAATTCAGATTTGTATGGACGAAATGCGGAGTTAGCTGACCCAAATTCTGAAATAGTCAGGAAGGAAAGTGCTGGTGTTTATAATGGCGAACTGAGTGAGGGATACAAGGACATGGTGTTTGAATCCCCACTGCAACAGCAAACGGTGTTGGATCCTGCTTTTCCCGCCAACTCAAATGCGGTTTCAGCCTACACCCTGTTTTCCTCCCCATCCCATCCCGCTCCTCCTCCTTACTCCAGCTATTCCTCCCCACACCCTGCCTCGCCTCAGTCAGTACAGTACCTTCCCTCTCCCCAGGCACTCTCCCCATCCACACCTGCAGCAACACCATACCCTCTCCTAGCTTCCCCATCCACACAGACCCCTTCCTATCCATTTCATTCCTCACCTCAGTCAGCAACAACCTATCCCTCTCATCTCTATACCTTCACTACACAGCAAGGTACTTGAACCGAGTGACTGAAACTTCTCGGTTATTTCAAAGTCGCTTCCAGGGTTGCATGTGGCTCTGGAACAGTCACTTGCGATGCCCCAGACTATGATGCTTTTTGCACCCTGATAGAGCGCATAAGGGTTGCCCTTTTTGGTGCAGACGTGCCAGATTTGGTACTTTAGACTTCCTCAGTGTACTACGTTATACCAATTTCTACTAAATGGTACTTAACGTTGGGCGAATTTTGTAAATAACGCAATGAAATTTATTCATTCCTTGTGAAATTCCTTCGCTTAAACATTTTCAGTTTCGTACTTTTGATCAGTCTGGTACGTTTAATTTGATACTGTTTTTTCAGTGTGAACAAAAAACACTGCATTTTAAATGTAGCTGTGTTGGTGAATTATGATCTTGAAATTTCAAACAGGATCAAATAAGATCAAACCTTGGACGTACTTTGAGTAGGGTGTCATGCAGGGAACATTATTTTGTACTGACTGTTGTGCCAGTTATTTTGTCAGTCAGGTAGTCAGCTCAACATTTTTATTTAGCTTAATGAGGCTAATAAGATTTTTTTCCTTCACGGATTAAATGTGAAGCTTATGTGGGTGATTTGTCTAAGGCAGCGTTTCTTAACCTTTTCCGACCTCAGCATCCCCCCCCCCCTGTAATAAAGTCTCACTCCAGCACCCCTATACATCTGGTGCCTGGGACTATAGTTGCTTCACTACTGCAGGATTAAAGTGAAGTACTGTCTAACAGTTTATTTTATTCATCCTCAAAAAAAAATCAAGGATGCCAATTCCAAGCAAAACCAATAATAAAAAAGAAAAAACAGTAGTGCAGCATTTTCCAGCACCCCCTAAAATTGATTTCAGCACCCCAGGTTAAGAAACGCTGGTCTAAGGGAATAACTTATACTTTGTTATTGCTGATTTGGGATAATTCGTGATGGCTCTTCCTTTGCGATTTACCCTGCGTATTACACCTCAGTTTTCTACTACAGTAATTGTTATTTACGTCTGTTTAATATTCACTTACGAGTATGCACCAGTAAATGTGAGGATTGGTGCTGGAGAGTGTCGCCTTCTTGTGGTGGCACTAATATATCTGGGAGGTGGAGCTGCAACCAACTTCAGCCTGCAGTCCACCGTGTGCATCTGAACCTACTGTAGGGCTACTACTACTACTACTACTACTACTACTGCTACTACTACTACTACTACTACTACTACTGCTGCTGCTGCTGCTGCTGCTGCTGCTGCAGCTGCTACTACTACTACTACTACTGACTTAAGGATTATTAAAGTGTCCGAGATAAAATAAATCGCAAAGGAAGAAGTGCTACGAAATCCCCAATGTCTACCAGAACACGGGCAGACAAAACTCTGGTGCTATTAGTAACTATAAGGTACTGTATGTCTTCATGTGCAGGGTGGTGCATATATACCGCTCCTCTACCACCACATTGAGTAATTTCTTGCGTGTTGCGGGAACGGCTCGGTCGGCTTTGTGAATGCCTACCCTGCATCATTTATTCATTCCCCACTCCCACTGCCAAACCCACGCCCACACCAGCAGACTCAGCCGTCCCCACAACACGTAAGATACCCCTAAATGAGTTTCTACTGTAGCACTGTTTACGGACTCCCCCATATTTTTCTGTATTGTTGTTTGGTTGTGCAGGTGGTCGCGGCTCCATTTTGGCGGCTTTTTTTATTGGCAGCATTTTTGGTCGGAGATTTGAAAGAGATTTGATTACAGGATCCTCAATAAGAATTTTATCCCTGATTTTTGTAACCACTTCAGTCAGACAAGCATTTCTGTTTCATCTTTGTTTATCTTCACACCACCGTCCTTAGCCTCTGGAAAACCTCTGCCAGTAGTAGTGGTAAGAGTTGCAACCCCAGGCTCATCTCAGTGGGAACGTAGTGGACTGCAGGCTGAAGTTGCCCTCTCCTATGGACCACTTGCCTTTTGGGGGGGATAGGGAAGGAATTGAGGGACGTTTGTATAACCGGGCATCTCCACTGCCTCTTTATACCGGTATCACAACGTAAAGGCTTTCCCCTCCAGTACTATGTTGACTATAAATGATCAAATTAATGAGCAAGAATATGTTAATTTGTATTAATGAAAAATAAATCGATAAGGAATAGATGCTACGGAGCCTCCTCAGCCATTCAATGCAGGTTGGTCGATAAATATTACCCCACTAGAAATACCTGGCAGTATCTTGTGTGTTCCGGAGACGGGTCAGTCTGCTGGCGTGAGCATAGGTGTGGCGGTGGGAAAAAGAAATTAATTAAGCAGGAATTATTCAAGAGGGTACCCTTCTCTCTCTCTCTCTCTCTCTCTCTCTCTCTCTCTCTCTCTCTCTCTCTCTCTCTCTCTCTCTCTCTCTCTCTCTCTCTCTCTCTCTCTCTCTCTCTCTCTAAGCCGTCCTCGCAGCACAGGAGAAATTGCCTAGCGTGGTGGAAGAGGAGCATTATATAAGGACCATCCTGTATACGATTTTTGGAAGATTTTTGCCTGAACGTTAACCGATTTTATTTCAACTGCTTTGGCCAAATTTTTAAATTAATTTGTGGACCACGTTACAATATGGTGACTTGAATGATGGGATCAGAAATAGTCTTGACCTACTGGTGTTAATTTGTGTATCTGGACATTTATCTCAACCACTTTTGTTGTAATGCCTTATCTTCAACGATTTATTCTGCCTCTGACACCTGATTCTTCCCTTGTACAATCAGGTACAGAAGTCTGTTGACCTTTGCCTACTTTCTTTCACCGCTGGGTTCTTACACGGTGGAATGTGAGGCAAGGGAGTGAGGTGTGTGTTATCATTCATCTGTGGGTGAAAATATTCACCTGTGTCCACCACGAGTCACTCCAGCATCTATGAATCCAGCAATGAGAGGAAACAGGGAAGGCGAATGGACTAGAGAATCTGACAGTAAATGTGTTACTGATGCAGCTTATGGTAATGGTAAAAGGACAAGAAAACATGCAATATTAAGGTGCCGTATGCTGAGCAGATCGCTAAGGATGAGCTGCTGCCAAGCCTGCTGCTGTGTCACTGGCTATGCCCCGTATTGACTGTAATGCAGGCAGTATTTTATTATCTTTGGCGTGTTATTGGTCATGGCTGGTTTGGTTAAGCTTTGGTGCCATTTTATACCTTCAGATTTTTGTTAAATTTATATGATAGTGTGATCTATGTACACACACACACACACACACACACACACACACACACACACACACACACACACACACACACACACACACACACACACACACACACACACACACACACACACACACACACACACGCGCACACACACACACACACACACAATTGAGATCCCAGGTTCAGTAGAATGGGCGGAATTGCATTTTCAAAAGTTAATAAAGGGAGAATTTCGGCGTTCAGGCGCATCAGCTTCGCGTATGAGCCAGTAGGCGGAGGGCGGTACTCTTCATTCCCTTCCAGCTTAATAAGGGCAAATAGTAAAGGAAAAAGAGGTGGGAATATATAAGCAGTAAGGGATGATGTAGCTACGCAGCGGCCAGGTTTAAAGTTAGCACCACCCTTGTCAAGCGTGGAGGCCAGGCATGTTTAGTCACCATGTATATTAGGAGAGTTATAATTGGACCCTTATTGCTGCATCCGGCTATGAGCTTATTCTTGTACACCTTGCAGGCCCTTAGCACCTCTTTCTGAGCGATTTATCATGAATACTGCACATCAACGTTATCTTTTATGGTGGTTTATATCTCTTTAATACTAAAATATCTACATCAAAACGGGGATACTAACTCCCAATAAAACAGAAATAAATCGCTAGGGAAGATGTGCGACGAAGCCCCCTTGACCTAGGATGCAAACCGAAATATTAATTGTTAATCTTGAGGAACAAAAACTGTTATTGTCAGGTGATGTAAACATTGTCATCTATACTCTTTTTACTTTAACTTGGCCTAAAATTGCCACCTCTCCATCTTGTATGCTGAGCTGTAACAAAAGATTGAT
Organism: Coenobita brevimanus; assembly: GCF_032717465.1. Taxonomy (NCBI): domain Eukaryota; kingdom Metazoa; phylum Arthropoda; class Malacostraca; order Decapoda; family Coenobitidae; genus Coenobita; species Coenobita brevimanus. Next base: position 30,566,301 of record NC_137012.1, read on the forward strand.
ACTAGGGTAGGATGACAGTTACGAAGACGTGTTACGGAAAGGATGTAGAGTCATACTATGATCTTTTTCTGCCATTGAACTACGTGAAATAAGCTACAAAAGGATGACAAGCTGGACCAGGTTAGAGTAAAAACAGTATTATATGTACAGTCAAACAAAAATATTTGTGGGCTTCTGACAAACACGCCAAGTATGTTTTTGTTTTTTTCATACTGTACGGGCAAACACATGCTATTGTCTGTTTATTTTCATATGACAAAGCTGGGCCACTCGCACAACGTGAATATTGAGTTATGATTGCATGAAACTTGATTAGCCTTAGTTATAAGGTAGAAATGAGTCTCTTGGTTACAAGTCAAACTCATACTCCAGTTTGACTACGCCTGATAATCAGCTGAGCTAAGAATGAGGTACATATCTGGTTCTCTTTTTTTGAGAAAGTGGGAGATTCAGAACTACAGAGTGGTCCATAAAAAATGAGTTATATAATATGGAGGGCCCTATGTTACTAGCAAACGTACATAAACTGTTTGCAAGGCTGTTTTGGTTAGCCTACAGGAAAATTTTTCAACTAAGTAAACAGAATGTGTGTGTTTTTTTTAAGGTGATTTGTATATATATTTTCAATACTAGTTTGGTTGAGTGTACAGACAGAGACACAAATATCTTTCCCAAGCCTGACGAATACATAGGGGAAAAATCGGAACCAGCTGAAACACGCTCTAGTAGAAATAGGGTTTTCAATGTATTTCGTCAGCTGTAAGTTTTCTTCAAACGGAACTGGGAAGTTGGTTGTTTCTTTGACTGTATGTCGAGTACAAACGATATCTCTAAGGTTGCTTTGTAAATATTTTCTGAAATGTGAAGTTGATTTTATATATATTCTTGCTTACGAAAAGTAATTTGCCAAAAGCTCAAATATCGTTTTAGCTTAATTTGTTTGTACTAATACTCTTTTTTACTTTAACTTGGCCTAAAACTGCCATCTCTTCATGTTAAATACTGAGCTGTAACAATAGATTAAGACTAGAATACGGTGCTAGTCACGAACAAGTGCAATGGAAAGGACGTAGATCCATAGTATTGTCTTTTTCTGCCACTTTACTGCGTTAAATTAGCTGCAAAAGGACGAAAATCTGGGCCAAGTTAAGATGAAAAGAGTAGCATATTTTGCTACTTAGTTACCGGTTATTTGATATTATTTATCCTACGATCTCATTTATTTAACCAATTAAATTTGCATTTATAAAGGGTGGTCCGAACATAGCGCTACAGAATAAACGCGCCTGGAAGTACTCTTATGTGTTGCAGGAACGGCTTAGTCTCCTGGCATGGGCTGGGTGTGACAGTGGGAGTAGGAAACTGAGACATTATTAACACTAACTGCCGTCCCCGCAAAACGTGAGAATAGAAGAGGAACGTTGCTACATGGGCCACCCTTTAAATCATATCTTTGTCTTAACGTATACTTTAATATCTGGTTTTGTAAGATTCTCTCTCTCTCTCTCTCTCTCTCTCTCTCTCTCTCTGTCTCTCGCTCTCTCTCTCTCTCTCTCTCTCTCTCTCTCTCTCTCTCTCTCTAACAACCAGGTATATTAGCTACCAATCAGAGTGGTAGTTTTTTGTATTGTTCAGTTAGGCTATTACAACCTAACTGTTTTCTAACTTGTAATAGCAAGCATAATTTTCTAAGCTTATATTTTTGTGGTTTAAGTTACCGGAAGCAGCTTAAAAAAAATAATTTGTATTAACACACTGAGGCTCCCATGATTATCAACAACAAAATAATGGAATATAGTGCTAGAGTTGCGCCGACCATGTAAAGGTTACGTGTTATGTATTAAACATGTACTTACTCGTAGGATATACAGGGTGATCCAAAAGCCTCCATACTTAGGGAAAATTTTAACTTTTTGAACAAACTGTCACTTTGTTCACAATACCTGCCCTACATGCCATTGCCTTTGCGTCTCTCCCCCTCATGGTGATCTCACGTTTTGTAAGGTACTCTTTCTCTCTCTTTCTCTCTCTCTCTCTCTCTCTGAGGAGGAGGAGGAGGCCTGCGAAACAAGGGAGAATTATTCCCATGGAGACATTTGGTCCACCCTGTAGGATGTACGGCCGTGCTAGAGTCTCTAGGAGGCTCCCAGTCACCTCTTCATTGACGATCTGTTTTCCAAAGTGCCCATTGTTATCTTCATGTTTCATTCTTACATCTTTTTAATGTCGACCTAGATTGCGCAAACAGCACACAAGAATACAGAAACGAAGCATAATACAAAATAAATCGGTTGGGAAGGTGTTAGTAAGCTTCCTAACCGCACGGGATGTCGCCTATTGTTAAAAAAAAGTGCCTTGAATAACTTTTTTGCAACATAAATATTCTGAAAGGAAAGCAGGTTTGTGTACAACTTTTGTAATATAGAAATATGTTTATGTACCGTTCCGAGAGTAGGGGCATTTGTACCCTTGTATTGACTGGAATAGGTTGGTATTTTGTACTTTTTGTCTGTAATTGTTAGTGGCTTTGGATATTTCGTAGCACGTTTTCCATGGCGAATTATTCCCGACATTACACCCCATCATTATCCTTTTGTACGTTACTGATGCCAACTACGTCGAAAGTAATCCGACATAAGTAACCTACAAGAGGATGCTGAGGATTGGTGTCCAAAATGAATCGCAAAGGAGAGATGTTACGAAGCCTCCTGTGCCACTTAAAAGACGAATTTTAGCTCATAGCCTTGTTATCTATCTATATTCTGTCTATCTCTGCCGGGTTCTGTGTGTGCCATGCCACCACGTGAAGGTATCCCTCTTCATTACCGTGGGTTCATGTAATATCCATAGATAATTAGGCTAAGCAGCTAAAAATTAATTATCTATTTGTGTACACTGAAACGTGAGCAGACTCATCAGTGCTTTCATTAGTGTTATGGAACTGTGCGCTGACGTTTAAACCAATGGACAACGCCCACATTTTCACTCTAAATATAAAAAAAAAGTAAAATTGGCCAACTTTTGTAACTTGAACAGGAATGAGTCTCCTTGGTTACTAATCAAGTCAGCCCTTCAGACTGACTACACTAAACGCCCGTTGTTTTTAAGACCCAGGCTCCTATGACTCACTTTCAGCTGAATGAACAGGAATAGGTGGTGAACAAATTTTGTCCTAGAGTCTTACTCTCCCGAGAATCAGGTTCAGGCTCTTCCACTTCGGATTTGAATTTGCTGATCAATACACCACCCTGAATGAGCCATAATCCTTCTGCTCTAACTTGATTTAAAACTGACACATCGCCATCTTGAATGCTGAGTTGTAATAACTGGTTATCACCAGAATATGATGCTAGTCACGAAGAAGGGCCATGAAGGGGATGTAGAGCCGTAGCTTAACACCAGAAAATGATGTGCTAGCCACAAGAAGTTTTAAGGAAAGAATGGATAGAGCCGTAGTTTAATCTTTTCTGCCTTTGAACCACGTGAAATAAGCTACAAAGGGACGAAAATGCCAAGTTAAGGTGAAAGAACTTCAGAAATGTGGGCGTTGACCCAGTGTCTTACATACGTCAGTCTACAAGATTATTTTTGTATATGTGGTGAAGTTTTGTGTAAGAGAGCATAGGCTTTGTGATAAATACAGAAGCTGGTCATAAATCTGTGTTTTATTTATCCTTTACTGAGTTGCAGTAGTAGTAGTAGCTCATCTGTGTGTAATTTTGGCATGAAAAACGACAATCGGAGGTAAAGTGACCATAGGTAATATTCTGAAAAGGGCACTTTAGAAGTAATCAAAGGAAAACGGAACTAGGTAGATAGGTGGATGTAGGTAGGAAGGGAGATAGGTAGGCAGGCAGGTAGGAAGGGAGTCGGGTGGGTAGAAAGGTGTGTAGGGAGGTAGATAGGTTACAAGGAATGTCGATAGAGAGATAGGTGGTGAGGCAGGTAGGTAGGCAGATAGGTAGATGGGGAGGTGCGTGGGGAGGTAGGTAGATAGGTCTGGCACCCTAGTAAAATCTACACAAGTCTTCTCCTCTTTCCACAGACACCTCGCATGTGAAGACGGTGTTCTCAGTCCATGTCATGGCTGAAAACACAAAACTGGAAATATCTCGGAAACGGTGCATTTTAGAGGAAAACTGAGCGGCGTGGTCGGCCGTTTTACCAACAAAGGCCTAATTTTCGCTGCTCTATCCCGTGGGCTAGGTTTCATCACGATATCTTCACAGGGAAATGGGTAAACAATGGGTCACTTTTTGAAATTCGAACATTTGGAGGGAATCAAAGGAGATATTGAGCCCAAAATGAAACCCCAGATAGATCTGCGTATTATCTAAAAATGGTATCCAATATTTTTCCCTAAAATGCTCGGGTTGGATAGGTAGAATAGGGAATAGCTGATACGCGCAGTCTACGGAGGTTTCACACCTCCTTCCATGCGTGAGATTTCACTCGAGGTGAAGTGTGATTTTCGCATGAAATACAACAATCGGAGGTAAGGTGACCATAGGTAATATTCTGAAAAGGGCACTTTAGAAGTAATCAAAGGTGAAAACGGAACTAGGTAGATAGGTGGATGTAGGTAGGAAGGGAGATAAGTAGGCAGGCAGGTAGGAAGGGAGTCGGGTGAGTAGATAGGTAGAAAGGTGTGTAGGGAGGTAGATAGGTTACAAGGAATGTCGATAGGGAGATAGGTGGTGAGGCAGGTAGGTAGGCAGATAGGTAGATGGAGAGGTGCGTGGGGAGGTAGGTAGATAGGTGGTGAGGCAGATAGGTAGGCGGATAGGTAGATGGGGAGGTAGGTAGATAGGTCTGGCACCCTTGTAAAATCTACACAAGCCTTCTCCTCTTTCCACAGACACCTCGCATGTGAATAAGGTGTTCTCAGTCCAAGTCATGGCTGAAAACACAAAACTGGAAATATCTCGGAAACGGAGCATTTTAGAGGAAAACTGAGCGGCGTGGTCGGCCGTTTTATCAACTATGGCCTAATTTTCGCTGCTCTGTCCCGTGGGCTAGGTTTCATCACGATATCTTCACAGGGAAATGGGTAAACAATGGGTCACTTTTTGAAATTCGAACATTTGGAGGGAATCAAAGGAGATATTGAGCCCAAAATGAAACCCCAGATAGATCTGCGTATTATCTAAAAATGGTATCCAATATTTTTCCCTAAAATGCTCGGGTTGGATAGGTAGAATAGGGAATAGCTGATACGCGCAGTCTACGGAGGTTTCACACCTCCTTCCAAACGTGATTTTTCACTCGAGGTGAAGTGTGATTTTCGCATGAAAAACGACAATCGGACTAAAAACACCGTCTTCACAAGCGAGGTGTCTGTGGACAGAGGGGAAGACTTGTGTAGATTTTACTAGGGTGCCAGACCTATCTACCTACCTCCCCACGCACCTCCCCATCTACCTATGTGCCTATCTACCCGCCTCACCACCTATCTCCCTATCGACATTCCTCTTTACCTATCTACCTCCCAACACACCTACCTTTCTACCTATCTGCCTACCTATCTACCTATCTACCCACCCAACTCCCTACCTGCCTGCCTACCCATCTCCCTTCCTACCTACACACACCTATCTGCCTAGTGCCGTTTTCATCTTTGATTACTTCTAAAGTGCCCTTTTCAGAATATTACCTATGGTCACCTTACCTCCGATTGTTGTATTTCATGCGAAAATCACACTTCACCTCGAGTGAAAAATCACGCATGGAAGGAGGTGTGAAACCTCCGTAGACTCCGCGTATCAGCTATTCCCTATTCTACCTATCCAACCCGAGCATTTTAGGGAAAAATATTGGATACCATTTTTAGATAATACACAGATCTATCTGGGGTTTCATTTTGGGCTCAATATCTCCTTTGATTCCCTCCAAATGTTCGAATTTCAAAAAGTGACCCATTGTTTACCCATTTCCCTGTGAAGATATCGTGATGAAACCTAGCCCACGGGATAGAGCAGCAAAAATTAGGCCTTAATTGATTAAACGGCCGACCACGCCGCTCAGTTTTCCTCTAAAATGCACCGTTTCCGAGATATTTCCAGTTTTGTGTTTTCAGCCATGACTTGGACTGAAAACACCGTGTTCACATGCGAGGTGTCTGTGGAAAGAGAAGACTTGTGTAGATTTTACTAGGGTGCCAGACCTATCTACCTACCTCCCCATCTACCTATCCGCCTACCTATCTGTCTCACCACCTATCTACCTACCTCCCCACGCACCTCTCCATCTACCTATCTGCCTACCTACCTGTCTCACCACCTATCTCCTTATCGACATGCCTTGTAACCTATCTACCTCCCTACACACCTTTCTACCTATCTACCCACCCGACTCCCTTCCTACCTGCCTGCCTACCCATCTCCCTTCCTACCTACACACACCTATCTACCTAGTTCCGTTTTCACCTTTGATTACTTCTAAAGTGCCCTTTTCAGAATATTACCTATGGCCACCTTACCTCCGATTGTTGTATTTCATGCGAAAATCACACTTCACCTCGAGTGAAATCTCACGCATGGAAGGAGGTGTGAAACCTCCGTAGACTGCGCGTATCAGCTATTCCCTATTCTACCTATCCAACCCGAGCATTTTAGGGAAAAATATTGGATACCATTTTTAGATAATACACAGATCTATCTGGGGTTTCATTTTGGGCTCAATATCTCCTTTGATTCCCTCCAAATGTTCGAATGTCAAAAAGTGACCCATTATTTACCCATTTTCCTGTGAAGATATCGTGATGAAACCTAGCCCACGGGATAGAGCAGCAAAAATTAGGCCATAGTTGTTAAAACGGCCGACCACGCCGCTCAGTTTTCCTCTAAAATGCACCGTTTCCGAGATATTTCCAGTTTTGTGTTTTCAGCCATGACTTGGACTGAGAACACTGTCTTCACATGCGAGGTGTCTGTGGAAAGAGGAGAAGACTTGTGTAGATTTTACTAGGGTGCCAGACCTATCTACCTACCTCCCCACGCACCTCCCCATCTACCTATCTGCCTACCTACCTGCCTCACCACCTATCTCTCTATCGACATTCCTTGTAACCTATCTACCTCCCTACACACATACCTTTCTACCTATCTGCCTACCTACCTACTCACCCACCCGACTCCCTAATTGTTTCCCTTTCAGCCTATCTCTCTGTCTACTTGTATCTTTACCTATCTTCCTATCAACCTCCCTACCTACCTCTTTACTTACCTAAGTTGTACCCTCCTCTCTGACTCTATACCTACTTGCTGCCTTCCTCCCTATTTACAGAACCTACCTGCCTCCCTAACTGCCTTCCGCCTATCTGCTACCTACCTGGTCATCCGATTCCTTACCAGCTTCGCTACCTACCTACATATCTACCTATCTCCCTTCCTACTTCTCCCTGCTTCATCACCCCTACCTATCGCTTTATCTTCCTGCCTATTTGTCTCCCTCCTTATTTACAATGCTTACTTACAAGTTACATACCTCGCTGCCAGTGCTTCCACACTCTGAAATCACTGTTTCTGAGTTGAACCTCTAAAATTCCTGAGATTCTTCAAAAATTCCTTAGATGAGCTTCTAAAATTCCTGCGATTATTCCTTACATTGTTTTCGATTGTACTGTGTTATACATACCGGTATATATTTTCGTACAGGCAAATTTATGAATCAAGTAACAGTATTACACTGTACATTTTAAGATAAATGATTCCCAAATCTTCTAGCCACAGAAACTAGCAAAGAACTAATACTGTATATGACTTACCTTGCCTCGACACCAAGGTTGTTGATTGTACTCAAGGAAAAACAAAAGCATTGCATACCCTAGGGCATAAAAATATTGGCATTATATGTGCTGCATAATGTGCATTAACAAAATCCAGATCTGTACGGTGTACAGATTTAAGGAGATCTGTATGGTGTACCCAAACAGGTAGTCCTAGCAGCAGCAAGAAACACATGCAATCCATTCAAAATAAAACCTTCATAATAATCATAAAGCACCAGCTGCCAGCATCTAATAATATTATTAATCGATCTACATGCTCCACACACATTCTGTATATCGCTAAACAATCATGGCAACACATAATTAATGTAAAATCATAAGTAAGATATAATTATTGATAACTCACCGCAAGCTACAGGTAACACGTCGCTCAGCTGAAGAGGGATGACAATGGTCCCTCAAACTCTGTTAATTGTATGATTCATTTTCTTTAATTTCTGTATAGAAGACTTACCTAGTTGTTATCCTAAATACAGTTTACAAGACAAGGCGAAAAAGAATTAGTATAAAAATAATTTTTTCACTCTCTTCTTCAACATACGGATGATATGGACAAATTAGTTATGACAAAGCTGTTTTTCCTTAAAATTCCTTAGATAATACAAATTCCTGAGAAAATTCCTGATCATGCTTTGCAAGACCAGAAATTCCTTAATAGTGAAGGGATTAAAAAAAAATCCGTTCACTCTGAGGGAGCATGTATTGGAGTGAGATGCCTTCATATGGTGGCACTGATAAAACTGAACAGTTCTGCTGCCTGGTTGCACAAACATCACTCAACTCCCTCCATATCTTCTGAAAGTAGAGTGGTGGACTGCAGAGGAGAGATGATTTCAGCCTGCAGTCCATAAGGTTCACATTGAGATAAGCCTAGGACCATAAGACCACCACCACCAACAACAACAACAACTCTGAAGGCAAAGCAAACTCCAAAAGTAAAAGTGAGAATGAGGATGTGTTCACACTGAGGGGAAAATCGATGGAAGCTGAGTGGGGATAATGACTGTTGTTGTTTTTGTGGCCCCAGGCTTATCTGAGTGCAAACCCAGTGACCTGCAGGTTGAATTGCCTTTCTGCAGTCTATCATTCTCCTTTTGGGGGACGGGGAGTTGAGGAACGATTGTATGATCAGACAGTGGAGCTTCCTCTATCTCAGTGCTACTGCATTAAGGTGTCCCTCTCCAACAATGATAGTATAGGTCCTTAGCTTGTGTCTACTATGGAATGTTGATTGTTACATATTGACTTCACTGGCGTTGTCGTCTGCTATTAAAACCACAGTACATTATAGAAAAAATGTCTGCTGAAGTTCCATTCTTACCTATAAAGCTGATTTGGATATTGGGGGAGAGAGAGAGAACTGAGCAACTCCTCTGCCTGGCAATACAAATATCCCTCAATCCCTCCCCCATCCCTCAAAAGGGGAATGGTTGAGGGACATTTCAGATCGCAGTCCACTGGGTTCACATTTCAAGTGATTCCACTGGGTTCACATTTCAAGTAAGACGGGTTACAGCTACTACTGCTCATACTACTGCTGCTACTACTACTGCTACTACTACTAAAGCTACTGCCACTACTACAGCTACAACGACAATAACAACCACTGCTACTACAACTAATACTACCACCACTATTATAACAACAAGAACAACAACAACAACTGTCACAGCTTCCAGTATTACCACTACAATCACCATCACCACCACAACAACAGCAACTACTACTACTGCAATTAATCCTACTGCAGCTGCTGCTGCCACAAAACAACAACAACAACTACTACTACTACTACTACTATTACTTCTACTACTACAACTGCTGCTGCTGCTGTTTCTGCTGCTGCTACTACTACTACTACTACTACTGCTGCTGTTGTTGCTGCTGCTGTTGCTACTGCTGCTGCTGTACTGCTGCTGTCACTACTACTATTACTACTACAATTCCTTTACTTTAACCTGACGGAAGTCTTCGTCCCTATGAGGTGCCATATTCTGTTCTTATTCTAGTGTCACAGGTCAGTGGTAGCTCACAGGAGAAGGCAGAGAAGGAAAATTGCTCCACATTATTTCTATACTACTTATCTATGCCTAGCACCACATTCTACTGAGAGTCTCTACCTTCAAGATGGAGAGATAACAATTACATTTACTTAAAAAGAATAGAATACGTGTCCCCGTCCCTCCAACGTACAGCAACAGCCATTGCTGCTGCTACTACTACTACTACTACTACTACTACTACCAGTACAAAGCCAATCAATGAATTTGTTTACTATAAAAAACAGTGTGTGCGGTACATCGAGTAAAATTAAATGGCAAATGAATAGTCTTTAACGGATGTAGTAAGTTGTAAGGTTTATGAATGAATGTACAATGCTGTAGTTCTGTCATATATCGCGTAAGTTGGTCAGTTTCTTAAGAGCTGAATAAATTCACTCAACTACTTATAAATTACTTGAAATCAAGTACTGAACACCAACAATAAGAGAAATTAACTTGTTTACACATTTTTGAAAGAATCCATTCATAACTCCCTCCAATCAATTACTCTGTTTACTAGTGTGTACGGTGTAGTAAAATTAAATGGCAAATGAATGGGCTTTAACGGACGGTAACGTTTATGAATGAAAGTGCTATGCTTATTTTTCCACCATATATCGCGTAAGGTGATCGATTTTTTATGTGCTGAATAAACCCACACAGCTATTTGTACATTTAGAATGAGCTTATACTCTGAAATCTAATGTAGAACACCAAAAACAAGAGAAAACAACATGTGCTTGTATTTTTGAAAGAACCCATTGATAACTCCCGCAAGAACCTTGCCATACGGGAGTCAACATTACTCTCACTCAGATTTACGTTAACTCCGAGGTCTTGTCATTGTAGCAAGTATTTTATTATGTAAATACACGTATTCTGAGTGTATTTTTATTAGAAACAGGTGTTTCTTTGCCCTGAATACTTACTATAAAAACCCTCGTATCTATTTTCCTGGAAGTATCTGTTGAGTACGGCGGCCATTGAAGCCGTCACAACTGCCTTGGCAGACGTAGGAGCAACACCCATACTCGCTCAAATTTAAGCAGTCTGAGGTAGTTGACGTAAATATTTTAATGTATAAATAAAGCTCTACTGAATACGGTATAAGAGTAAATTATTTTGCCACGAATACAAGCTAAAAAAGCCATAGAGATAAATAAGAAGGAAGGTATATGGGAAGGCAGCGAGCAGTGTTTCCACTTTTAAGGAATTTTCCTGATTTTAAAGTGTTCTCTTCATGTAGATAAAACTGCTTGGTTGGAGCTAGAATACATTATCTGTCTTCAGACTGAAGAGGTGACAGTATACAATACCAATGTAATTCATAGTACACAAGTGCAATTATGCATCAATACAAGAATGTCAATCTTGCTACTATCTGAATATGTTAATTAGCACTAAAGAGACCCTTACAGCAGATATTCAGGACAGAATCCAGAATTTTGGAAAAGCAGGGGGGCATAATTCCTAGCAGAATCATTTAGTGCAATTGAACAACCAAAAAATCAAAATTAACTTTCATTTTACTTGTCTTACCTATAGAAGTACAATAATTTAGGTACATATAAGTGCAACTGTTCTCTTACATATAATCATTGATCAGTTGTAAATATGGGGGATGTGCAGCCCCCCCATGCTGCCCCACCCCCCTGAAATCTATGCCTCATATTTGACTGGGGAGAGAAAAATACATGTAGTGTGTGAATATACATATATATTTTTTAGGAACAGTGGTGCTACAATTCTCTTGAAGGTGGAGGGAAAAATTAACCCATTAAGAAATATTAACAACTACGTAACCACAAAACACAGTGAGATCCTTGGGTCATATTCTCATCAGCTAAGGAAGCTCCCTGCCACATCTTCTTAGCCATTTTACTTCTTATGACATGCTAGTATTCTCTTGCATGTTATCCATGTATTTCTTATACTGACACAGACTGGATAAATCATATCTATCAGCTGCCTTTATCCTGGAAGAGGTGGCCACAAACAAATCACATCCATCTCATTCTTTCTTCCACCCTCACCCTCATGCTTTCGTCTCTAACTCTGACACTATGTACAGTTGCTCAGAACAAACATAACTAAGCGAGACTGCACTTGTAGCTGAACATTTCCAGCCTATGAGTAATGATGGTGTGGCTAGTTGCCAAGCTTGCATCCATACTTCATTCTCAGGGTAGTACCTCTCAGGGTTGATGGCAGCCACCCATCTACTACTTCAAAGCATTTCATATGGACAGGTAGTAGCAGTTTTATGTTAGGTGAGAGCAAGCATGCTATAGTGTTTCCCATCACACTGTAAATTCTCCTTTACAACTCAATGAGCTCAGGAACATATATTTCATTACACTCTTGCTGTTTTCTCATACTTTTATTCAGCTTAGGATAGACTCTTCATGGGAGGGGTGATAACTATAATATAACCAAATGACATCTGATGGGTTAGTGTGGTAAGGCACTCCAGCTGGATGGAGCCTGTATGGGTTCCATATGAGGAGTGGATGGGGTTTCATGCTTGTGTAATACCACTCAGGGACAAGTGAAACTGACTTGAATATTGAGGCTGAGTAGCCCAGCCCTGGGCCACTAGGCTCCTATTTACATGGGGTGAAATGGGATTGAATGTTGCTATTGCTAGCTGGATACAGCCTTAATAAACTCCAAAAGCTGAATAAAATAATCTATTAGCAAGAGGAATTGTTAAAAAATAAATAAATAAATAAATAAAAGAATATCAGCCTGTGTCACAGAGTTAATGATCCCTCACTCTCAAAATGAATACCAATGTTCTGTACTGCATTTAGCAAGTCACTACAATTTTCATCCCATTTGTTGTTATTTATGTTTATACAGGACATAACACATTCTTAACCTATCAGTATACCTGTATTATAATCAAAATAATAAACTCTAATTTAACAACGAACACTGTCCTTGCAGAAGGTATAATAACAATTAATCTGTTATATTCATTCAACTTCAAATACCAAGTTCATGACGCTTTAGCCTGAATAAATTACATTACATTAAAAAGTGATATACGTATAATATTAAAATATCTAGTAGTTAAAGATGACTCTGCCTACTCTCCTGCCTCACAATAAACTCTCAGACATACAACCATCATAGTGAGCAGATGTTCCAATACCTACCAGCAATATCTTCGACTCTTACATTTGGGTAACTTCTTAAAAGTTATATAAATTTGCCCCTTTCACAATTCTTATATGCCCAAACATACCTAGTTCTAAAATACTGAACTACATTGCATTCTTTACTTGAAAAAGCTACATCAACTTCTATTATAACATCCTTATAATTATGATAAATACATTAATTCATATAAGAGGATAATTATACGCAACAACAATCATCTAATGAAACAGGAGAGGTCACAATGAGTCTTATCTGTCTATCTATCCATCTATCTGTCCATCTACAGCCAGACCCTTGAATCACATTGATTGTTTAATTTATTTGTGATATCTACTAATGATTTTATTCAGCTTTAGGAAGCTTCTTTGAAGAGATGTTACCCTTCATTAACTTTTCTGAAGACGCTCTCCTATCTGTCTATAGCCAGTCGCATTTAATCCTGGAATGGGTGGCCACAAATGAATCACCTCCACATCTCTCCGTCCTCCACCATCAGGCTGCCAACTCTCCAATTCACACTCCTTTTGATCTACCTAAAGCAAGACACATTAATCTTGGGATGGGTGGCCACTAACAAACTCCTTTGCCACTCTTTTTGCTGCCATTAGTTTGCCCTCTCTCCAACTCCCTCCCTCATCATTTTTATATTTTTCCACCATATCCCTTCATCTCATCTTTAGTCACCTGAGTAATATCACCTGACAGCAATAATTTTACAAAACAAAATAGCATACACTGGCTGATAGGGTTAAGGCTTGGTTAAGGACAGACAGACAGACATACATATTATTAAGCTGATAAATGCTGCACTATCAAGTTTCAATAACTGCTCCACTCCATCACTCCAACTATACAGAATGGTGATTCCATAATGAGCAATAATTTCTTTTTTTTCTCTTTTGTTCACTCCTTATCAACTCACTCAATAATCTTTTTTTTTTTCTTATAATTTTACCCCTAAATCTTTCATCTTTCCAAGCTTCCTCCCTCTCTTAACTCTTTCCTTCATTTTTCCTTCAACATTTACATAATTAAATTCACTTTCCTCCTCTTTGACTTTCCCCCCCAAGTTCTCTCCTTCTCCCACCTGTGCCTTTCCCCCTTTTCTCTCTTTCCCTTGCTCTCTCACTCTCTCCCTTCTTTTCCATCCCTCTCATGCCTCTTTTCTCTCCCTTCTCTACCTCCTTCCTCCCCTTCTTTCTCTTCTCCCTTTTCTTGTTTTCCTCCATGTTTCCTCCATTTTTACCTTGCTTCCCTCCCTCACTCCCTTGGTTCTCTCCATCTCTACCCACTTTCCTCTCCCTCTTTCTCACCTCCTCCCTACAGCATAGCCTCCTCAGTCTCCTCATAGAAGGTAGGTGACTGACATGTTTCATCCCCATTGGAATAGCCACTGGATCCACCACCCTCCCCTCGCTTCATGCTCTGGCGGGAGTGGCTCGTCTTGCGCAGCATCCCCTATGGAGGAGGTAACATTAATGTCATCATTAACATCATCATCACTGTTACTAGCCTAACAAAACTGACCAAAACACACTACAACACTACAGATCATACAGAACAAGGCCCTAAAAATAATCACAGGCTGCACAGCTACCACACCCACAGACCACCTACATCAAGAAACCAAAGTCCTCAAAGTCAAGGATCACCTAGACATGAGACGCACCCAGTTTCTTGCTGCAGCCTCCACAGACCCACAACATCCACTACAGTACATGGCAGCACATCCACCCACACCAAGGAACATCAAAACAACACCCAGCACACGATACCATACACAAATACTGTCATCTCTCCCCCCTCGCCCACCTCAGACCAGCATCCAGAAGGATATCCACACTCAGATCACTCGCCGCTCCATTCAGTCATTTAAAGACAACACACAGCTGCATGCATGGCCTCCTGACATCCACCCTTCTGAATCCTATCTTCCTCGTGAGGACAGGGTCCACCTGGCCAGGCTGAGATGTGAGCACCATCCAGCCCTCTTAAGCTACCAGAAGAGGCTGGATGACTCCGTCGCTGATGCCTGTCCAGGATGCAACACAGCACCCCATACTATTAAGCACATTATGGAAGACTGCATTGCACACAATCACCTACGCCAACAACACAACATACTCTCTTTGAGAGCTCTGTGGGAAAGCCCGGTCTTGGCCATGGCCTTCCTAAGGGGCTCGGGGCTGTTCGGCCAGACTGCCTAAGGAACAACTACTACTACTACTACTTGTCACTCAGTGTAGAGCCAAGGTGAAGAAAAAGAAAAAAAAAATCACCGTAAGGTATTTTCACCAGAACGCATCTCTCTGTGTGTCCTGATCTGTAGTTTCTCCATCTTAACTTGGCTCAGATTTTCATCCTTTTACAACTTATTTCTTAGGGCCATGGCAGAAAAAGACAATGCTATAGCTCTACCTTCTCTCCATTGCATTTTTTCACAACCAGGATCATATTCGAGTGTTGTTTTATTGTTACAACACAGCTTCTGTGATGGAGAGAAGGAAATATTATACACAGAGCCATTTCAACTCTTAGTTCATTATCCTAGCTCAGGACTGGACCACAAGGACAGTTGCCATTAAATGAGAAGACCTACACACACTATACTATTTTCGCTTCAACTTGGCCTACAATTACCATCTCTCCATCTTCAATGCTCGGTTATAACATTATATTAACAAAAGAATATGATGCTATACTGCTTTCACTTTAACTTGACCAAAAATTAGGGTCAAGTTAAGATGAAAAACTATAGCATGATCAGTGGTCTCTAAGTGTAAATATTTCTGAAAGCAAGTTCAATAACCTCTGAAAAAGCATTTTTAGGCAACCCTAACCCCAACTTACCTGCTGCACTACAAATGGCTTGTAGCCCAATGCATAAATTATTGCTGTGGGAACCCTTTTTTACAGGCTTTGTTAGTACTGTACACAGAAATTCATTTCTCACAAGCATCCATGGGATGTGACCCCTACAAAGGATGAAGGCTTACTGTACCAGATAATTTTATAAAGTTGACGGTAGGTCACAGGGGTCTGTGAGTGTTAATACCACCAACCCACCTGGAAGTTAAAGGAGCCATCCCCTTCATGTCCGCCCGCTGCCGCCGCCCGCTCTTCCATCTCACGTATGGCTGAGCGGTTGGTCTTACGCAGGTTCTTGCGGAAGTCATGGGTGCCCTGATCATCTTCCTCTGTGGCTGTGTTGCTATGGAGAGAAGATATTTATTTGTCTGAGTTCCTCTTCATCATCATCATAATCATCATCAATGTCATAATCATCATTATCATCGTCACTGTCTTTCTCATCCTTATCCTCATCCTCATCCCCCTCGTCATTGTTGCTGTTATCACTGGCACCATTATCATCATCATCATCATCAGCCTGATCTCTTTTTCCTACCAAAGTATAGGCTGAGGCAGGGTCCTGAGAGCAGGGGAAGAGAAAAACACAACAGAGGGAAAGCTAATCAGCAGCACACCCATCCATCTTTCCTGGCTCCACCTTCATCTCTCAGTTTGTGGAATCCTGATTGCACCACTGCCTCCACCCACCCCCAGTGAGTGTGATATAAACACCTGCAACCAAATGGCTGTCACTGGCTCCATGAGTTAACATGCATGGGTACAGGAAATCTGAGGCAACAAGATAAAAAAAAAAATACAGCATAAGAATGAAGTAGTTAACTGTACCTGTAATCACTGTACATTAGTCTGGCTAGGTGTACTCATGTCTCTCTGGGTGCAGTAGTTTCTGGGGAGTGGAAATTTGTTGGGGATGCCTGAAGAATGCTACCTAGATGCAGGTTATGAGTGGCTGTGGTGGATATGCGTTTGTATGAGTGTGCCTGTGAAGTGTAGTATTGGGTGGAGGAGAGATGTGATTGCATGAGTCATGCTGTGAGAGGCAGAATAAAAAAGCCTTGGGAAGAGGTCATAGAGTGTGACCTCAGGGATACGGGACTGAACATAGAGGCTACTAGAGATTAAGAAGAGTGGAAAGCCACCATTAAGTGACCGAGGATATGTTGGAGCCTTTATAAATGAAAGAAAATTAAATGATGCAAGTAAATACCTGTAACCATTGTGTTGTCGTTCACTCCACGAGTTAACCACCACAGGAGGCTTAGCTGATGGAGGCTTGAGATAGCTGGTTGTGTACTGGCTATAGTTTGGTGGTGACCTAGCATTGGTACTGCCAGCAAAACGGTTGTATGGGGTGGATGGCTTGTTACTGGAGCTGCCAGCAAAACGATTGTATGCCGATGAACCAGTTGGCATGGAGGTTTCACCGTATTGGCTGTAGTCATTGTAGTTTTGGCCTGTGGAATGGTTCAGAAGAATAGACTGGGAGAGGTACACTACAGTAATTCCTTGTTATAAATTATCTATCAAGACATTCTCCTTTGTCATTTAGCCATCATCATCATCATCATCATCATCATCAACATCATCACAACCTTTTCTCCCATCAATGCATGGGGTGAGGTAGGATCCAGAAAACAAAGAAAAAAGGAAGTACGAAAATGGAAATACCATCAACAGCACATCCAGTGAACTACAGTGCATTTACTCCAATCTGAAAAAATCCATAACCTCCTTCAGGTTAGCTGACAATCAAGTTATGTTTGGCTGGAGTGCAAATTTGACTAATAACCAAGATGATTCATCCCTACCTCATAACTAAGACTAATCGTATTTCAAGCAACGACAATTTTGTATTTACTGGCCCAGGTCCCTCAAATGAAAACAACTTCAACTACAGGTCACACAATCTTCCATATATCATTTAAGCACAGAGTATCCTGACTCAGCCTCACAGGCAGAACACCTGTACATATTTGGGAGTACATTTTTCCTTATAAATAATACAGTACTTCAAATACATCTGCCTCAGAGAAGCAATCCATCAAATATCCAAGGAGAAAAGCAGTGCCAAATCCTTACTGTGTGTTCCTCTGTTGTTGTTGTTGTAGCAGTATCAGCAGCAAAATCAGGCTCATCTAAATGAGAATCCAAAGGACAACAGGTTTAAATTGCCCTTCTAAAGTAAACCATCCTCCTTTTGGGTGATAGGGAGGAAGCTGAGGGACAATTGAGTAACAGGACAACAGAGGCAACCAGTTACATCACCACAAGAAGGCATCCCTCTTATACAGAGGATTAAGTGGGTAAATGGCTAAAGATTACAACACACAGACAGCTAGCAAAGAAAACTAACACATGCTACACTCTTTTCACCTTCATGTGGCCTAGATTTTCATCAATTTGCAGCTTATTTCATGTACTTCAGTGGTAGAAAAATGCTGGTACAGCTCTACATCCTCTCTATTGCATTCCTTCATGACTAGTGTCATAGTCTAGTGTTAATCTAGTGTTACAACTCAGCATTCAGTATGGGGAGATGGCAATTTTAGGCCAAGTTAGAGTAAAGGGAGTATAGCACAGTTAATGGTCTAAGCATGAATGAAGACAATAAGAATAAAATTGAAAACAGAATCACTGTACCCTGATCAAACATGGCCGTCCTGGATCGCACATCAGAGGGCACATATCCTGCTCCACCAAAGTCTCGCTTGCCATGACCCCCCAGCCCGGCTCCATGCTCCTCATCTAACCCCATGTTGGCTGCTCGAGCTGCAGCTGCCCGGGACTTGAACGGTGCCTCCCAGTCATCATCTTGTTGACGGCCCTTCCTGATGGGGGAACTATCAATCTATCTATCTATTGCCAGACGCCATTATTCCGTGAGGGGTGGCCATTTGACTTTGAGTTATTTGTTTTACGGGGAGGGACACTAACCCTCCACCAACCCACTTGTTGACACGTAGGGAGCATGTATGGTTTGGTATGAGGGAACAAGGGATTAAAATAAACAAAAATGTTAAAAATACAAAGTGTTGTGAAAATATAACATATACTGTAATTATGTAAGAAGTATGAATAAAAATTTCACTGTTTTTATCATCATTATCATCATCATCATCATCATTTTTTTTTTATTATTATTTTGTTGTCTTGATGGGGGAACAAGGAATAAAAATAAATATAATGAACAAAAAAATAACAAGAATAAATAAAAATATGAATAATTAAAAGTAAAAACTATCATAACGTTGGGTCTGGTTAGTACTTAGATGGGTGACCACCTGGGAACACCAGATGCTGTTGGCATAACGTTCTCCCTACGTGTCAAGTGGGGTTGGTGGAGGATTGGTGCCCCTCCCTGTAAAACAATTAACTCTAAGCCTTGTCCACCCCGTTTGGGATACGTGGCGTCTGGCAATGAATGAATGAATGAAAAACTATCATCGTCACTATCACCAAGTCATGGCACTGATATGACCAGACACCAGTGCTGCCTGGTTATACAAATGTCTAACCATTCCCTCCCTATCCCTTGACAGGAGGATGGTGAACTGCAGAAGAAGTATTGCTATGGCCTGCAGTCCACTTGGTGCACATTCAGATAAGCCTGGGACTGCAAATACTATACCTACTTATACCATCTTCATCATCATCATCAAATTTTATTACCATCTTGTTAACAACCTTTTCAAATGGAGGACAAGCAAGTACAAAAAATTTATCACCAATATCATTATCAACATCATCATCATCATCATTATCCATCCATCTCATTCTTGCCAACTTCTCCTTCCCTTTCCAACTCATCCACTCTTATTCATTACCATCTCTCCACACTGTCCATAATCCACCTCTCCATCTTCCATCCATCTCACTCACACACCCTCCATCCAATATCATCCCTCACTTTTCTGCCATCTTGTTATCACTCTATCTCTCATTCTTCTTCCAAAACCAAACTCATATACCCTCATCTCTCTCTCTCCACTTCACTCACATAAACTCTCATAGTCAATTTCTCATTCATCATTCTCTCTCCATAACCATACATTTCTGGGTACTTCTCCTAATACCACACTGACCCCTATTTTTACTTGAAGTCTAAACCATCTGGATGACTTACTTAGCTCAGCTGGGGTCAGAGAGGAGAGAAAGATATATGAAAATGAGGGAGGGAGGGAGAAGTACGAACGTACGGTAGGGAGAGGCAGGAAAATAAGGAAGAGACAAAGAGAAGCATACATATGAAAGCTATCATACAGACCCTTCTTTTTATTCTTGGTCTAAACCTTCTCCTCACTCACTGGGTTCAGTTGAGGTTGCAGAGGAAGACGGTATCGAGGAAAGTTATCATGTAGTAGAAAGCGGGTTTAGGTAATGGCAGCGTCTCTCTTACCAGCAACTGTTTGTTTGCCTCTCCTACTCAGTTTCTTATGTGGCCTATCTTGGTCTACCTCATTACCTGGTCTACCTACCAGACTCACATATGACCTCCTAGCCAATCTCTCATTCATCATTCTCTCTTCATGACTCAACATCTCAGGGTGCTTACCACACTGGCCTCTCTTGTCATGCGTGATTTAAGCCATTTAAAATTATAAGAAGAGAGGATAACTGCAGTAGGACAGCTGGCCCAGGCAGCTCATACAAGAGTGTAACTAAACTACTGGAATAACACAAGAGAAGAAAAGAAGAAGGCTCTCCTCTCATGGCTTACTCACTTGGCTCTGCCGGGGTCGCAGAGGAAGGTAGTGTCAAAGTAAGCATTTATCATGTGATCGAGAGCTAGTTTAGGTGGTGGCAGCTTCTCTCTCGCTAGCAACTTTTTGTGTGTGCCAGGAGCCTCATTCCGGACATTGGATAAGTCTAGGCGATCATTTAGCCGTTGTTGCTTAGCCTGCATCTCCTGCCCATACAGGTGGACCTGAGAAAAACATGGAAAAACATGCATTAATCATCACCAACATCATCATCATCACAATCACCATTACTGGCATCGTCATCATCATCATCATCATCATCATCATCATCATCATTGTCATCCCAACCTCTTTTTCCCACCTAAGGATAGAGTGAGGTCGGTTTTGAAATCAAGGAATGAGAACACATAACAGATGGAGAACTGAGAACAACATGCCCTATAATAACTATTTATATACCTACCAATCAATCTATCTATCTACTAACTATTTTTATCTACCTATATACCTAGCTTTGCATTTAAGTCAAGAGCAACCAATCATTCACACCTTGAGTGGTATTATCTAATAAATCCCAAGTATCCCTGGCATTAAACATTATGGACTACATCTAGCTGGAGCATTTTTAACTCACTAGAATGCCAGGCATCCAATAACACTAAAAAAACAGTGACATATGCTTACCTGTTGTGAGAAGTATACAAGATGCTGCTGTTTATCTGCTCGGTATATCTGCAGCTGCTGGAACATAGTACGCATCTTCCACTTGCGGTAGTAGTACTGCACATACCGCGCTGCCTCACCCTCTATGGTCTCTGTTGGAGTGAATGTGAGTTAGAGTGAGTCTGAGTGAGTTACAGGAAGAGGGAAGCTAGCAAAGTTAGGTTAAGTTAGGATGTCTAGGTTGGATTTGGTTTGGCAGATCTGCTGGGTTAGTGGAACGAGTCAAAGGAATGAGGAGGTTTGTGAAGTTAAGTTAGATCAAGTTATGTTATCTTCCATTTACAGTCATAATACTGGACATATTGAGTTGTCTCACCCTTTACAGTTTCTGCTGGGTTGGTGTAGAACGTCAGAGAACAAGAAAAGTTAGCTGCAAGTAATGTGTGAATAATAAGAAGCTTAATAACAACTCAATAAAGAATTAAATAACTACAGTAGGTGCACAGATCCAGCCAAGTAATGCACTCTCACTGCGTTTCTCTCCAGCTCTCTAATACAAGAGTTAGCAGAGTTGCTCTGTCAGTTTTGCAGCAAACTCTGGTACTGTGTTTCTCAAGCTATACTGATTATAAAAACATAATAGGTCCTTGCATCTCAAAATTAATAAATCTTGATTAGATCCTGTTTTGTTTCTCCTGAGAAGAGCAACATTTGCAGGATTCCAGCCTTTTCTTTGTGTCTGGAATTAAAAAAGTAAAAAAGAATGGAACATGTACATGTACTCACTCTCACCAAACCTCCTACGTTCTCTGATCCTGTTGGCTATTTCAGGATTCTCTTGTCGAGCCTTGAAGCCTCGGAAATCTGTAAAACGGAAAAAAACCTTAACTCCTTGAATACAATCACATATTTTTTTTCTTCTTGCAATTATGTATGAGTATTAAACATGTTTTTAATCTTGCTATCATCAGACTGTCTTACTCTGCTTTGGGTGGACTTTTGAACTAACCAGTACTGTACTAAGGAACTCTCCTGATCTTACTGGCTGTACATTTTACAATACAGAATAACACACACATCATATACCAAAATGCATATATTAAGAGAAAATCTGGAAAACAAAGGCATAATAACAATGCAACTGAGATGGGAAGCAATGGATATGGAATAGAAGGTGAGAAGCAAGGAAATATTACTACTAAGAGGAAAACTTACATAAAACAAAATATAATAAGTTATAAGAAAAGAATGGAAAATATTTACTTATAAAAGGAGAAAAAGAAATAGCACAAAAAGCACAAAAGAAAGTCTACAGCAATATGAAAGGCAAGAAAAACAACTAATAAGAAAATAATATGACTATAACACAACTCTACAGCACTATGAGACTGCCTGATCCTGACGCCATTATGAAACCTCTACGAAACTAACATGAATTCAGTATGAAACTGTTACAAACTAAAGTAAAACAAAACTACTATGAAGCTATCATGAAACTAATATGAGACATACTGCTCTGAATCTTAGTAGCAGCCTCATCTTGCGTCATCTCTCGGGCACGTTTCACTTTTTCTACCGCAAAGAAAAGAAAAAAACATAAAGAACTCAGCGTTGCAAGAAAAAAACACAATAAATGATACAGTGAAATGTCTTTTAGGGCTGCCATCTTGAAATAACACTTACATTACGTATTTAGTGATGGTAATGAATTGCAAAAGAAATGGTTATCATGGTGTTGGTTGTTGTTCTGGATATGAACCTAGTGGACTGCAGACAGTCCACCATCCCCTTGACAGTGGACTGGGAGAGAGATGAGGGACATGCCCATTTATATCAGTGCCAGCACATGAAGGCATCTTTCTCCAGCACCAAATGGTACAAAATAAGACAGCATCCACATATCTGCCTTACACTGAAGCCTGTGACTGAAAGCATTAAAAGAAATACTCTGAGGAGGTTTGGTCATGTGGAATGGGTGGAGAATAAGAGACTGACTAGGAGAGTGCATGTGAGTGATGTGGAGGGAAAGAGGGAGAGGGGGAGACCAAGGATGAGATGGAAGGATGGGGTGGAGAGAGATAAGAGAGGAGGGGGTTAGCTGGAGAGAAGGTAGCCAAGTGGCAGAGCATAGGGCAACATGGAAGTGATCTGTTTGTGGCCACCCATTATGGGCTTAATATGTCTGGCTATAGACAGATAGACAGACAGATAAATAGACAGGCTGACTGACTGATTGACTGATAGATAGACAGATGGAAGCATGTGTTGGGAACAAGTGATTCATCAATAATTCACATCATTTGAGTTTCCAAAGCAGAGCTAGCTCAAACAGACATTTCACTTTATCAAAACACAGCAGAAACAAAACATGTCACACAGCAAAGCTTCCCTCACAGCAAAACATAACAAAAACATTTTCATATAAAATAATACAGCAGTGATATGCATCACACACAGAAGCTCTGAGTGCTGAAAAAACTCATTAAGTTGCCAAATGAAACAACACAGCTCCATATAAACAGTAATAGCGAAAGAAATTTTACT
Source organism: Coenobita brevimanus (assembly GCF_032717465.1). Classification (NCBI taxonomy): domain Eukaryota; kingdom Metazoa; phylum Arthropoda; class Malacostraca; order Decapoda; family Coenobitidae; genus Coenobita; species Coenobita brevimanus. The sequence goes on from NC_137012.1 coordinate 30,590,075, forward strand.
CCAAACTCTGTAAACATACATATGGAAGAAAAAAAAATGTTTTCCAAAGACATATGATCCCTAACTTCTAATAACAGGTGTGGGTCAAGCTTGGCGAACAATCAACCTCTTTCCCTTGGTGACATTATCATACATGATTAATGAACCTCCAGTCACTCCTAGGGCATCAAATTTACGAAAGGCGATCACTCCACCTGGGGTATTTTACTGGACCACCAGGCACTTCACTATATGGTTTATTAGTCTAATCTATCCCATGATTCAAGCTCTGCAGCAGTACTGACTCAGTCTTTCTATTTGCCAACATCCTCCAGTCTTTCAAATCCAATATTTTAAGGCAACTCAAGCTGAGCTGATACTGAGTTTGCCTCTCATCTGTCTGACTTTACTTAGAATAAAAAACTTTTACAGGCTTTATGTATTCAGTTGGCGGTAGGAGGTGGTAACCATCATCCACTCACCTGATGTACTGATGCCTACTTCTTCCTTCACCTGCCTTCCTCTCTTCCTGTTTCTCCCTACCTTCCTGTAATTTTTTATTACTCTTCTTTCTTTTTCAGGTGGCTTCAAACTGAGTGAGAAGCCTAATGGTTTTTTGTAAGCAGGAAGTCACTTACAACACTGGGTGGTAACCATATAATCATCCTATATGTGTTCCTCATGTGTCAACAAGCAGGTTGGTGGAGGGTTAGTGCTCCTCCCCATAAAAAAACTAACTCAAAATCAAACGACCCCCTCTTATGAGATTATGGTATCTGGCTATAGACAGAGGGATAAAAGTATTCAGTTCCATCTTTTTTTTTATGTATAAATATTCATACTCCTTCATTGGGTACCATATACACTATGGCAGAACTCAACATATCCACATACTCTTCAGTATGTAAGTCATGTAGTGTTCTTCCATCAGCCACTCAGTTATACAAGTCCATCCATTAGTCAGTCAGTAAGTAAACCTTTTACCAGTAGGGATGCACATAAGTCAGTCAGTCAGTCAGCCAGTCTTCCTGTGAGTCAGCCTGATCCCACTTCAAAAAAGCACCAGCATACATGTACTCACTCTCTCCACCCGGTGCTGCTCCCTTACCCTGCTGACCCTTTTTCTTCTTCTTACGCTCCATGTAAGCTCGCATCATTGCCTGGATCTTTACAATCTTCTTCACACTGGATTCATACAGTCTGTTTGAGCCAAAAGATTATCATCATCATCAACATCATCATCATCATCATCATCAATCATCATCATCATCATCATCATCATCATCATACCCACCCTCCTCCTCCTCATTATTTATACTGTACTTCTTTTTGTACCCTTGGATGGGGTGAGGAAGGGTTCATACAACAAGAAAAAACCTGATGGAAGGAGAAACTACCCAAAGGTCTGCCCAATTAAGTGGGCCACATTCTCATTCACTCACTACATTCAAGCCCTTGGAATTTGGACTCCACATTACAGGCATCCACATCCACTAAAATACAGTACTCAGATAAAGAAGAAGAAAAAAAAAGAAAAACTCACCGAGACAGGAACTCCTCATTGTAGTACTTGAGGAAAACCTTGTCCTTGCCAATAGCCCATCCCTCCATCTTGAGACGCACCAACAACAGTCGCGCATTGTCTTTCGTCACATCTACAACCTCGTCGAATTCAAACGCCAAGAATTGGTATCTGTAAAATGGTACCAGTACTGTATTAACACCCAGCTATACTCCTTCTCCATACTCTCCACATGGTATAGCAGGTTATTTACCAACTTAATAATGGTATGCTATAATAGCTTGATTACGAGGTTTCCTGAGGCAAGGGTGCTGATGAGGAGCCTACACATGGTGATACTATGCACCCCAGATGGAGCAGTTGTGGTGTTCAAGCAAGAACATAACTTCTTCATATTTCACTGCACCCTGCCATGAGAAGGACCCTGGTCTGTCCCTAGAGAGGAGTTGTCTACAAAAAAGGGGTGCCAGATTGCTACGAGAAGTATGTATTGTAATGTACCTGTAGGAGGATCCCACAAATGCAATGGCTACCAGTGGTCTACAGGTCTGCCTTGCCAGACGTATGGGCGTTAAACAACAACAGTAACAATGGCAGGTTATGGTATTACTGAATGATGTCCTTCCTTTCACATTTCTTCACTTCTTTCTAACCTTGAGTTATTTATATTGCACCTGTTCCTCGTTTCCCTCCAACTGATTTTTCTTCTTCCTTCTGATAATCGTTTTCCTTTCCTTTTCTTTCTGGCCCTCTCTTCCTTCTGATTACATCCTTCCATTTTTTTACCTAATCAAAAGGTTCATTACCTCTGCCAAGGAGGTTGTGCTTTTTGTCTTGCTGTGCTTGTCTGTCTGTCTGTCTGTCAGTAACACTATGGAAAATCTATTGGATGGAACTGTGAGAGATTTAGAATAATGACAGAACCATCAGAGGAACAAGTAATTACATTTTGGGTAACAAATGGTCAAAGGCCAAGTCAGAAGGGGAAATGGTGATACTTTGGCAGAAGTATTCTCCCTTTCTCTCTCTCTCTCTCTCTTTGTCTCTCTTTCTCTCTCTCTCTCTCTCTTTCTCTCCCACCTGCGCAAAAACTCCTGGTAGGGTATACGGTGTGAAAATCCTTGCTGACGAATTCTGATAGTGTCGCAAATGGCATGGTACTTCACTTGATGCTTCACCATATCACGGTCAAAAATAGTGCCAGAACTGTCCATATTTGACCGGATGCAGCGAACAAAATGGGGCTGGGAGTTGGTCAGCTTGTAAAGCAGCTCAATCAGAGAGTAGCGGAAGTTCATGCCAAGTGTTTGAACCTGACGGGTTTGGGACATGCGGCCTTTTGACTTCGTGTTGAATCGCTGTGAAAAGTAGGTAGGTTAGAATTAGATTTAGAATTACATCATATTGCGGTGTGTGGGGGCTCTCCCCATCCACTCACTTGATGCAGTGCTGCTGTGGGTGTCTACCCTTTCCTCTTTTTCCTTCCTTCATTCCTCTTCTGTCTTTCTTTCATCCATTCTTTTCTCTTCCTTCTGCCTACAGGTGACTGTACCTTCCCTCTTCTGTCTTTCTTTCCTTCACTCTTTCCTCCTCCTTCTGCCAATGGGTGACTCTACACTGAGTAACAAGCTAAATGATTTCCTGTACACCAGGAAACCATTTACTACGTTGGGTGGTTAACATTTAACCAAATTCGGCGCCTGGTGGTTTAGTGGGTAATTAAGAGGCTCCAATTGGATTGAGCCTGTGTAGGCTTATATCAAAGGGGTGGTTGGGGTTTATTGCTCATGTAATGCCACTCAGGGATGAGTGAGGCTGTTCACCCTCATCTTAAATGTCAGGATCAACTTGCCTAGCCACGGGCTCCTATGCTCCTCGTGGGACAGCATAGGACTGGATGATGGATGGATGGATTACATCATCATCATCATCATCATCATCATCATCCAGACCTCTTTTCTCACCTATGGATAGGGTGAGGTAGGGTCCAGAGGGCAAGAAAAAACTGACAGAATAAAAAATAATCAAAGACTTCCCAATCAACTGGGTCATATCCTCATTTGCTCAGAGCTGAAGCTCACAGAATCTTGATTTCCTGATGTAAAAGACATTTGAATTAGATGATGGTGAATCAACATCTTGGTACAGACTCCCATTGCTGTTGTAGTCCCAGCCTCATCACAATGTAAACTTGGTGGACTGAAGGCTGATGTTGCCCTTCTCTTTCAGTCCACCATCCTCCTTTTAGGGGACAGGAAGGGAGTTGCAGGTAGTGAAGGTGTCTGGTTATATTGGTGCCACCACATGAAGGACTCCCCCTCCAGTAAATAAGCTTCTGAGTGCCAAATGATTCCCTAGGAAAAACTGGTGCTTTTGAAAAACAAAATTCAAGATGATGATGATGATGATAATTATTATTATTATTATTATTATTATTATCATCATTATCATCATCATCATCATCACCATCATCATCATCATCAATATCATCAGCAGCAGCTAATCCTGTGTTGCCCCATGAGGAATGTAGAAGCCCGGGGCCAGGCAAGTTGGTCCTGACATTTTAAATGAGAGTGACCAGCCTCACTTATTCCGAAGTGGCACTACGTGTGCAATAAACCCCAACCACCCATTGGATACAAACCGACACAGGCTCAATCTGGTTGGAGCGCCTTAATTACCCACTTAACCACCAGGTGACATAGTTTGGTTACCGTATATGGTTACCACCCAGCATAGTAAATGGTTTCCTGGTGAACAGGAAACTATTTGGCTTGTCACTCAGTGTAGAGTCACCCGCAAACAGAAAGGAAAAGGAAGGAAAGAAGGAAAGGACACATGAGGATGGATGGAAAGAAGGAAGGAATAGAGGAAAGGGCAGCTACCCGAAAGCAGCACTACATCAAGTGAGTGGATGGTGAGTGCCCCCACCTACCACTATTATTATCATCATTATCATTATTATTATTATGATGGATAGATGGATTATTATTATTATTATTATTATTATTATTATAATTATTATTACTATTATTTCATTCTTTTTCTTATTACTACTCACCCTGGATCCTTTCTTCTCTCCCTTTGCTCCTCCCTTCTGTTTCTGCTTATCATCCACAATCTCCATCGTCAAGTTACCAGTTTTTGTCAGCTTGTTGGTAAACATACCACGAATCTGTTCATTTGCTGAACGCCTTAGCGTCTGAATTAGCTCTGCAGAAATGGAAGATGATAAAGTATAGTAAGAAGAACAGGAAGGTGAAGAGAAGGAAGAAGAAGAAATCTTTTCACTTATGAAGAGGAGGAAAATGAAGAGCAAATGGAACAAAAAATTTCTCCTAGGACAAAACATTTTCCTTGAACAAAAATTTCTTCTACAGCATAACCAAAATTTCTCCAAGGTGAAAAGCTTCTTGAAATTTTTTTTTTCCCAGAACAAATATTTATCAGACAAAGTTTCTTGCAGAGCAAAAAATTCTCCTGGAATATTCCCTCACCTGCAGAGATGGCATCACGGTTCTTTTCTACGGAGCTGCAGACGTCATATTTGACGCGACCAACGTAGTGAGCAATGGCAAAGGTGTAGTCAGACACAGCCTGCAGCTGCTTCTGATTGCTCTTTTGTTTTAGTTTGTCTGGGGAATAGCATTATTATTATTATTATTATTATTATTATTATTATCAGTATCATTGTCATTATCATCATCATCAAGAACTAAGCATCCACACCATAGGTGTGATACATGTCCAAATGAGCAAAGTTGTATTTTTAGTACATTTGGCTATTTTTTTTTAAAGTAGTTGGCACCAACAGATGGCAATTTTCATGACAGTTTCAAAAAGGTAGGACATGCCATGGATGGCCTAATGGCTGAGGGAAAAAAAAAAAAAAAAAGCTTTTGCACTGTTCTTGCCTAGCAAAAATATTTTTGACATTTTTTGGCTATACAGTACTGTATTTGGCCTGTTTTAGGGAAAAGTCTCTTTCCAGAGGGAAAGCAACTTTTATAACACCACTATCATCATCATCACAATTTCAAAATTGTTTGGCATGTCACAACTGGTTCAATGGCTGAGAAGAAGGGAAAGTTTTGGTGCTCCTCAAGCATTATTTTACTAGCCATGAGGGGCAAGAATTTTACATACCAAATACTGCCAGGAATAACAATAAATCCCAACCATTCCTTGGACACAAACCCTTTTACAAAAAAATATCAAGTGTAAACTCAACATGAGTGAGAATATTGTATTACAGGCAAATCCTGCATCACAGCCATCATCCTCTCGGCTGACATCTTCCAGCATTGCCAGGACACCATTGTTTTTGGCCAGGAAAAGCTCAAGGATGTGCCGATTGTCTGGGAAGGTGAAGCTCTTGACTGGGATCCCTTCTTCGGAATAATCTTGCTGTTGGAAGAATATTAGAGGTATTGTTATTACTATTTTTTCTATTACTATTATTATCATTATTATTATTATTATTATTATCATTATTATTATTATTATCATTATTATTATAAAAACTCTCAGATAGAAAATGCTTAGGTCTAAAGGCTGCATGGAAAATGGAATATGAACTGTAGACTCATACTGATAACTAAAGAGAAACTAACACACTAAACAGCCTACAGTATGTAAACACTATGAAATACAGAATATCTTGAAACAGTAATGTATTATCTGTTCTTATACATGTCCATAAAGAAAAATCTGTCTTGTTATATGCACTGATTATGTGAGGACAGGTCATAACAACACCCTTCTATTGCATGAAAAACATAAAAATAAAACTGAAAGACATAGGTTTTTGTAAAACAGATTTTTAGATTTGAGAAGTTTTACTGTACTGTACTCTCTTACTGTGCAACTGAGTCTCTAGAAATGAGATGCAAATGGACAAAAATTTCCATCATATTTAGGTACAGCAAATTTATCCAAATAAAGATAGAGTACTAAAATATCTCCAAGTTGAAGATATACTGATTGTAGTAGTACAACCAGCAGATAGACAGATCAATTGATAGATAGATGGACAGATAGACAGATAGACAGATATATACATACAGACAGACAGATATATGGATATATAAATTGACAGACTAACAAACAGATAGACAGATGGAAAGATAGACTGAGGGATAGACAGATAAAGAACTAACCATTTCCCAGTTAAAGATGTACTGGTTGTAATAGTACTGGACCTGTTCGTTCGCCAGATTAACCAGCATGTTGTCTAGAGTGTTGTGGTCATTGGCCTCAAAGCCAAACATGTCCAAAATTCCGATGGCACATGGGTCACCACTGGGGGGAAATGAATTATAAGCAGGAGAGGGGCAGCCTGATGGCAGAGGATAAGGTGACATGACATTACAGCATCTGGCTATAAACGGATGGGCAGACAGACAAAAATTCATCGTCATCATCATCATCATCAAAACCTCTTTTCCCACTAAGAATGGGGCAAGACAGGGTCCAGAGAGGAAGAAAAACCCTAACAGAGAGAATATTAGCGGAACTCTTCCAAATGAAATGGGCTACACACTTACTCACTCCAGTCAAGTTCTTAGAATCCTGGCTTTACCTCAATGGTGGACCTTCTACATATATGACCTTTACAACTACCTTCAACAACTGTCACGTTATAAGGGGGTGCCAAAACCTTGTCATGCACTCATCCTCCATACAAAATTCATCCAATTGGTCTGATCCCTTGTCAGTCCCCTAGCCTCATCAATCTCCATATGTCTCTTTCTCACCCAGTAATTTACCATATCAATCCATCTTCTTCTTGGCCTACCACATTACCTCCAACCTGCAAATCCACTCATATATACTCTTTTCACCACCCCGTTTATGCTCTTTCTCTCCAAATCACCATACCATCTAAGCACTCTTTCATGGACTCTGGTGTCCACAGACTTCCTTACTCTACACCTTTCATATATCACACTATTTCTTATCCTGTCCACTCTCCTCACTCCCTCACCAATTCGAGTCTCTGTCTATTCACCATCACATCACACTGGGAGTCACCTTTTCTATAAAAAAAAAAACATCACTTTCTTATATCTACATTTACTTTCAGAGCTTGATACTCACAGACATCCACAGAACTCTGCAACATTCAGCTAAGCTCTGTTTTGGTACTGGCAAGCAATGCAGCATCAACCAAATACTGGTACATGAGATATAAGTTACTTCATTTTTCATCATTTCCAACCTCATCCATCTCTCCATAACTCAAGTATTTACCTCTCTCATAATCCAATCTATGTACATACTGACCAGCCATGGGTCATCATAAATAAAAAATGTCCAGTACTCACAATGTAAATCAGATAACACTAACCTTCTAACTGATGACAATGACCAGGAAATACATGACCCTGCAGCACAATTTTTGTGTGAGTGAATTCCTGCCCAGTGTTATCAGTTATCACTCTAAGGCTCCTATACTTACACACACATTCACATATACACATACCCACATTTGTATGTGTGTGTGTGTGTATGTAAGTATAGGAGCCTGAGAGTGATAACACTGGGCAGGAATTCACTCACACAAACACCGTTCTGAAGGGTCATCGTTTTTCTGGTACTGTCATCAGAAAGTTAGAAAGGGAATAGGCAAAATCCACTCAACTACCAACAATTATCACTCACCAGTATTGTAAGTTACTAGAAAAGCTGATAAGAAAAGTTTGTATAAACCATCTAGAAAAATACTGTATGATAATAAAAAGGCAGTTCAAACTGGTTTTAGAAAGTGATAACCCTGTGTTACTAAACTATTAAGCTACTATCATTGAGTTACAGAAACATTACAGAAAAGAGAAGGATTGGTGGACAGTACCTACACTATTTAGATTTCAGGAAAGCTTTTGACAGAGTACCACACCAAAGATTTTAAAGAAAACTGTACCATCAAGGAAGAATCCAAGGCAACCTGTACTGTTCGATGCAGGATTTTCTCAGAAAAAGGGAAATGAGAACAGTACTAAGGGGAAATTACTCATCATGGAGGGAAGGGACATGTGGAGTTCCACAGGGCTCAGTGCTGGCACCAATTATGCTTTTAGTATATATAAATGACACAGACAGTAACACTGGAAATGAAAGCTATCTAATTACGTTTGAGGATGATGCAAAAATACAAAAGGAAAATTACTAACACTGATTCTTGCAATGAGCTACAAGAATAAATAAATAAGCTTCATGAACAGAGCAATAAATGGCAAATGGAATTTAATGTGACAACTGTCCTGTTATTAAGTTTGGTAAAAGTGAAAAAAGACCAGATTGGGATTATAAGTTAGGATGTTGAACCTTACACATATCAGAATGAAAAAAGGACCTAGGAGTGATTATCAATAACAGACTATCTCCAGCTGACAACATCAGTGAGAAGGTATGTACCACGTAGACACTGCTTGCAAATATGAGAGTAGCATTCACATAATAAATGAAGACATGCTGAGAAAAATAATAACATCATTCATCAGACCAACCCTGGAGTATGCATCAGCAGTCTGGAATCCTCATCTCAAAAAACACAGAGATATGATTGAAAAAGTACAAAGGGCAGCTACAAGATGGGTACCAAACTTAAGGGATCTAAGCTACAAAGAAAGACTAGAACAACTGAATTTACCAACAGTACAGGAGAGAAGGAAAAGAGGAGACATGATTATGCTCTATAAATGCAACTCAGGGAAAGAGAAAATAGACATAAATGAATATATAATCTATGGGGAAGCATTGGCATCAGGACACTGCAAAAAATCTACACAAAAAAAGAAATGATAAAGAAGTAAGGAAATTCAGTTTCCCAAATAGGGCAATTGATCAGTGGAAAGCACTACCGAATGAAATAATGTGTGCCAAAACTATTCAAAAATTTAAAGACATGTATGATGAAATTGGTTTAATACACGGGACAGTACGAGCTTGACTCATTCCTGTAAAGATACAATTAGGTAAGAACACACACACACACAAAATACAGTACTCACAATACAAGCCGGGTCACACTGAGCTTCTGGTTGATGAGATTAACAAGGAAATCGAGTACCCTGGAGTAGAGTGTTCGTGCCAAAGCATCCCTGCCCAGCTCAGCCTCATACTGTGTCTTGTGGGCCTGAGTCACTGACTGGTCTGACTTTACCACCACACGATTGCACAGCGCCCAACACAGCTTCTTCTCCTCGATGTCCAGCAGTCGACACACTGTTAAAATAATTCACACTCTCAGGATTCTGCAACTTACTCACAGTTGACTCAAATTGTATGGAATTAGTTGGAACAGAGTATAGGCCAGCCTCAGTATACAAGTATACAACTTAGTTACATTCAAGGAAAACCAAGTGGATAATCTATTGTATATCATACATTCAATCCTCGCAAACCGCGGCAATTTGGGTCTGGACCACTCCCATGGTTTACAAATAATAACTATTATGTGGATAATTAATTAGGGTCTGGACTTTGGCCAACCACCCCCCAAAGCACCCTACCTACACCTATCTAGGCACCATCAAACACAAACATACAAATTTAGAAATATTCAGTGCATGTATTTAATAGAAATAAGCAATGTTAGGGGATCTCACCTTAATCCTATGACGATATTGCTTAAGTGAATGAAGTGGGGTGGTGTTGGGAAGAACTTAGAACCTCTCAGCATGAGGTGGGGGTGCTCTTTCATGCTGTTCTCCCTTCTCCAGCTCCTCAGCCTCCCTTAGGAAGCCTTTAAAGTCTGCCTCAGAGATGACTGATGCTTGATAATGATGGTTGTTGGGTCGCAGTTATCAAATTGAATGCCGCGGTTTATGATTCTCCTCGGAAAAGGCCCACTTTGGTGCCTAGATCCGCGATTTTCATGACTTAACAGCGGTTTAAGGGTGCCGGCAGTCTGACAGCCACTTTGCCGCGGTTTACGAATCCGTGGTTTATAAACACGCGGTTTACGAGGACTGAGTGTATACTGTATATGATTTTCAATGTACGATTGCTACTTATGCTTATACAATCACTACAATCCCATGCAATGCCTCAGCAATCACTGTACAATAGCCATTTTTGCTAATACAATTGCTACAATCCCTATGGAGATGGCCTTTGAATTCAAGTCACTCCGAGGTGTGTCAGTGTCAATGAGTGAGTAATAGTGTGGTGTTGACGTTAAAATGCAGTGAAATCAAATAACTACCACTTTACATGAGCTGAAAATTTATTTTCATATTTACGTTGTGTGGCTGACCACTTTCAAAACTTACCTCCTTTGAACCCATGTTATAATGTATTCAATATATGATCATTCATTATCCACCTGCTCTTCCAGTAATGGATCCCAATCATAAAATGAGGTTTTCTTGTGGACAGATAGGTATTATTCCAATCATAAAGAGGTTTTCCTGATAACAGACAGACAGATACATAGATACCTTCAACAATAGGGTCCATGTCTGCAATGGTGGCCTCATCCCCTCCACTGAACTCGATATTGCCAATGACCAAGATGGATGCCACAACTAAGTATAGCGTATGCATCTCTCGGTCTGTCATTCCAATCACCTGCAAAGCCTCTTCGACTTTCAGGAACTTCTGGGCATTTGAGACTTCATTATCCAGTGCGTGTTTGGCCAGATAAACATATTTCCGGCCCAGCTTCAGACCATAGCGAGAGAGGCGAGAACTCTGGGACAACCCATCATAAAGGTAGTAAAAAATGTGGAAGTTGCTCTCTCCCCTGGGGAAAAAAAAAAAAAGTGGATAGGCTGAGACATTAATTTGTATCTGGTTTTGTGGAAAGGATGCAGAAGGAAAGATTGCCTAGAACAGTCTGTACCCTTAAACTCCCTCAAAGAATCCTGGATCTAAGTACTATACATACTCATTATAAACTGTCTTTTTACTTTTATTTTTATACCGTATTTCAAACTGATAGTACAGTAAATCACAGCTATTTTGGAGAAGGTGATGTTATATTAGACTTACTTAGGTCGATTAGGGAAATCATCATCATCATCATCATCATCATCACCATCATCTTCATCATCATCATCATCATCATCATCATCCTTACCTCAGTCGTTCGGTCACCCTGTATTTATCCAACATCATCATCCACACAATGGCACCGGACACCTTGCCAGTCTTGGAGAAGGTGATATCGAAGTACCGGGCATGACGAGTGGCATCAGAGTTGAGCTGCGTCACTGCATTGCCAAAAGCATCAAGAACTACACACACTTTCTTGATTTTGTCAATGAGACCAGGGTTGCTCTGCAGAAGAAAAAATCACAGATGTTAGATGGCAATAACTAGCCTTTTACTGATGGGATGGAAAGAATGGACAGTTATTTTGAGCCAAAAGTGTCAAGGTCTAGGATCACCTTCTTGCTTCTGTCGATGAGACCAGGGTTGCTCTGCAGAAGTTAACACAGATGACAAATGACAAAAATTATTCCTTTGCAAAATGGGATGGAGAGAATGAAGAATGGGAAACTGACTAAACTTTTTTTTTTTTTTTTTGCATATGCATGCGTGCATGTGTGTGTGTGTGTGTGTGTGTGTGTGTGTAAGTGTTTATGTGTGTGTGAATATATGTTTGTGTTCATTTACATTTTTGATGGCTCCAACATGCTTGCATGCATTGGTCTTGGTCACCTAATGGTGGCTCTCCATGCTGCTCGATCTCTGGAAGTTTCCCTATTTAATCCCTTAACCCTGAGGTCACACTCAATGATCTCATCCCAGGTCTTTTTCGGTCTACCTTCCACTATCCTATCCCCAACATTAACGCTTCTCACTTTCTGCACTCAATTATCATCCCCCATCCTTTCCACATGCCCAAACCATCTCAATCTACCACTCCTCATCACAACACCAATACACTCCAGTCCCATCCTACCTTTCAACTCTTCCATTGTAAACCTAGCCCCCCCCAGGCCTTGCACTCTAGGACACACTGCACATCCACCTAATCACTGCCATTTCTGTACGTTAGAGCCAGCAAATATCCTATTCCTTTACTCCCCAGGTCTCACTACCATACAGCATTACACTTCTAACACATGCTGCATACAAAGATCCCTCAGCACGGAAGAGGAGCCCTCTCAGTGTCAGAAGACGCAACAGCTCTCTGAACTTCTTCCAACCACTCCTCACTCTAGCTGCAGAGCTAGCTCCTGCCCCACCTTCAGTACAAAACATGTTTCCCAAATAACAAAACTCTTCCACACACTCCTGAGACTCACCAGCAAGTTCAATCCTTTCATGCCTGGCAATATCCACATGCTCTCCCAGACACATTGTGTGCATGAAATCAGCATTATTTTGCAGTCTACCTCTAATACCACTACATCTCTTATGCACCAACTTTTCACAAACAAAGGACAAAAGACTAAAAACAGACAGACATACATAATAGGACATCATTAATCCATTAGATAACCAGGCTCCCGGATACTCACACATCCAATATGACACAGCTGACTGACAAGCTGATGGAAGTTGAAGGTCTTTCCACTGCCTGATTCTCCCGACAGGATGATGGTTTGATGTTCCTTGTGGTGCATCATATCCTGGTGAGCACGATCTGCCACAGCAAAGATGTGAGGATCGTTCTGGCTTCGAGACTTGGATTTGTACTTTACTTGGATCTGGAAAAGGAAGGAAGGATACGCTAATATAACTATAATCTTTTCACTTTAACTTGGCCTAAAATTGACATGTCACCATCTTGAAAGCTGATTTGAAACAATATATTAATACAAGAAAATTAATAGCTACCTGTCCCAGAACTGTGCTATGGAATGGATGTACAAGTATATGGCACCATTTTGCTACTGAGTTACAAGATATGTCACAAAACAACAAAAATATGGGACATGTCATGGTGAAAGAACTATGGTTAAATAATGTCTTGGTTGGCGTGATCAACCAGGGTAAAGATGTGAGAATTGCTCTGGCTTCAAGACTTTGATTTTTTTTTTTTACTTAGATCTACTGGAGGATGTCATCACCATCATCATCATCATCATCATCATCATCATTATCATCATCATCCCAACCTCTTTTTTCTACATAGGGATGAGGTACTGGTATGATATAACCAGCCAGACCCACTGCCTGGTTATGCAAACATCCCTTAGCGCTGCCCTATCCCCCCAAAGAAGGATGGTTGACAGCAGACATAGTCCACCCTGCAATCCACTGGGTTCATAATTTAGTTAAACCTGGGGCTACTACAATTACTACTAATACTAATACTGATACCAATACTATACTGTATCACTGGTACCATATTACCCCCACCACACTACTAAAACTACTACTGTACTACACTGCACTCACCTAACTCACTGTTCTGAACTCATGCCGTGAGTTGGAAAAACATGTTAAAAAAAACACACCTTATGGGGAAAAATATATTTGATTCCGCCATGGCGTCAGGTAGCCTAGTATAACATTAACGGAACCCCTCTTAACACCACTTAACACTAACATCCTGTCTCAGAAGTATGTACTGCATATCTTATAATGATCTCTATCTATCTATTGCCAGATGCCTCAATCCTGTTTGGGGTGGCCACAAACAAATCGCCTCCATGTCGCCCTGTCCCCCACCATTTCACTGCCCTGCTCCAAACTCACACCCCTCTCTCATATACCTCTCCACCCCATCCCTCCATCTCATCCTCAGCCTCCCCCTCCCTCTCCCCTCTTCCACCTCACTCACATACACTCTCTTCGTCAGTCTTTCACCCTCCATCCTCTCCATATGCCCAAACCACCTCAGTGTATTCTCCTAACGCTTCCTATCACATCTACATCCACACCACAATGCTCCTTTATATCCTCATTTGTCAGCCTGTCTCTCCATGTGACTCCATAGGCTCCTCTTAAATAACTCATTTCCAGTGCTCTCACTCTTGACTTGTGTCCTTCCAACAATGTCCAAGCTTCACTTCCATACATTAGATATAATGATAATAAACAATATTAAAAGACATTATATATCCTTGTATGATAATAAAAAATACTGAAAAGCATTTACCTAAATCCTATTGATGACAATGCTTACGTTGACAAGAGACAGGTAGCGGTTTCGGCACACTAGCCTAGTTGTAGTACTGGCCACTAGGTGTAGGTGACGTGGGTGGAGAAAGCATTGTTCTGATTGGCTGCACAATCACAAGGACTGTGTGCTTAAGTATGATTGGCTTCCAGTCACGAATTGCAGCTACAATACATTTTCTAGTGGAAAAATGCAAGTTAAAGCATTTTCCGTGAGTTTGGTGATAATGGTGACTTAGATGAGGACATTGTCAGTTAGATAATTCGTGAGTTAGAAGTCCGTGAGTTATGCAAGTGCACTGAACTACTACTACTACTACTACTACTACATCATCAACACTACTATAACTACTACTGCTACAAGTACAGGTGTCCTCCCCTAACACAGGCATTTGCTTCCGCACCGACCTCGCATTAGGCAAACATCACATTAGAGGGACTCTTGAAAACCCCTATTTCCTTTTGCACCCCTGCCAAAGTCCAATATTTCCCTCCTTGTGGTGCAAAATTAAAAAAAAAAAAACAATTTAAACCTCCTAAAAGCATTAATATGGTTATAAAAAATACATTAGGTCTATACAGGACTTTTTTATTTATTGGACAGTACTGTACCTTATGTGAGGAGAAGAGCAGACACACATCGCTGGAGATGAGGTAGAGGGGGAGAACACACACTAAAATCCATCAAAGTCTATTTCACTAGCAACACTCCAAACATCACTTCCTAGATCCTCCATAGCTTCTTCATCCTGCTGTTGCTGGATATCCTCTTGCTGTAGGCCAGTGGCAGCTTGTCTGACGAAGTAACGAGTGATCAGTGACTGTTTACGGCAGTTTAACTGATCTATGTGATTACGATTGTAGATGTTGACTGCATCAACAATCTGCTTAATCATGTTGTTACCTCTTGCAAGGGAAGGGTCACCGTCAAAGATGAACTCCTTGAGAGACTCAGCTCGACTCAGGATTCAAATTATCGCGTTACGTTAACAGAGCCCGTGTTAGAATGTTTATTTCATTCCGCAAAATTGTACAGTACTGTGATTGAGCAATATCGCGCTACAACAAACCGCGTTAAGAGAGGAACACCTGTACTACTACTACTACTACTACTACTGCTACTACTAACCTCACTCCTCTAACTCACCTCCTCATC
Organism: Coenobita brevimanus; assembly: GCF_032717465.1. Classification (NCBI taxonomy): domain Eukaryota; kingdom Metazoa; phylum Arthropoda; class Malacostraca; order Decapoda; family Coenobitidae; genus Coenobita; species Coenobita brevimanus. Next base: position 30,605,812 of record NC_137012.1, read on the forward strand.
ATACTTGCATCGGCTACTAAACGGATTGACAGACACCAAAACATCCGCCACCCACGTATAAATCTTTCCGTCCTTCCAACGGGCATGTAGTGTCTCCAACACAACCTGTGAGTAGGAAAATGTCATATAATAGGTTGAGAGACTGACTATACCCTTTTGCTCTAACCTGACCTAAAATTAACATCTCTTCATCTTGAATGTTCCAACAGATTTATGACATAAAAATACCCTATCATCAGAGACCAAACAGATAAACGGATAGATGACTACATAGACTGAGATTCAGGCAGAGATATAAATAAATACACAGATATAAATAATGACACAACAGAAATAATTTCCTCCTTACTTCCTCATTGAAGAACTCTAGGCCAGCCAAATCATCAGTAATCATCTTCATCGGTTTCCCTCGCCTCTCCGTCTGAAACAAAACAAACATATCAAAATTGTGCGCATGAAGGAGTGAGGAAGCAACACAATAAAACCAGGAACCCTGTGGTTCATTAGTAACTTCAATATTATCATTACCATCATCATCATCACGTTCATCATCCAACTTCTTTTCCCACTAAGGATGATGTGGGGATGGATCCAGAGGGCAAGGGAAAACTCTGACAAACAAAAACACAAACCAAAAGTGTGCCTAACTTAATGGATCATATTCTTATTCACCCACTTCCAAGCCAATGGAATCCTGATTCCATTCCATATGTATAAACATCAACAATTATGTGCTTCATAAATTATCATCATCATCATCAACACTGTGCAGTAATCAGATTCCATAAGTCTTGCTAGATAGACAGACAGATAGATACAGACAGACAGACAGACAGATAGATAAACAGGAAGATATACAGACGAAAAAACTACACAGGTCCCACAACCTACCTTAAGGAAGCCCTGTCGTGCAATGGCAGTCTGTGGTCGGTCAACTTTGTAGTCTGATCCCATAAGCCTTGCATGCTCAGACATCAGTTTTTTACGCACCTGAAATTATTAAACATTTTCTGAATGCAGTGTTTATTTACATTAAGCTGACCTAAGACTGTCATCTCTCCATCTTGATTTCTGGGTTGTAGACATACCCTGTAGATAATACTGTACTATGGTGCTAGTTATGAGGAGGTGTCATGACAAGGATATAGAGTTGTAGCAGCATTTTTTTCTATCACTTGGCTATGTGAAATAAGAAGCAAAAGGCTGAAAATCTGGACAAACTTAAAGGAAAAGAGCAGAAGCATAAAACTGCATTCTATCCTTCTTAAATATTGAGCTGTAACAATAAAATAACACTAGAAAATAATGCTTTTCATGAAGACGTGATAGTGAAAGAATGTACAGCCACAGTATTGTCTTATTATTTTACTGAGCTATGTGGAATAGGGTGTAGTATAATAAGATGGTATGCTCAACCCTGTAATCTAATCTTATATGCCTCACATTGATGTTCCAGCACTTCAAGCATGACAGAGAGGAAAGGAGGTAAGGAACTAAGGAGATGGCAAGGTAAAGAGGCAGAGAGGAAAGGAGATAGGGAGGTAACAAGGCAGGGAGATAGGGGGATATAAAGGAAAACCAACCTCAGTAGTATCTTCAGGAACGCCTGCAATGAAGGGGTGCTCTAGCATTTCAAGCATGACAGGGCGGTGGTCAGGAGTCTTCACTAGGCACCTGTTGGAATATCATATTAGTTTCCTCTATTTCTCTCTCTCTCTCTCTCTCTCTCCTATCACTACTTAACATGCTGAGATGAACAATTTTGAAAAGTAAGGTACTGGGTAGCTCAATTTTTTAAAAAGGTAAGAGGTAACGTAGCTTCTCAATATGTTATGATATTTATATGCATCAAATTTTTAAAAACCCAACAGGACTTTGTGTACACCCTGAAGCAGTAGTAGATGTAGTTCAAGGTTCATCTGAAATGTAAATCCAGTGGACTTCAGGCTAAAGCTACCAGTCTGTGGTAGTCCACCATCCTCCTTTCTGTGAATATGGAGTTGAGGGACGTTGGTTCAGCAAGCAGTGAAGTCACCTGGTTATACTGATGTCAGCACATGAAGACATCTGTCTCTAGCATCATCACTTCACTTGTGTATATACTGAAATAAATAATAATAATAATAAAATAAAAATAAAAACACCAAGACCCTTTACTCACTCAGCCACAAAGTCAATGTATTCCTGCGTCCAATCAGATGAGCGCTTGAGGGTGGGTGGGGGGTTTCGTACAATCTGCAGGAGTGCACGAACTGGGTGGATATCTGCGTTGGGTGGCTCTCCATCCCCAAGTTCAATTGCAGTGATCCCTGTAGATAAGGAAAATAGTGGAAAGGATGCAGTGATCCCTGTAGATAAAGAAAATGCATGTGGAATGGATGAAGAATGAGAGATTGACTAGGAAAGTGTATGCAAGTCTGATGGAAGGGAGACTGAGTATAGTATGAGGTGGGGGGGTGGGGGTTTCAAACAATCTGCAAGAAGGGCACAAACAGGGTGGATATTTGCAATAGGCAGCGTTCCATCCCCTAATGTGATTGCCATGACCTCTTTTCCCATCCAAGGATGGGGTGAGGTAGAGGAAGACAGCATTAAAAAAAATAAAAAAATAAAAAATAATAAAAAAAAAATAACACAAGGAGAAATTATCAGCCATAGTTCATTTAATGAACTATCCAATCATCCAAGCACTCCCTTAATCACTTAGCTACATAAATGTCTGTCCATTCATCCATCCATCCATCTACTCCCTCATTCAACCATCCACCAGTCCATCTACCTATCCAATCATCCGTCCACTCACTTACAGCCCAGGCATTGCACCCAGTATCATAATCGACATCTTGCTTCCATGTACACATGACCACTCTCATCCATTCACCCCTCCTTCCATCTATCCATTCATCCATCCATCCTCCTATCCAGTCATCCACCTATCCAGCCATCCACCTATCCAGCCATTCACCTATCCAGCCACTCACCCATCCATCCATCCACTCACCTACAGCCCAGACATCACACCGAATGTCATAATCAACATCCTGCTTCTGCTCACACTCAATGACTTCCGGTGCCATCCAGTATGGGGTGCCAACTGATGTATTTCGTTTGCTCATTGTTGCATCGAGGTGTCCACACTGGCCTGGGTGAGAACAGAGTAATATTGAAGTGAGATTACACTGAGATGAGGGTGAGGCAAGCTCTGATCAGAGTGAGATTATTAAAATCAAGTGATATAGTACTAAGACTGAAGTTTAAGTGAAACTGAAGAAATGCACTGAGACTGCATTGAGATTAGAGTGAGGAAATAAACAGGGTTTGAGTGAGATTAGAGTGAGACAAACACAGGGTTAGGGTGAGATTAAGACTGCCCACTGATATATTGCACTTGCCCTGTGTTGGGTAGGTGTCTAAACTAACAATGCTGCAAGACAAGAACAGGATGAAGATGAGTATAGCATAAGATTATTAACCCTTAAACCCTCATATCCAAGGATGCCATTTTATTTTTTTCTTCCCTTCACCAGAGCATCTTATTCAGCTTAGTGAGTCTTTCCAAAATCATGAGGCAAAATGATAAAACAAAGCCTTCATTAACTCCATGGCTGCAAGCGATGCCTCTTAAGCTACACAAGACCATCTGGTGGTGGTCCTAATAAATGCAAAAGACATCACTGGACTGATGGGGTTTTACAGAGTAGCACATCATACAACTTACACATTTTTTTTACTTTTTTTAAAATTATTGTGGTAGGTGGTGATGACTTTTTTTTTTCATGTGAGGAAGAGGGAACCACAGGCCATGAGCCCGCAATAACAGTTCCCTCCAAGAGAAAACAAAATACAAGAGATAGCCAAATTGAAGATCTGATCATTTCGAGATGCCTGGACACACTGCGTTTGAAAGGATAGAGATCATAGCTAGCAGGATATACAGACAGAGGGAGACAGTTCCAGAGCTGACCTGTTGCATAAATGAAGGACTGGGAGTAATGGTTAACTCTTGCATTAGAGAGTTGGACAGAAAAGGGATGAGATTTTGCTGCTAGATGGGTGCTATGCGCCCGTTGTAGAGGTGGAGGAATGCATGCAGGCTGTTCAGAGAAGCAGTGACCACTGAAGCAGCGACAGAAAAGAGATAAAGATGCAACAGTGCGGCGAAGAGACAGAGGTTGAAGGGAGTCAGTAAGAGGAGGAGAGTTAATGTGACGAAAAGCCTTTGACTTTACCCTATTGAGCAGAGCTGTATGTGGGGAGCCTCCCCACACATGAGAGTTGTACTCCACACAGGGGCAGATAAAACCCCTGTATAGAGTCAACAATTTTGCAGGGGTAAAGAAGGAATGGAGTTGGCCTAGCACACCTAATCTCTTGGAAGCAGATTTTACAAGACATGTAATATGATCTTCCTGAGATAAGTCCCGAGTAAATGAAACCCGAAGCATGTTCAAGGATGATGCAGGATTAAGCTGAATATTATTAAATATTAGTGGGGATACCTGTGGAAGATTATGTCGGGTTGATAGGTGTAAGAACTGAGGCTTAGATGCATTAAAAACAACCAGATTATTTTCACCCTGGTCAGAGATACGAGCCAAGTCAGACATTAGGTGTGCCATAGTCTCATCCCTTGTTTGTTGAAGTAACTGCTGAGATGGGCGTTGCTGGAACCGAATGGAAAAATGAAGGGTGGAGTCATCAGCGTATGAGTGCATAGGGTTAGATGTACAACTTAGAAGGTCATTGATGAATAAAAGGAAGAGAGTTGGTGATAGGACAGAGCCCTGAGGAACACCACTGTTGACAGATCTAGGAGAAGAACGATGGCCATCTACAACAACGGCTATAGAATGACAAGAAAGGACGCTAGCGATGAAGGCACAGATAGAAGGATAGAAACAGTAAGAAGGCAGTTTGGAAATTAAAGATTTATGCCAGACTCGATCGAAAGCCTTTGAGATGTCAAGTGCAATGGCAAAGCTTTCACCAAAGTCCCTAAAGGAGGATGACCAGGAGTCTGAAAGGTAGGTGAGAAGATCGCCAATGGAACGATGTAGTGCTGCCTACATCTTCCTTCACATTTATCATTCTTTTTCTGTGTCTGCCCTCCACTCTTCCTATTTCTGCCATCTTTCCTGTCACTTTTTATTACTCTTCTTTCCATTTCAGGTGGCTTTACATTGAGTGACACGCCTATGGGTTTCCTGTAAGCCAGGAAACCAATTACAAAGATGGGTGGTAATCATATAACCTGTGTCAACAAGAGGGTTGGTGGAGGGTTAGCGCCCCTACCTGTAAAATCACTGACTCAAAGACAAATGGCCAGCCCTTTTGGGATTATGGTGTCAGGCTATAGATAGATTAATAGAGAGAACTCTACTTTACTCTATTGGAATCTCCCGTTTTTCCAATTTCCTTTAACTCTGTCATACTGTATACAGGGGCTCTCTTGTCATTCCATTCCCTCTTGCCTGGGCCACAGAAGAGTAAGGCTACTTTGCCCTGCCTCTGCTGGAGTTCAGACACCCTCTTGTCTCCAAAACTGTTATTATTTGATGTAGCAAATGGGTCAGTGGTTGACATCATGAAGATCAACCAGTCACAATGTGCTACAAGCTCCAATGAAAGCCCTGTACAGAGGGCCAGTGCCAGTGTTCCTTGGGAAGTACATGATGTATAACCACAAAAAAATAAGGAGCTGAAAGTCACCACAGCATAACGACAGAAGCAACAGAGGTGTTTTAGGTGTCTATTTGCAGATGAATGTAGAGTTTTTTACTATGCTCTGCACATTTTACAGTACCATCCATCCATCCATCCACTGTCCAATCCCAATGTGCCCCATATAAACAGGAGTGTTGGGAATCATGACTCGGCTACTCAATCCTGACATTTAAGGCAACAGTCACCAGCCTCTTCCAGTACAGAAAACAAAGAAAGGCTTATAGGGAGAAAGAATCACAAACGTGTCCACTGTTTTAAGGCTAAGGTGTATTGGGCCTTGGAAGATGTGCTAAGAAATTTCTAAAGCCACTAATAATACATAGCCGAGACTCACCAAAGTCAACCATCTTGATCTTGCCTTCTTCCGTAATAAGAACGTTCATGCCCTTTACATCTCGGTACATCACATGAGCTTGGTGGAGATCCTGAACAGCCTGTGAGCAAGAACAAACATGGGGTAGAACAGAGAACATCATCATCATCATCATCATCAGCAGCAGCAGCAGCAGCAGCAGCAACAACATCATTCACAATCAGAAGAGCCTGAAGCTATGACAATTACCATAGCTACTGGTTTGGTTAGTTCCATTTATTTTGGCTCAAGTTTTCATTCTTTTGCAGTTTATTTTACAGTACATAGCTCAGTGGTACAAAAAGACAATTCTATGGCTCTAGATCCATCCAAAGCACTTTTTAAAGACTAACTTCATATTCTAGTGTTCATCTCTTATTGCAATATTCATGACGGAGAGACGGCAATTTCTGGCTATGTTAAAGTGGACAGAAAACACCATAATTACAGTTACCTTAAGAAGGCTGAAAAAAAAAATAATAATAATGTAGTGTTTACTTACTTTACAAATTTCTCTGAGAATATAGGCAATAAGATCCTCTGGCATCCTCTCATCGTTCTTCTTGTACGCCTTTGCAAAGTCTGCTACAGTCCCATGTGTCATGTACTGGAACATTAATAATACCTGGCTAATAAAATAATGAAAACAAATGGTGATATACTGCAAAAACTTTCAAATCCAAAGTGTTTGGTTAAATAGATTTTATGGCAAATGGAATACCTGTATATTGGAAGTGGAATCATACCGCAATGATAACTATGTGAAAAATCATGTAATAACTAGTCTAGAGTACTACGAACAGTAATACAATGTAGTACCTTGCATTAGTTATTGATCATCTGCTCTTATACATGTAAAGAACTTTGTCTTCAAATAAGTACTGATTGTGTGAGGACATGCTGGTATGATATCAACACCCGTCAACTGAATGAAATTTTTTTGGGGAAAAATGGAGGTTTTGGAAACTGAATGTGTGGACTGGGTAGTCTGTACTGATGTGCTTCAAAATATTACCACTTTTCATGTATAATATATGAAATATTAGTAGCTGAAAGTCAGCAAATCATTATAATTATAATCATCATCCCACCTTCCTTTTCCTGCCAAAGGATGAGGTGAGGTAGGGGCCTAGAAAAGAAAGAAAGAAAAAAAAAAAAAGAGGGAAAACTAACAAGCTACTGGTACAAACTCATCAACTATAAATAATACTGTACATAAATGTTTGGCATACTAGTTGACTACAAAATCCTGCTAGGCTAATAAAAATTCACTGTGTGTAAATGGCTTAACATATTAGTAGTAATAATTGTGGTCACAGGTTTATCTGAAACATGAAGTCAGTGGACTGGTGGCTGAAGTTACCCTTCTCCAACAGTCTGCAATTCCTCTTCTATGGAATAAGGAGATTAGTTCAGGGATATTTGCATAACTGGGCAGCAGAGCTGCCTGGCTATATCAGTGTCACCATATGAAGGCATCCTTCTCCAGCACCATAACAAAGGCTGAGATGTAGCATCATAATATAAATTAATCTTTGGGAAAAAAAAAAAACTTTAAGAGTAGCTCTTTAGCATGGAAAAGCCAGAACTGAATATGCAGAGGCATTTACATGCAATAAAGTTCTGTAAACCCAGCAGGCTATGTGGACACCCTGTACAGTACATGTACATTGTTTCAAATGATACAAAAGATTGTAATCAGTGTATCTGTATGAATTGAATGTTACGTACAGCCCATAAGCAATTTAAAGAAATGTGTATATTGAAATACCTGGTAAATCCAGAGTGAACTGTATCAACACTGACCCTTTACATCACATTCTGTCTGCATAAGAATGAACAATGGAGTGTTATGTGAAATCTGATCCCATCTAAATTAACAGGAATATAGTGAAATGTACATTAGGGGAAAGCATGTTCGATGAGAAACTACTGGAACACAACACATAGACATACCTCCATAACAAACCATATCTGATGTTCATCTGGGTTGCCAAATTTCTTCAAGAAGGTTCCAGTGAACTGTGGGAAATTTTCATGCATGCTGAGCTCGGATAAGACTCGGTGTTCTTCCTCAATCTCTTCCAGATTCTCCTTGATGTTCTCAATGATTTTGATTGCCACTCTTCTGTCTCCTGAAAGATAAATACCTGGTATTAATAGGGAAAAAGCTGTGTGGAGAGAATGGAAAATATGAGATTCACTGGGAAGATGTATGTGAGTGAGGTGGGGAGGGGGAGGGAGAAACCAAAGATGAGATGGAGGGATGGGGTGGAGAGGTTTATGAGAGGAGGGGTTGTGAGTTAGAGAAAGGGCAGCCTGATGGCAGAAGACACGTTGATATGGAGGCAATTTGCTAGTGACAACCCTCTTTGGGATATGGATGTCTTGCTGTTGACAGACAAATAAGCAGAAAAATAATATTAATGAAGAAAAAAAAGGTCATCATTTTATTTGACTTTCCCAGCACCACAACCATCATCAGCAGCAACCCCTTTAATCTCTGCCAAAGTCTCTTTAATGTTTCTGATGATTTAACCACTACTTTTTTGTCTCCTGCAAGAGACCGCTAGATAGATTTTAAAAATGATATCCAGAAAGACAGACTAGATAGACTGGCAGAAGCTAACCACACAGACAGGTAGACAGAAGAATACTGATAAGGAAGCACCATCATCATCATCATCATCATCATTATTCTATTTCAGTTTTCTATCATCTTATGCTCTTCACTCCAGCATACAGAGCCCTTCCCACAACACATAAAACAGCAACAGCTAACCCCATTCTACTCCCTTCAAGATGTAGGGGCACAAAGCTACACTACAGTAGTCTTTAAGGGTGAAGGACCAACTTACTTCCCTTGATAGCATTACAGGGAATATGCCGCCATTCACCTTGGGGGGGATCAAATGTGTGCATGGCTGTCACTCCACCTGTGACATTCTAACCAGTGTACTACAAGATGCAATACAGAAGGTTGTAGTAGTAATAGCTGCAACCCTAATACTGTAGACTGCAGGCTGACTTTACCATTTTCCTATAGTCCATCCTCCTTTTGGGGTACTGGGGGCAAACTGAGAATGACCAGGCAGCAGAGCCTACTGGTTATATTGGTGCCACTAAGTGAAGGTGTCCCTCTCCAGCACCAAAACAGGTGCAGTATCTAAGACACCCTGTATAGTCAATCCTAAACACACACACACACACACACACACACACCGTGATGGAGTAAGATGCGAATATACAACATAACAGGTCAGTGGAGCTGCCTAGTTATTCATATATGCCCCTACTCCCTCCCTATCCCCTGAGAGGTGGATGCTAGGCTGCAGGAAAAGTGAACCTACACCCTACACTCCACGAGTTTCACGTCCAGTCGAACCCTGGGATGCTACTACTACCAATATCCATAGAATGGATATTGACTACTACTACTGCTACGGTACCCACACACACATGCAGAGAGAGAGAGAGAGTGATGTATACAGCACGACAGCATCCATGTGTTTACAGCCGAGCTCTTTAAATTTACCGGCATTTAAATTCATCACCAATAATCTGTAATAACCTCTTTTGAGCTTTATAATTCTATCAGAAGCCTTCAACTAACTCCCTTAAGTCACTAAAACTTGTTATTAATAATAAAAACCGCCTTTCCATTTTGGAAATAAGTAAAAGAAGGAAGTGACACTGAGATGAACTTTAAATGTATTTGTTGACACTCTGCATCCGAATCTGTGGATGCTGTGTTCGGATAATAATAATAATCTATCTATTGCCAGAGCCTTGATCCCATACAGGGTGGCCACAGACAAATGGCCTCCACGTCGCCCTGTCCCCTGCCATTTCACTGCCCTGCTCCCAGCTTACAACCCCCTCCCTCATATACCTCTCCAATCCTTCGCTCCATCTCATCCTTGGCCTCCCTCTCCCTCTCTCCCCTTCCACCTCGCTCACATACACTCTCCTCGTCAGCCTCTCGCTCTCCATCCTCTCCACATGGCCAAACCACTTCAATGCGTTTCTCCCAACGCGTCCTATCACAACCACAGCCACACCACAACGCTCCTTCATCTCTTCATTTGTTAGTCTGTCTCTCCATGTGACTCCACCTGCTCCTCTCAAATAACTCAGTTCCACTGCTCTCACTCTTGACTTGAGTCCCTCCAGCAAGGTCCAAGATTCACTTCCATACGTTAGACTTGGTATCACAATACTGTCATGTAGTAACTTTTTCACTTCCATGCGTACTTCCCTGTTTCTTATAACTGCTTTCAAGGAACCAGCAACTTTTTTTTCCTTGTTATACCCTTTCAAGCACTTCATCCTCCAAACTTCCATCCTTACTCATCACACTACCCAAGTACTTAAACGAACTCACATTCTCCATTTCCTCCTCATTCAACCTCACTGTACAGTCATTGACTTCACTTCTCTCGAAGACCATAACTTTACTCTTCCCTACATTGACCTTTAGATTCCGTTTCTTACACACTCTCCCAAACTCATCCACCAAGCCTTGCAGCTCCCCTTCGTCTTCACTTAACAAAACAGTATCATCTGCAAACAACAGTACAGGGAGTTTCCAAGCACTACCCTCTCTCACCAGGGCCACTCCAACATCCACTGCCCTACCTTGTACCTCTTTTATTACCCCATCAATGAACAGATTGAACAACCATGGTCATCCCAAACGGGATTGAGGCGTCTTGCAATAGATAGATAGATAGATAGTAATATAAGAACTGATGCCATCGGTAAAAGGAAATGTCATTGGGAAAAGAACTAAAAAATGGCATCAGGTTGAAAGGAACTGAAAAGACAGAATAATAGAAAATATACTATCGGCTTTCTATTTTATGAAGGGAGTTTGGGTGGGGCCTCCTAAGACCTCACACCAGAAAGAGTAAACAGAAAAGAGTAATGACTCACCATTTTCCTTATCGGTGGCCAGATGCACCTCGCCATAGGTTCCTGTGGCTAAAACTTTCTGAAGACTGAATCGTTCCCCAGGGTCAGGCAAGGAACGGAAATCTAGGTGCTTGCTGAGACCTTCGTAAGACATGTTGGCAGGCCTGTAAGAGAGAAAAGAGGATAATTTAGCCCTACGATAAGAGGTAGATATACTGTAGAGATAGAAACGCTCATGTGCCTAAGATTTTTTTAAAAAGAATGAATCGTTCTCCGGGGTCAGGAAAGGAACAGAAGTCTGGGGGCTTGCTGTGACCTTCGTATGACATGTTTATGGGCTTGTAAGAAAGAAGAAAAATTTTTAAAGCTGAGAGAGGAAAACGGAGCTAAAGGAGGAAGAGAAAGACCGAGAAGGGGAGAGAGACAGGGAGAGAGGGAGAGTAATGAAAACCTAGGTGCACGCTGAGAGCAACGGGAAACATGTTGGCGGGCCTGAAAGAAAGAGATAGGTTAGGAATAGCTGAGACAGATAGATAGATAGATGGATTAGACAGATAGATAGATAGATAGATAGATGGATTAGATAGATAGATAGATAAATAGATAGATGGATTAGATAGATAGAGATAGGCAGGGATAACTATACAATAGAGAGAGAGAGAGAGAGAGAGAGAGAGAGAGAGAGAGAGAGAGAGAGAGAGAGAGAGAGAGAGAGAGAGAGAGAGAGAGAGAGAGAGAGAGAGAGAGAGAGAGAGAGAGAGAGAGAGAGAGAGACAGACAGAGACAGAGTCAGGGAAAGTTATAATAATTTCTTTAATTTGGCTCAGATTTTCATCCTTTTGTAGGTGATTTCACGTAGTTAAGAGGCAGAAAATGACAGTACTACGGTTCCACATCCTTTCCATAAAACATTTTCGTGGCTAGCACCATATGCTAGTGGTAATCTATTATTACAACTGAGTATTCAAGATGGAGAGATAGTAATTTTAGGCCAAGTTAAAGAAATAAGAGTACTGGAGTACTTTGAGATAATTTGGACATATGAAGAGAATGAAGAATGAGACAGTGACTAGGAGAGTGTATGTGAGTGAGGTGGAAGGGAGAGAGAGGAAGGGAGATGCCACCGAGGATGAGATGGAGGGAAAAGGTGGAGAATTATATGACTGAGAGGTGTTTGAAATGGAAAGAGGGCACCTTGGTGGCGGAGGATAGGGTGACATGGAAGTGATACGTTAGTAGCCACCTCTTCTGGTATTACTGCTTCTGGCGATAGACAGAAAGACAGACTGATACATACATACATACATACATTCTTACATACATACATACATACATTCTTACATACATACATACATACATTCTTACATACATACATACATACATTCTTACATACATACATACATACATTCTTACATACATACATACATACATTCATACAGATTAACAGATACGTAGATTGAATGATTGATTGATTGATCGATCGACTGAAAAATGTGTATAGATTGACTGATTGACTGAAAACAGAGGCAGAAATAAAGACAGGCGGAGATGCAAAGGAGAGAAGAGAGCCAGGACGAAATTCAAAGCGTTTTCTGTGTGTGTGTGTGTGTGTGTGTGTGTGTGTGTGTGTGTGTGTGTGTGTGTGTGTGTACGAGAGAGAGAGAGAGAGAGAGGGGGGGGGCACGGATGATCGTGGGCGTGGAGGGCTATGCACTCCCCTCTCCCCCATATTTGGCTGACATGTCACAGGGTAATCTCACACCTGTATGTTAGAGTAGACACTAAACCTCCCTCGTGCAAGCCTCTAGCATCAGTCACACGTAGACTTCTGCTTCATATCAAGCCCATCATAGCAAAAGCCATTTTCCTACCCTGTGCCACTCTACTTTCTACTTCCTTTGCACACATATCTCACTTCTCTATCACTACACCCAGGTACTTGAACTCTCACTGATTCAAGTTTTTCTCCATTCACCACATGATCACACTGGGAGTCTCTCTCTCTCTCTCTCTCTCTCTCTCTCTCAGCAACCATCACTTTCTTTTCTTTCAAGGCACAACGCCCACAGACATCTACCAAACCCTTGCAGGGCGTTTCAGCCTACCACATAATAAATTACACTTTGCGCAAACCATAAAAATTCTTATCCTTTGACTTCCATAAGTTATAGCCTGCTGGCTGCTAGTTCTTCATACTCAACGATATAATATGGCGTTAGCTTAAATAGATTCCTATCGTTCTTTCACCTTAAGCTGACCCAAATTTTCCTCCTCCTGTAGCTAATTACACGCAGCTCAGCGGTAGAAAAAGATGATGTCAAATCTGCATCCTTTCCAAAATTCTTCGTGGCTAACACTATATTCTACAACTTAGCCTGAAATACGGAGATACTGCGATTTTACTCCTAGTCGAGGTGAACAGAGTATAGGATTAAAATTGCCATCTCTCCATCTTCAGTGTTGAGCTGTAACGAGATTAATACCAAAATATGGCCTAAAAATGCAATTTCTCCATCTTGTATGCTGATTTGTAACAAGGGATTGACACCAGAATACAGTGCCAGTCACGAAGAAGTGCTATGTAAAGGATGTAGAGCCGTACCACAAAACTATGTGAAATACCCTGCAAAAGAGACGAAAATCCGGGTCACGTTAGGGTACAAAGAAGGTGGTCATGAGGGGTTCTGTGGAAAGGATACTGAACCCTAATATCGTATTTTTCTGCCACTGACCTGCGGATAAAAGGATGCAAAATAACGAAAATCTGTCTCGAATAGAAATGATTGAAGTATAGTTATATTAATCCTCCAGTCTGGCTGCATTTGACAATCAACAGATGAAAGGAGTTGGCGATGTTTGTCGCATTACAACAAATGTACGATAAGTGTACGGTCCCTCCCCCACCCTCCTCTTCTCCCTCTCAGATTTCATAACCGCTGAATGTTATACGAGGAGGGCAGCTAAACTGAATAATATACCCGTGTACAGCAATAACAGCGAAAGTCTCTCTCTCTCTCTCTCACACACACACACACACACACACACACAGACGTAAAAATTTTCTGCAATCACGCTGGTACACATACGCGTACAGTTTTTGAGCACACACACACACAAACACACACACACACACACACACACACACACACACACACACACACACACACACACACAAGGCTTCTCGCCAAAACTATTTATGTACTCGTATTCACACCTCTGAAAGTCATAAGTAATATACAGGTACAGTACGCTACATATAAGCATTCAGGCTCCAGTTCGAATTGATAGTCTGGCGTTAGATGGCACAGCATTCTGGAGTTGTCGAGGGCTGAATGGTGACAGGATTAAAACTCTCAGGCTTCTAATATTCACTCGTACTTTTACAAAAATAACTATTTTTTTTTCTAATCATCTTGCGGTTGCTAGAACAGAACCCGTTGTCCTGACTATGAAAGAGTTAATAGGGTAAAATGTTTTAACCTCCTAATCGTCGTCAGCTCTGGCATTCTATTACAGATAGTGTCAGACGATTTTATTCAGCTGGGAGTGAGTCATGGGAGCCTGAGGGGGTTAATACTGGCACAATTAACCCTCTCACGGTCGGAACAGTTCTCTCACATAAACCATGGGGGCGGATCTATCATTTGCCAAGAAGAGAAGGTTGGGAGGGGGAGGGAAGGAGTCAAAAATTTTCCCTGGATAACCTTCAACGGCAATCATGCATTCATAATTTATAGGAATAACAGTAGTAGTAGTAGTAGTGGTAGTAGTAGTAGTAGTAATGGTTATAGACTCTGGTTCATCTAAAACGTGAACCCAGTGAACTCCAGGCTGAAGTTGCCCTTCTCATTCAGTCCACCATCCTTCTTTCAGGGACAGAGAGGGAGTTGAGGGACATTTGTAAAACCAGACGATGAAGCTGCCCGGTTGGACTAGTGCAACCACATGAAGGAACCCCTTTACAGCACCACAAAGATAACGAAAATGTATATATGCATTTTAGCAGTTTACTGTTCAGCCCAAACATGGAACGCTTCGTGAACAGGATAAAACTTATCCGAGATGATTTAGCCATGTAGGGAAGGTGGAACATGAGACTGACAAGGAGAGTGAATAAGTGGGGTGGAGGGAGGGAAGGGGAAGGGACTACTAACTATGATGTGGAGGAGTGGGGTGGAGAGGTATATGGGAGAGAAAAGTGTGGCTTAGAGAGATAACAGCCAGATGGTGGTAGACAGGATGATATGGAGGTGAATCGTTTGTGGTTATCCCTTACGGTAGGTATATGATCAGCCAACTTCCCGTGGTGGCATTATGTAATCGAAAAACCCCGTCACCTCTTAGAATGGAGCCTATATAACTACTAGAGCTTATTCGCTTGAACTATATTCACATTAACTATACTTCTTTCATCTTAACCTGGCATAGATTTTCGTCCCTTTACAGCTTATTTCACATAGCTCAATGGCAGAAAAGACAACGCTGCGGCTCTACATCCTTTTCAAAACACTTCTTTGTGATCAACATCGTATTCTAGCGTTCATCGACTGTTACAACTCAGCATTCAAGATGGAGATAAGGCAATTTTAGGCCAAGTTAGTGTAAAATGAGTATAGGCGTATCTCTCCATACTGAGTACCGAGCTATAATACGAGACTAGCACCAGAATTTGGTACTAGTCACGAAAAAATGCGGTGGAAAGGATACGGAGCCATAGCATTGTTTTAGTCTGCCACTGAGCCATGGGATGTAAGCTGCAAAAAGAAAATCTCATCCAGTTTTAAATGAATGAACTACTCGTATAGGCGGAGACTTTCGTCCTTTTGCAGCTTATTTCACGTAGCTCAGTGACAATGACAGAAAAATTACAATGCAACAGCTCTACATCCTTTTATTAATACTACTTTGTAACTAGCCACATATTCTAGTGTTACTGTTACTGCTCAGCATTGAAGATGGAGAGAGAGAAATTTTACGCCTAGTTAAAATGGACAGGATATAAGTGCCTTAATAGCTGACAGGTGAAAACTGGGGGGCTCGAACCCCTACCCCCTCCCCCTGGCCTGGATCCACCAGTGAATCTCCTTATCAGTTTGGGATAGTATTCTGTGTGGCTCAGGAATTTCATAACACTTCTATAGCGATTTATTCTGCATATTAATCTTCGACCTTCTCTTGTATGTTATTGATGAAACTGCGTCGATATTAAGTCGATGTAAATAGCATATACGGGAGTGTTAAGAATTAATAACCATAATAAATCACTAAGGAAGAGATGGAACGAAGCCTTCTATGACACTTAGAATACGGCAGTCACTTTCAGCGCCAATCAGACTGGCGGAAATTCCCAACTATAATACTGAATGGCCACATTAATGCAGCCCTATTCTTTCATTTTCATTTGACCCAGATCTTCTTCCTTCCGCAGCCTGTTTCAAGTAACTCAGTTGCAGCAATACGACAGCTCCACAGCCTTTCCATGGCACCTCTTTGTGATTGGCAGTATATACTAGTGTTAAATTACTGTTAGAACTCAACAGTCAAGAAGGTTGGTATTTTTAGATCAAAGTACGAGGTAAAGATAAGTCTTCATCATCACCATTATTAAGTCCATTTCCCTCCATATACACAGGAGCATAGGGCCCGGGGCAAGGCTATTCAATCCTGACATTTTAGGCAAAGATGACCATCCTTACTTTTCCCTGAGCGGTGTTACGCGAGCAATAAACCCCAAACACCCCTGAGATAGAGCCCTTACAGTCCCCACCCGGTTAGAGCACCTTAACCCACTAAACCTCCAGGCGTCATTTGGTTATATGCTTACGACCCAACGTAGTAAATAATTTCCTGGAATACAGGAAACTGTTTGGCTTACCATTCAGTGTAGAGTCACCTGAAGAGAGAGAGAGAGAGAGAGAGAGAGAGAGAGAGAGAGAGAGAGAGAGAGAGAGAGAGAGAGAGAGAGAGAGAGACAGACAGACAGACAGACAGACAGACACAGACAAACAGACAGACAGACAGACGGACAGAGAAATGTCGGGTGAAGAAACATAAATATTATTAACATTCTCTCCCCTATATGTTATATGGTTTCCTTCCTAACCCCTCCGGTGCTGGGGAGGGATGCCGTCACGTGGTGGCACCGATATAACCAGGCGGCTCAACTGCCTGGTTATACAAGCACCCATCAGCTGATTCCCTATCGCCCAGAAGGAAGATGGTGGACTGCAGGATGAGGGCAACTTAAGCCTCCAGGGCCCAACTCTGTGTCCGTTCTAAACCCGGATAAATGGTTAGAGTTGGCGTCAGGAAGGGCATCCGGCAGTAAAACCCGCTCTCTGAACCTTATTATTCTCTTGTATGATATTCAGGGCAGGATCCGATCTTTGAAGAAAGGAGAAAGGGGGGGGGGGCTTGATTTGTAGAAAACAATGAATTAGAACAGTAAAAAATAAAAATGTGCTATAATTTTACTTGATTTAATCATACAAATACAATAAGATATTTAATGCATATATTTCAGTAAACAACATTGTTCTTTATTATAAGTAATCACTGGTCTGCCGTAAATACGGAGGAAAGGATGTATGTTCCATAGGCCATCCCCCCTTCCCCAAATCCGTGCATGTTATATACTATCGTACTAATCTTGGCTTAAAGTATTTGCATCAGTAACATACAAGAAGATACTGAAGTAATGAGCAAAATAAGTCGTTAAGGGAGAGCTACTACGAGATATCCAAAGCCACTCTGAATGCACTAAGGTAAATAACTGTTTTTACTTACCTTGAAGAGTGAATCAGTTATAATAAAATGCTCCAGCTCGGTAATGGAGAAGCAGCCATTGATTCCAGTCTTCCTTTAGTCACAGTCCCTTACTGGGAGATTCTTAGATTCTTCAGTCACTGCGTAGAAGAAAGAGGGCTTAGAATAAATGCCTATATGGATGCTATTAAGGCAGATTTCCAATTCCAGTCTTCCGCCATTCACATTTCCCATTACTAGGATACGTCATTCACTGAGTACAAGGAACAGTTGATACTCTTTTCACCTCAAATTGCCCCAGTCATTCCTCGATTCTAATTTCAGCTTATTTCACGTAGGTTAATGGCAGAAAAAAAGACAAAGCTACGGTGCTACATACTTTCAACAGCACATCTTTGTGACTAACATCATATTCTAGTGTTACTCTGCTGTTAGCCTACAGTTCAACGTCCAAGGTGAGGAAATGTGTTTTAGGCCAGGTTAAAGTGAAAATAGTGACGGATTAAGTGTCATAAATCTAGGTCGGAAAGGAGGCTTCGTCGCACCTCCTCCCTAGCTGTTTATTCTACACGGTACACCTCAATATCTATTGTATGTTACTGATGTCGATATTAAAACGATATAAATAACATCAAGAGACTGTGCCAAGGTGTAATATTGCGCATAAATCGCAAGACAAGAGATGCCATGGTCTCCTATGCCACCTACAATACGGTCTTCAACATACATCGACCACACGAGGCAGTCAGGCAGGCATTCGGTTTTTGACAAGTCAGAGAGCCATATTATAAGTGGCATTGAGTTTCATGGTAACATTTCCTCTTTGACGATGTATTCTACTTATAACACTTCATTATCTTTTTGGAAGTTGTAGATGTAAAACCACGTCGATATTAAAGCGAAATATGTAATCTGTAAGAGATTGTTGAAGTGTAGTATCCAAAATAAGTCGCTAAGGAAGAGGTGCTACGAAGCCTCCAATCCCCCTCCGAATACAAACCCACTTTTCCCACACACGACATGCAACCGTCACTTAACACTTCAAAGTCCAATTTAGTTCTTGTTGCGAACAGGCTGGAGGTCACCTTTTGTTACGTCAGATCGCGGTAATTTAAAGGTTCCACTTGTAAAATTTTAAAATTCATAATGCACCACAAATTTCCATTAAATTTCTTTTACAGTAACTTGGCTGAGATTTTCGTCCTCAGGAGGGCAGCTAGAATTTTACAAGTGGGATGGCCAAGGGGAGGCCAACCTAAATATGGAGTGGCCAAGGGAGGACTGTTCAGGGTGGCCATGGGGTTTCCTTCAGAAATTTGGGGTGGCCAATTAGGTTGGCCAGACGCTTATAGCGATGGCTTATTTCCACAAAATGAATGTTTTTATACTGTAAAGGCTGCACTCAAAGTTTTTGGTTATAATGTATTGTGATGGTTCATTAAAAACCAAAACTTAAGAATTAAGTATAAATCTTGGAGCACATTGCTGCCAGACAAACTATAGAGTTGTAGACCAGTAGAATACTAGTCGGTTACTGACTCTCAGAAGCTCACAAAAGGGCTTCCGAGCTGACCCGACTAGGCTGCCTTCCGCATTCTGTTTCAGACATTATTTTTCCCGTTATTTTTCGTTCTCGAAGACTAAAGGTTGTTGGAAATTGTTTGGGAAATAGTTAACTTTATTTTGTGGGAAGGATTTGATGGTTGTCCCTAATACAAAGGGAATAAATGGGTTTTATAACAGAAACAAATGGCCTCTGGCCTAACCCAACGCCCCTTTCTTCCGCATTTCGTTTCATTCTTCATTTTGTTGAGATGTTATTCCTTCTGGAAAGTTAATGACTGCTAGAAATGGCTGGGGAATAATTCTGCTTTACTATATGGGAATCTTACTGAGGTTGGTCTTGATATTGAGGATATAAAGTAGGTTTTATAAGGGAAGCCTCCAGTTTTCGTGGATTGGAAGGTTAAGCTTGTTAGCTAGGGTGCTGGTGTAAACTCTCTCCTACCTGCCCCTCTCTCTCTCTCTCTCTCTCTCTCTCTCTCTCTCTCTCTCTCTCTCTCTCTCAAAGGCCTTTTCACCTGCGTACATTTTCAAAACGATCTTCATTTATAGTGCGTAGATACTGAGAAAGAGAAGGGGGGAGGGGGGAGTGAGAGAGAATTCAGTGTATTTTGGACAGTACTTGTTCGCAGAATTGATTTTTTTGAAATAAAACGTGCACACTTGGCTTACCAATAGCTGACGTGTAATGGTAATGGAGAGGGACACCTTCAGGTGGTAGCATTAACGATAATAACTTGGCGGCTGCACTGACTGGTTATACAAATAATCCTCAATGAACCCTATCTTCCGAAAGAAGGATGTTGGCTGCAGAATAAGAGGAATTTCAGCCTGCAGTGCACTGAGTTCACGTTCAGATGAGCCCACTACAACAATAAAAATCAGTATTAATAGTGAGACTTACTGTATATTCCCGCATGTCTAAAGACAGAAATATAAGCAATATTTTCTTCATCTTAGAACTGAACTTATCAAGTATTTTATAAATGTAAAAAATAACCTTTGAATGTCCAGATACTTTGAATATTTCATTATAAAAAGTTGGATGATCATTGAAGTTCATATCGTCAGAAGTTATTTTATAATAAAAAGAAGTGTGTACCTTTGCTCGCTATTGTGCACATAAAAAGCTACACAGTCCGTTCCTTGAAGCCCAGCAGTCGTACCCCCACCCGTTGGGGGTCACACTTTCACACGTCGTTGTATGGGCGCTAATACAAACCGTCCTTACTGAACACATACGAGACTTCCTTCATTCTGGGCTAAATGAGTTTCTTTGATTTAAGTTTTCACTGTCCCTTCAACTTTCTCTACGTCTCCCCACATAGCCTCTCACGAAGCCTTACACACACACAATCTAAAGAAAATGGGGGAGGGGGAGGGTGGTAGAGTGGTAGAGGAAGGGAGGGAAGGAAGAGCGAAAGAAAGAAGTAGGAGAGAGATAAAGGACAGGGAGGATGTGTGCAGGTAGGAAGAGGTTGAGAGCAAGGAGTAAATAGAGGGAGAAGGAGGTAAAGGAAAGACAGAGGAGGAGAAGAGATAAGCACGGAGGAAGGGAAATATACAAGGGAACAGGGAGGGAAGGGAAAAGGGAATGAGGGGTAAAAGGGGAAAGGAAAAAGAAAACAAACTGTGGGAAGAAGGTGAGAGGGAAGTGTGGGTAGAGGATTAAAAGTGTGTGTGTGTGTGTGTGTGTGTGTACGTGTGTGTAATTCACCGGGTCGGTCAGGATCACTTGATGGTCGTGATCGTCAGCTTTTTACCCTCCCGGAAGGGAGCTGAGAGCTCATATAGTCCGATCTAAGGGCAAGGCTGCGACCTTCACACACGCACACACCCGTCCCCTTGCTCAAAGGGGACAGTAACCACCCACTTCGTCAGTGAAACTTTTCGCAACCTGAGCGAGGCGCGAACTCCCGTCCACCAGTTGGCAAGCGAGAACGTTGCCACTGCACCAGCGTGTGTGTGTGTGTGTGTGTGTGTGTGTGTGTGTGTGTGTGTGTGTGTGTGTGTGTGTGTGTGTGTGTGTGTGTATGTGTGTGTGTATGTGTGTGTGTCTGTGTGTGTGTGTGTGTGTTTAAGTAAAGCAAGGTAAATGACTGCAGAGAGGAGAGAAAACAGGAATAAAGATATTGTTACATTAGTGGACGCTGTTATAAGGCAGACCATGAGTCATCTGTTCTGTTTTATAAATGATATTATCCACTGTACAAGCTATCTACAGCACGTGTACAAGTTATCTGTGGCTCATGTTACATATAGCGCATGCCACCATTTCAACATAGCCACAGTCCATATCTAATACAGGCTAGAGATGTCTCGCTCAGGACTGGTGCACTGGTATCAGCGGGGGTGTTTTTGTCATGTCATCACTTGGGCACAAATACCCAGTGTCCATACTGAATACATGCTATTAGGACCTCTCATTCAGGACTGGTGCACTGGTATTAGCGGGGGTGTTTTTATGACATATCGGTGGATCTTGTGGGGGATCAGTAAAGTCTGTTTTAGCGAGATTCACTTCATCAAGTTGTCCCTGTCCTAGCCTGGGATTAAACTCTCAAACTCGCGTCATTTCATACGAGAGACGGCCTCTCTAACCACTCGCTCACCGTCTTCCCAAAGCTAACTGATCTACAATTTGCTTATAAAGGGGATATAATATTGCAGGCGCTTTGAACCCCTCTGTAGGCCTATCTAAAGAGGAAGGCAGTAGAGGGAAGAAGGGGGGGTGAGGCAGGGTGAAGGATGGGTGAAGCAGCGTGATGTAATAAGTGGTTGAGGAGAATGGAGATTGGTGGAGAGGTGATGCAGGGAGGAGGGGTGAGGTAGGGTGAAGTAGAGTGAGGCACTGAGTGAACGAAGGGGATGAAGCTCAGTGGGGAGGTGAGGCAGAGTGAAGAAGTGAGACAGGGCGACGAAGGGTGGTTAAACGAGTGGATAAGAAGGATGAAATTCAGTGGAGAAGTAAGGTAGGGTGAAGGAGGAGTGAGGCTGGTGAGGGAGTGGATGAATGAGGAGGATGGGTTTCCTTGGAAAGGTGAGGATAGAGAGAGAGAGAGAGAGAGAGAGAGAGAGAGAGAGAGAGAGAGAGAGAGAGAGAGAGCAGTGGCAGTAGTAGTGAAGCCACATAAATTCAAACGGGTAGCATCCACAGCAAAAACCATTAGTAACCAAGGAGACTCTACCTACACATCACTGAAGTTAAGGTTCGTTCAAGGAGACCTATGTCATGTTAAATTTTAATACACTTTAATAGCAGTTTTGACTAGTAACCAAGAAGATTATCACTACACAAGGTAACATACTCGTATAATGCTTAATTTTAAGTCCTCAGGTGCTCGAAAGGGACGCCTTCACGCGGTGGCAGCGATATAGCTTAGCAACTACTCTGGCCAGAAATACAAATGTCCCTCAGTTCCCTTCCTATCCTCCGAAAGGAGAATTTTGAACTGCAGGATGAAAGCAACTAAGGCCTGCAGTCCACAGGGTTCAGGTTCAGATTAGACCACCAACATCACTGTTGCCACTACTACTACTACCACTCCTACTACTACTACTACTACTACAGTACTACAACTGCTGCTGCTGCTGCTGCTGCTGCTGCCGCTATTATTACTATTACTAATAATAAAGATAATAATAATAATAATAATAATGATAATAATAATAATAATAATAATAATAATAATAATAATAATAAATAGACTTCCATTGTAGTACTTATTTGAATAGAGTTTAATACCAAACCAGGTCATGTCCTTAGTATTTACAGCAGATTTGACTAGCAGAGACTAAGCCGCTAGAGGAACGCCATCACGTGGTGGCACTGATATAGCCGGGCAGCTCCATTACCCTGTCATACAAACGTTCCTTAACTCTCTCTTTATCCCCCGGAAGGAGGATGGTGGACTGCAGGAGGAGAGCAACTTAAGCCTGCAGTCCACCGGGTTGATGGCATGAAACGAAGTGAAATGACCTGAAATGATGTGAGACGACCTGAAATGAAGTGAGATGAAGTAGCATGACCTGAAATGAAGTGAAATGACCTGAAAGGAAGTGACAGGAATTGAAATGGTCTGAAATGAGGACACGAGGTAAATTCTGAAGGGATAAGGGAGTAAGGAAAATGAGAAATCCTTTGTGAAGACTTTAAGAGTTAAGTCGACGAAGCCCATGAAAGTCCCGTCAGTGTCTGCATTTAGACTCGCTGGCAGGGCGAAGGAGTGAGCTGTTTATCTATCTGTCTATCTATCCATCCATCTATCTATCTGTCTATCTATCTATCTACTTATCTGTCTACCTATCTATCTATCTACCTACCTATCTATCTATTTATCTATCTATCTGTCTATCTATCTATGTCTGCCTGTCTGCCGACGTATTTATCGATTTGTTTATTTCTGTTTATCTATCCTGTATTCATTATGTTTATCTATTTATCTCTGTCTGTCTATCTGTTTGTCTGTCTATCCATCCAGCTTACTTCTGTCTGCCTGTCTGTCTGTCTGTCTATCCATCAATCTGTTTACATATTCAGGTATTCATTATATATACCTACCTATCTATTAACAGTATCCCTGCAGCCATCCACTTATCTCATTATTCAATCTATCAATCTCAGTCTATTATCCTGCATTCACTATCTATCTATCTATCTATCTAGCTATTTATTTATCTATCTACCTATCTATCTATCTGTCTGTCTGTCTTTGCATCCTGTATTCATTATCTATCCATCTAAAATATCTATCTGTCAATCTGTTTATATTCTACAGTCACTATTTCCATCCTTTTATTTATCTGTCTCTCTATCTCTCTATCTGTATCATAAAAACACCACGGCTAATACCATCATACCAGTCCTGAGTGAGATACCTCCAGCACGTATTCAGTATGGACGGTAGGTATGAGTGCCGAGGTGGTGACATGTGAAAGTGTGTGTGGCACGTATGAGGACCACTGGACCTCGGTGAACAGACTATCAGATCTATGCCCACAGTTTCTGGACACATGAGAGAGAGAGAGAGAGAGAGAGAGAGAGAGAGAGAGAGGATTATCACAAAGTGTCTACCCCAATGACGTTATTTTTCTAAGTTTATTCTTCCTCCCTGCAGACGATTGTATCCAGCTTTGGAGAGACGATTTCCAGATATATGGTTAGAAACAGCCTCTTCGTAGTTTCGTAAAGATAAGGCAGCGCGCAGCTTATCAGCGTCTCATGACATGTGGTGGATTCTCAAGATGTCCTCAGTTCTGAACTCTTCTCACATTCAGTTTCCTGCCGCTACTAACGCTGTTCACATCGCCATTATAGTTTCCGAGTTGATGGGTGTAACTGGTGAGTCAGGAGCATTAAAGGGAACGTACTGGTTGTATTTCTGATACTGTAAAATACTGAAGAGATAGTGTATGTGAATTGTAGGGGAGAGGAGGAGGAGGAGGAGGAGGAGGAGGAGGAGACCAGGGGTGAGATGGAGGGATGAAATGGAGAGATGTTTAAGAGAGGACGGTATGAGCTTGAGGTAGGGCGAGGCCAGGGCTACACAGAGGCGATTTGTTTGGAGTCACCCTTTACAGAATTAAGGCGTCTGGCAATAGATGGATATAAATGCTGTAGTGCTATCTTCATATGGCTCTACAGTGAGTTACAAGCTATAATTAGTTTCTTGTAGGTCTGCAAACCAGTTCAAACGTTGGGCGGTAGCCATATAACCAAATGGACTCATGACGGTCTAGTGGGTTAATGCACTCGAAACGAATGTGACCGATAAGGGTTTTCATCTGAAGGGTAGCTGAGGTTTATTGCTCATATAATGCCAGTCGGGGATGAGTGGGGATGATCACGCTTGCCTTAAATCTCGAGACTGACTAGCTTAGCCCCGGGCCCCCACGCTCATGATTTGGTACTAAAGGACAGATGATTGACAGATATAATTAGATAAACATAGGTTGGTAAGTAGGTGGGTAAGTAGGTAGGTAGATAGGTAGGTACATAGGTAACAGAGAGAGAGAGAGAGAGAGAGAGAGAGAGAGAGAGAAACACGAAAATAAAGACAACACTGAAAATATAAAACAAGCTTACTTATTTTTCAGATTCGTTAGGGCAAGATGAGAGGACCGCTGTTGTGTATGGTTCTGGTTGCTCTTCAGTCCTACAGCCTTAGAGCCAATGCCACGCATGATCAAACGGCACAATGGTAAGCTTAAATGCCCGCCTACATAATCAGTGGTTCCGTGTGGTAGTGGAGACTTTGAGGGCAGCGTTTCTGTAATTCCACTTTGGCTTTGGCGTCACTTTTCCACACGTTCTCGCGTAGTGGCCAGGATGAGAGAAAATGTGATGTTGGTACAACTAGCAAGATAATTATTAGTTATGGACTTATGGGTATTGCCTGACTGAAGTACACGAAGGTTAAATGGTTAAGATACCCAAATAAAACGACCAACTAAGAGACAATCATTTCGTCCACACCCAAAGGATAATAAGTCATTAACCATACAACACTGAACATTTTCTGACTAATGTGGGTAATGACCAGGAAAAGGTGAGAACCTCTGATCAGTGTTAACTTTGTATATTTAGATGGGGTGAATAACCCGCCACAGGCTGGAAGGCCTTAGTTACCTAGAGTAACACGTAAAAGGAGGTAACTGCAATAACTTGCATGATTCAGTGGCCTTGTATCCCGGGTTGGTAGCTGAATAACTCACCACAGGCTATGAAAAAGGTTAGTTAGATGAGTATCGTGGCTACGTATCTCACAGCTACTACCTCCATGTTTGCCTTTACTTTCTTCTCAGGATAGAGGACGAAAAGCTGGCGTGTGTTGAGAAACGTGGGCAGATGGAGTCCGGGGCTGATGTACAGATAAACTTGGAGGACATGGATCCAGCACTGTTTGAAGACTTAGAACTTCAAATAAGGGATGCCCTGTTGGCAGCTCTTGAACAAGTGAGGTGAGTGAGAGGATGATGATGAAAGACTACAACGCTCTATAATTTTGCACCTTAACAAGATGCCAGTCGTATAACAACAAAATTCTGTTGTAAGTTCGGTATATTCTGAGCTCAACAATAAAAAAAGAAATCTTCACATCCATGATTATTTTTATGAAGTAAGAAAACTATGACTGCTGTGGGTGAATATATTATAGAAGAATTCTAGAGTTGTCCCTAGTCGGAGCATCTTGACCCAAAAAAACCACCGGGCCTCCATTTACTTGCTGTTGAAAAGAAAATACTTGAGTCATCGCAATCATGACAGATTAAAACCCCAGTCGGAGGACTTGATCTCAATATCAAACATGATGGAATTATCCGATCATGAGACACTTAAATCCTCAGTTAGAGCACCTTAACCCATTAAACCTCCAGGCCCTGCTTGGTGAACCCACTTTATGAACCTCCACAGAGCGGGTATGACATCAGGTTTTCCAGCACTGGGCATCCCGCCTCTAGATCCTTTTGTCCTAGGCAACGTACCATTCAATGTGACGTGGAATGATAACATGTAAGTATTTCTGTCTATCTGTGTATCTGTATTTATCTATGTATCTGTCTGTATGTATGTTTACTATTCCATCCAGCTATGTCTCTCTGTCTGCCCATCTGTCTATCTGTCTCTCTGTCCATCAATTTATTCTTTGGTACTTGGCATCATCAACAAGTGGGTTGGTGGAGGGTTAGTGTCCTCCCCGTAAAACCAATAACTCAAAGTCTAATGGCCACCCCTTATGGAATTATGTCGTCTGGCAATAGATAGATAGATAGCTAGACTTGGCATCATACTCTTTAACGTGACATGGGATGATAATGTGTACGTATCTCTGTTTATCTGTCTAGCTGCCTGTTTATTTATCTGTCTATCTTGACTTCATCATGACATGAGGATGATATTATGTGCATATAATGTTTGCCTATATCTCTCTATCGGTCTGTCTAGGTGTGCCAGCCTGTTTTTTCTGTGTGTTTGTCTGTCTACTTACCTGCCTACCTATCTATTTATCTCTCTATCTGTCTCTTGTTCCTCGGCAATATTCCCTTCAATGTGAAATGGAACAATAACGTGATGGTACCTCATAACATTATGTTGGAACGCATTAGGAGAAGTACACTGAAACGGCTGGCCATGTGAAGACACTGGAGACTGAGAGATTAACTAGGAGAGTGTATGTAAGTGAGGTGGAGGGGGAGACCGAAGATGAGATAAAGGGATGAGGTGGGGAGAGTTAAGAATGAAGGCCGTATGACGTGGAGAAGGGCAACCTGATAGCTGAGGACAGGATAACATGGAGGTGAATTATTCGTGGCCACACCCTCTGAGCTTAAGACGTCTGCCTACACACACACACACACACACACACACACACACACACACACACACACACACACACAGCTCAGCATAGAGATAAGTAGAAAGGAATTTAAATAGACAAATATGTATGATAAAAGTCCTTACCATACTGTCTTTCTTCCTTGTCCTTTACAGGGTGTATGGTAATCTAAACAACACTGAACTTCATGGTCTCTCACACTTCATCCCCACACAGGTAAGAGTGGAGAACAATGGAAGGTGAATACACTGGCTATTCTTGGACACACACACACACACACACACACACACACACACACACACACACCAAACATCTTAATCATGGAAGGGGTCGCCACAAATAAACCGTTTCCATGTCTTCCATGCCACCCTGTCCTCTGCTATCTGGATGCCATCCCTACAAATCACATACAGCATCCTCATTCTTATATCTCTCCATCGCATCCCTACTCTCCATACTCGGTCCTCCTTCCCCTTTCCTCCTCCACCTCGCATACACTCATCCATATTCTGTTCACCTCAGCTAGACGTAAAATTGCCATCTTTCCATCTTGAATGTAAAGTTGCAACAACTGATCAGTACTAAAATACGGTGTTAGTTGCAATGTTAATCACAAACAGGTGTTATATAATTAGGATTATGAGCCGTGTTTTTTTCTTATTCTGCCACCGAGTTACGTGAAATAAGCTGCAAAAGGACAAAAATCTCCTCCAAGTTATATATATATATACAAAACAGTCTCTCATTCTCTCCACAGGGTCAAACCATCTCAATATGTTTCTCATACACACAGATGTTCGTGAATGTCCAATTTGCGCTCTTCATCAACATGACGGTAGAAACAGCGACCATAGAACTGAATGGAACTTACGACATGGGTGGAAATGCACTTGGGTTGGATGTTACGGGAGATGGAAAATATCGGTGAGTGACAGGCAGACAGATAAACAGAGAAAGATATATGGGTAGATAGACCGATAGATGACTGAGTGGTGTGTGTGTGTGTGTGTGTGTGTGTGTGTGTGTGTGTGTGTGTGTGTGTGTGTGCAGACGGTCATCCATGTAAGGTGGAGGCGGATTCCAGAGGAATTTAAATGGTGAGTGAATGAGTATGTGGCCCATTTCACTTTCCATGCTGTAGATTAGTTCTGTGTCTAGCATATTTTTCCCCTTCCCTGCTCTATGGACCCCACCTCATCCAGATCTTCGGTGGGAAAAAGAGGCTGTGATCATTGTGTCAAGTGGGGTTGGTGGAGGATTAGTGCCTCTCCCTGTAAAACAATTAACTCTGAGCCCTTGGCCACCCCGTTTGGGATACATGGCGTCTGGCAATGAATGAATGATTATGATGATGATGATAATGAAGACGAAGACAAAAATGTGGACCATGATGATGATGATGATAAAAATGAAGGCAAAGATGAAGATGTGAACTGATGATGAAGACGAAGATGTGGACTATGATGATGACAGTGACAGTGATGATGATGATGATGATGATGATGACTGTTCTTGTTCATTTAACCCTCCCATTCCAGCATCGACTTACACGACCTACGGTTCATGTTCTACACATTCTTTCGCCTAGCACACCTGGGCAAATTCCTGCAGGTTGGAATTATGGCGGCTGATTTTGTCCTGGGGGATACTGAGGTATGGCTAAATATCATCTGTATGTCAATCTCTGTGTGCATTTTTCTGTCTGTCTGTCTGTCTTTATCTACTTATCCATTTGTTATTCTGTCAGTTAATCAGTCCGTCCTAAATATCTTTTTCACTGTCTCCTACATGTCTGTCTATCTCTCTGTCTATTCTATCTGTCTGTCTGTCTATCTATCTGTCTATCTGTTTATCTATCTATCAACTCTATCTATCTATATATATCTGTCTGTCTGTCTGTTTGTCTATTCATACATACACCAATAATCAATCAATCAGTTTACCTCTGTCTATTTATCTGCCTGTCTAATTATCTATCTATTTATCTTCTTGGACAGGTTAGAGGTATGGTTGACTTTTTTTTTTTTTTTGAAACTAGCAAAATCTTTTTTGGCCCATTTAGAGAATGTGGATTTAGAGCTTGTCTGTAGGTCATTCACTTTAAACTGGCCGAGGTTTTCAAGCTTTTGTAGACTATTCCCCGTAGCTCAGTGGCAGAATAACTTACAATCCTACGCCCTTTCAGTGCACTTACTCACGACCAGCACCATATTCTAGTACTAATCTCACCTTGTAGCCTAGCATTCAAGATAAAAAACGAAATTTTTTACTCCTACTTGAAGGGAACAGAGGTTTGTTTTCATATGACGGACCTGCATCACTCCCTCATTTGAATATTAAGCCGTGGTTGCATAATACTCAATGAGCCTTAGTTACCACATATGTAACATATGTAACATATGGTTACAAGTCAGGTCAACTTTATAGTCTACCCACACATGGCCACCAACTAAGCCGAAAAGGGAGGCCGAGGATCAGGTGGAGGGATGGGGTGGAGACGTATATGAATGAAGGCAGTATAGGGTGGAGGTAGGGCAACCTGATACTAGACGACAGGGTGAGATGAGGGTAATTTGTCTGTGGTCATCCCTTCTGGGCTTTGACAGTGACAATGGTAGTAGTGATGATGATGATGATGATGAGAGTACAGTAATGGCTATAGTGATGATGATGAACTATCCCCTTCAATTTACTTCCAGGTTCACTTTGAGCACCTGATGGGCGGCGGTGTAGTAGGGAATCTGATCAACAATGCACTCAGTGCAGGGTTACCGGTAATTCTGAAGGGGCTGGAAGATCAGCTGCTGCCACCTCTCATCGTGGCCCTCACAGACAGTGTTAACGAAATTCTTTGTCAACATCCAATCCTGCCATTTATTCCGTAGTTCTCTGAAAAACTCCTGCCATTTCTTTCTTATGGTGGTTCTTTGAAAAACTCCTGCCATTTATTTCTTACAGTAGTTCTTTGAAAAAATCCTGCCATTTGAGTAGCATTGTTTGAGCAGTAATCCCCAACCATCCCTCAATTACAAACCTTTACCAGCTGCATCCAGTTGAAGCAGCTTAACCCACTGTACCACCTAGTAAACTACAACAATTTTAATGTATCCCACATCTAAGATATGACAGCAAGAAATAAAAAGGTATTACTGTGTGCAGTACCGTGCTGTGTGTCCTTTACCTGTTCTTGTTGTTGTGACACCATGCTCATCTGGATGTGAGTTTGGTAGACTGCAGGCTGAAGCTGCCCTACTCCTCCTTTTGGGGGATAGGGAGGAGAATAAGGGATGCATGTACAACCGAGTAGCTCCACTGCCTGGTCATACTCGTTCTAGTGTCAGTACGTGAAAGAGTCCCTCTCCAGCACTGAAGAGGTGAAAGGTAAACTTACTGATAAAAACCTTGGGCAAAATCACTAAAACTCCATATTAATTATGAAATATTTATTCCCCTACAAAAGTTGCATTTCATTATCAGTTCACCTTTCTCATTGTGCATGCATTTACCTTTCGGCAGTTTATGAAGTATTAATTTCTAAAGTACTTAATGTTATTTACATGTCATAAATTCAGCAATCTCTAGCACATTATTCACTGCCTCCTTAAGACACTACCAAATGAATATGAAGGTTTACCATAAGAAAAAAGTTAGCTACTAGGATATTCCGACCATACTCAGTATTTGAAAATCTCTATGAAACTAGTATTAATTCTACTGAAATTCTTATATGATAACAAACAGGTCTACTTTCCCATACCAAAAATATACTTAAAAAAAAACTCTAGGAAATCTGGTTATACAAAGGCAATGCAGGTACAAAATATGAGTCACGTGGCACCTTACCCTCTTGTATCATGATGCCAGTATTTTCAGTACAATGTAGTCTTTCCACAGCGGTACCAATGTGAGCAAGAATGAGGTTGGGAGGAGCTCTGGTAGGCCAAGAAGAAGGTGGCATGATATGATTAATGAGTGTGTGAGAATGTGAGGTATGGAGGGGGGAGAAGCTCTGTAACCTCGATATGGTGTGTGAAGATGCTAGGTAACCAAAGTATGGAGGGGTGAAAAGGCTAGGTAATCGAAGCATGGAAGGTGAAGAGGTTAGGTAATGAAAGCATGGAGGGTGAAGAGGTTAGGTAATCAAAGTATGGAGGGTGAAGAGGTTAGGTAATCAAAGTATGGAGGGTGAAGAGGCTTGGGAACAGAGGTATGAAGAGTGTAGAAGATAGGAAACTATGGTATGGAGGGTGAAGAGGCTAGATGACTATGATATGAAGAGGCTTAGCTCCCAGATGGATTCTGCAACTGCTTTCCTCTACCCAGGGTGCACTGTGCCACCACCTGTAATCTTCTTATCAGTGCTACGTGCTAGTACGATCAGAGTAGGG
Source organism: Coenobita brevimanus (assembly GCF_032717465.1). Lineage (NCBI taxonomy): Eukaryota > Metazoa > Arthropoda > Malacostraca > Decapoda > Coenobitidae > Coenobita > Coenobita brevimanus. Next base: position 30,637,854 of record NC_137012.1, read on the forward strand.
GGAAGACTATGTTCCTTAGCACTACGGCCCTTAGGTGTCTCTCTCTACCGTGACTCCCTGAAAAATTCTCCTTGGGCCACCTATAATTAGCCTTGGCCATCCAATTTTTACAGTTCTAGCTACATCACCATTCAGTGGCATGATGATACGAAGTTTTTATACAATGTCAATATTTCCATCTAATTTAATTTTCAGAACCATCCAAACCATTCCAACTCATCAGTGCCACTTAGAATGACATGATAGTGTTTTGTACAATCTCCGCACACTCACGTATTTGCTCTTCAGTGATGCACAGGGGAGGGGCAAAGCGGATGATGTCGCCGTGTGTTGGTTTGGCAAGCAGTCCGTTTTCCTTCAGCCTCAGACACACCTCCCAGGCATCAAACTCTGGTGGAGAAATGTGACGTGTTTGTAACGAAGTGGATAAAATCTATCTATCTACAGTATCTATCTATCTCCTTATTGCCAGATGTCTTAATCCCATAACGGGTGGCCATAAATAAATCTCCATGTCTCTTTGTCCTCTTCCATTTGGCTGCCCTTCCTCCAACTCAACTCTCCCTCCCTTATATACCTCTCTACTCTATTCCTCCACTTCATCTTTGGTTTCTCGCTCCTCCTCTCCCCCTGCACCTCACTCACACACACTCTCCTGGTCAGTCTCTCATTCTCCATCCTTTCCACATGACCAAACCATCTCAGAGTACTTCTCTTATCACTTTCAGTCACATCCATATCACCACCACAATGCTCCTTTACTTCCTCTTTTGTCAGTGTGTCTCTTAACGTGACTCCTCATGTTCCTCTCAGATAACTCATTTCCACTGCTCTTACTTTTAACTTGTGTCCTCCCAACAGGGTCCAAGCTTTGCTTCCATACATTAGAGTGGGACACACTCACAGCTTGAACACAACGTAGTGACTGCGTAAAATTCAATATCCAATAATTATGAAGAAAGAATGAGTCTCCTTGATTACTAGTCAGATTTATCTTCCTATCTGACTGCTTGCTATTGGCTCAGTCCCCATTCTCTCCACATGACCAAGTTCAAGTGCAGGGTAAAAAAAAACTGAGGTTTGCCTATTCCTTCCTAGTCTCAAGGTTAACCTTTTAAATGCAGGTGATATCCTGCTTGGTTTATTCTTCTTGCTCGAGGGATGCCTTCACGTGGTGGTACCAACATAGCTGGGTGGTGGAGCTGCCCAATTATGCCAACGTTTCTTAGTACCCTCCCTACTCCCCAGGAGGAGGATGGTCAACTGCAGCTAAAGGGTAACTTCAGCCTACAGTCCACCAAGTTCATGTCCAGATGATCCTGGAGATGCAACTACTACCACTACCACTGCTTGCAGCTCCCAGAATTTAATCAACTTAAAAAAGATCCCTCATACTGGAGGAAGCTTATTAATGACACCTTTAACTCCTCCAGTTTGAAAAGGCTGCCTTCAGTTGAGTACAATCATTAGGATATGGCAAAAAAAAAAAAGAAAATGTTAACCATCACTCCACATCAACTTACTCTGTTTAATGACGATAGCATTGAGGAGTCCTTTCCCTCTCACCAATGAAATAACATCCTGAGGCAACTTGGACAGCTCATCACGTAGGATTTGACCCATTTTCTCTGCATTCTCAGCCAGGTTCTCCTCCTCCATCACCTGTAGGGCTGCCATCGCAACCTAGAATGAGAGTTTGGTTATTTTACTTATGTATATATTTGCTGCACCTAACATACACCCAGCCGGAGGGGGAAAGAATGAGGAAGAGTGGAGGGAAAGAGAGGAAGACTGCAGGGAAATGGAGGGATAGAGTAGGAAGAATGGAGGAAGAGAGACAGGGAGGGTTGTGGGAAAGAGAAAATGGTGGAGAGAAGCAGTGGAGGGAAAGAGAGAGTGGAAAATTGGAGGGAATGATCCAGGAGGAATGGAGATAAAAAGAAACAAGGTGGAGAAAACAGGGAGAGGAAGAGTGGAAAGAAAGAGACAAATAGTAGAGGAGGAGACAGGGAGTGTGAAGGGAGTGTGAAGAGAATGGGCGAAGAGTAAAGCGAAACAGAGAGGATGAGCACAGCCAAACAGAGGAGAGGGGATGATGGGAAGAAAGAGCCGAGAGGTGAGGGAGAGGGAGGAAATAAATGTGAAGGGGAGGCAGCTGAAGAACAAAAGGAGGGAAGGAGATAAGGAGGGAAGGAGGCAAGGAAGTGGTGACTGACAAAGGGAGGGGGGAGGGGGAGAGGGGAGAAAAGAGGTGAAGACTAGAGGGAAAGACAGACACAGAGGAGGGGAAGTAGTAGCAGTAGTAGTAGTAATAGTAGTAGTAGTAATAGTAGTAGTAGTAGCAGTAGTAGTACCGGTAGCAGTAGTAGTAGTAGTAGTAGATGCAACCCCAGGCTCTGCTGGATGTGAACCCTTTGAGATGCAGGCCAAAGTTGCTCATTTCCTGCAGTCCATCATCCTTCTTGAGGGACTGTGAGGGAACTGAGGGACACTTGCAATGGAGGCACCAGTTATGTCAGTGCCATCACATGAAGGTATCCCTTTCCAGGTGGGTGGGGAGAGGGGAGATGAGACGAGAAAAAAGTGTGATGTAGAGAGATATGAAGTAATGGACAGAAGAGGGATAAAAAGAGAAACACTGAAGGGAAAGAGGGGGGAACAGTAGAGAGAAACAGAGAGAAACAGGGAAGGGAAAGAGAGAGGAAGAATGTAGGGAAAAAAAGAGAAGAATAAAGAGACTGGACTTACTCTACATGCCAGAGGGTTTCCACCATAAGTTGATCCGTGCTCTCCTGGCTTGATGCACAACATAACCTCATCATCAGCCAGCACTGCAGACACCTATAAAAAAAAAAAATCAGTTTTTCTCATGGTGTCTCTCAGATATGATGTCATGTAAACAGCGGTAGTTAACACATTAACTTCATCAGCTTCAAGTGCTGGAGAAGGATACCTTCCCGTGGTAGCAATAACTGAGCTGCTCCACTGCCCAGTTACACACTGGTGCCTCATCTTCCTCTCCATCCCCCAAAAGAAGGATGGTGAACTGCAAGGGAAGGGAAACTTCAGTCTGCAGTCCACCAGATTCATGTTCTGATAGGTTTAAGGCCACAACAAGCTGAATGCCAAAAGGACAGACCAGCTAACTGGATAGAAACTTCCAAGCCGATCTTTGCCTAGGATGAAAATGTCTGGTTTTGGCTTTTAATGGTCAATGACCAGCCTTCTACTGGTTCTAGTTAGACCGCCCAGTTATAACGGTACCAACACGTGAAGGCATCCCTCTCCAGCATCAGATACAGAGATAAGGGGATAAATCAACTAACCGGATAGACGCCTCCAGACAGAGCCTTTCCTAGGACGAGAATGTCTGGTTTCACTTCTTCATGGTCCACCGCCAGCCTTTTACCAGTTCTGGCCAAACCAGTCTGAACCTCATCCGCAATCCACAGCACGTTGTGCCGAGTGCAAATATCACGAATACCTGAAATACATAATTTATTTGCCTCTCAAACCTTGCAATGCTCATTTCGTACCGTGCACCTCACCCTCACATTCATCTCTTGCCTGTCTGCCTATCTGTTGTCACACACCCTAATCCCATAAGGGGTGGCCACAAACAAATTACCTCCACATCGCTCTGCTGTCCGCCATTTGGCTGCCCTATTTCCATCTCACACACCCCTTTCCCATATATCTCTCCACTCCAGTACTTCACCTCATCCTTGGACTCCACCTCCTCCTCTGCCCCTCCATCTCACTCACATACACTCATCAAGCCAGTCTCTCATCATCCATCCTCTCCATCTTGAGCAGTGAGTTATAACAACAAATTAACTGTACAATATGGTGTTAGTCAAGAAGAAGTGTTATGGAAAGGACGCACAGCTGCATTAATGTCTTTTTCTGCCACTCACCGGCAGTCCACCAAGTTCACATTCAAATGAGCCTGGGAGAGCAACACTATAGGTCATATGTTTTCACCTGATGGAACTAGGCAACTTTCAGCTTGAATGCTACATCATGGTTGCATGAAATTTGATTAGTCTTAAGTTATGAGGTTGGAATGAGTCTCCTTGGTTACTAGTCAAATTTAAGCTCCAGTCTGACAACCCCTGGCCAACAGTGAAGCAGAAAAAAGATTAGGGACCTTTGTCAGCGGAAAACAAACAATTTTATTTTTACTTTAACTTGGCCTAAAATTGTCGTTTCAGTATATTCAGTGATCAGTTGTAACAAGTCCAGCAATAAAATGTGTTGCTAGTCACGAAGCAGTGCTACAGAGAGGATTTAAAAGTCACAGTGCCGCTTTTTTCTACCAATGATGTTCGTGAAACAAGCTGCAAAATGACGAAAATCTGGTATGGTGAAAGAACTGTACTCATTTACATTAACTTGGCCCAGATTTTCGTCATTTTTTGGCTTATTTCACGTAGCTCAATGGCAGAATAAGAATCCTGTGGCTCTACATTCCATTCAATAGCATTTCTTGGCTAACACCATATTCTATTGTTGTTCTCTTGTTACAACTCAGTACTTAAGATGAAGAGATGGCAATTTTAGGTCAGGTTTCAGTAAAAAGGATACAACAAACTGAACCAGTCACCTTTGAGATATCCAGTAGCTGGCACCACCACCCCTGCCTCCCCCTGAATGGGCTCCACCATGAATGCAGCAACTGTTGGGTCTGATGCTGCAGCCTGCAACAATTACTAAATGAATAAATAAGTAAATAAAATGATAATATGAGTAACACCAACAACACAGTAGTAGTAGTAGTAGTAGTAGTAGCAGTTGTATGAGGAGGAGTATATACCTGTGGTAGTAGTAGTAGTAGTAACAGTAGTAGTACCATCGGTGATATAGCAGTAGTAGTAGTAGTTGTAGCAGTAGTATAGTAATAGTACTGGTGGTAGTACCATCGGTGATTTAGCGGTAGTAGTAGTAGTAATAGTAGTAGTAGTACTAATAGTAGTAGTAGTAGTAGTAGTAGTACTAATAGTAGTAGTAGTAGTAGTAGTAGTAGTAGTAGTAATAGTAGTAGTAGTAGTATAGTAATTGTACTCGTGGTAGCAGTAGTAGTAGTAGTAGCAGTATTAGTTTTAGTAGTAGTAGTAGTAGTTGCAGTAGTAGTAGTACCATCGGTGATATAGTAGCAGTAGTAGTAGTTGTTGTGGTAGTAGTATTAGTTTCAGTAGTAGTAGTAGTAGTAGGAGAAGGAGAAGGAGGAGGAGGAGGAGGAGTTGTGGTAGTAGTAGTAGTAGTAGTACCATCACTGACGTAGTAGTAGTGGTAGTAGTAGTAGTACCATCAGTGATGTACTAGTACTTGTAGTAGTAGTAGTAGTACCATCAGTGATGTAGTAGTAGTAGTAGTAGTACCATCAGTGATGTAGTAGTAGTAGTAGTAGTAGTAGTAGTAGTAGTAGTAGTAGTATAGGTAGTTGTAGTGGTGGTAGTAGTGGTAGTAGTAGTCGTAGTACAGGTAGTTGTAGTAGTAGTAGTAGTAATCATCATCATCATCATCATCATCTTAATCCAACCTAAGGATGGATGAAACAAGAAAAAACCTGATAGAGAGAACTAATCAACAGCACAGCTAACTGTAATCAAATCGAACCGTGAAAGCATCCACAGTTGCTTGGGGCTCGAACCCACCTCGCCACTGCAGCTCTAAAAGGTACAGTAGGTGGTTTCCATTTGATGAAGTTTTTCCTTCTTTTCGGATCCACATACCCCGACCTAGTGCTATGTGTCCCACGCAAGTAAGAGTGATTTCACGACTACTGAAACGGGCCACACACACTCATTCATTCACCACTCAAGCCCCTGGAATCTTGTCATACCTCTAGGGCCTGCAGGTCATCATAGGGGATCAGTGAGAAGCCAGGCATGAAGGGGCCAAAACCAGAGTAAGCAGTGGGGTCGGTGGAGCTGGAAACAGCAGACAGAGTTCTCCCCCAGAAGTTGTTGCGTACGAAAATGATCTTTGCCTGGTCCTTTGGGATGCCTTTGACGAGGTAGCCCCATTTACGTGCTAGCTTGCATGCCGTTTCTCCACCCTCCACTCCTGTGATGTACGAAAATTAGCTCATCATCACTGGAGGAAATCAAAAATCGTGAGGGAAAGAATCCAGTAAGGAAAAAAAAAAATACCGAAAGAACTGTGGGATGGACAGGTTATTTTTATCTGATGTTACTGGGCTTTTCTTACAACTTTAGTACCAAGCCATAGTTGCATGAAATTCGATAAGCGTTAGTTATAAGGTGGGGTAAATCTCCTTGGTTACTAGACAAATCATTCTTCTGATCTGACTACAACTGATCGTTAACCTAGCTAAACGGGATTACGGATCTTTGTCAGGCTTGAATAAATGCACTACTGATGGTGGGATATTGGTGGTGCTGACGCTACATGACAAGCTACACTGTCAACATCATCATCATCACCATCATCATCATCATCATCATCATCATCATCATCATCATCATCATCATCCAGACCTCTGTTCCCACTTAAGGATATGGTGAGGTAGGGTCCAGCAAGGTAGGACACAAAAATCTAACACAAGGAGAATTTATCCAAAAGTCTACCCGGCTGAAAAGTCAAATCATTCACTCACCATTCAAGCCCATAGAATCCTAACTCCATCCACATTTACGTGCTTCATACCACCTATTAGATAAAGCCGTCAAAGGTGGAAAAAAAAATCACTTAAAGATGCAAGACCAAGGCCATCAAAAGCATAAATGTGGATAATATTACTCACCTATATTCATGGGTATGACAGACAGACAGAAAACTGACAGACAGAAAGTAAGACACAGGCAGAGAGAGAGAGAGAGAGAGAGAGAGAGAGAGAGAGAGAGAGAGAGAGAGAGAGAGAGAGAGAATGTAAACAGACATAATATTATTCACAGATGTAATATTACTCACCAGTATTCATGGGCAGGAGTTTATCATAGCCAAGAAGCGATGTCACAAACTGCTCGTACTCCCCAAGGATATCGTTGTAGAATGCTCGTGATGTGAGTGTGAGTGTGCTGGCTTGCTGGCTGAGTGCTTGGAGGATTTTGGGATGGCAATGGCCTTGATTGACAGCAGAATAGGCACTCAGAAAGTCGTAGTAACGTTTGCCTTCTACATCCCACATGAAAACACCTGCCAAAACAAGTCAATATTACCAAGGAAGGCAAGATGATTTTCGCAGAGCTACAGTACCATGATATACTTCCCCATATTTACGTTGTATGGTCTGAACTCTGTCTACAGAAATCCCTTTAGTGGTTGTGGTGGGGGTGGTGGTAGTAGTAGTAGTAGTAGTAGTAGTAGTAGTAGTAGTAGCAGCAGCAGCAGTAGTAGTAGTAGTAGTAGTAGTAGCAGCAGCAGCAGTAGTAGTAGTAGTAGTAGTAGCAGCAGTAGTAGTAAGAGGAGGTTAACTTCAAATAACCACATATTTTATTTATTATATGATGCCGCAAGTAACTGCACACCAATGCCTGCTGATATATGCCAGTGCTGTGTGTGTGTGTGTGTGTGTGTGTGTGTGTGTGTGTGTAAAACAACATAGCATAAAATAACCTACCCTTTGCTCTGGATATGGCCACTGGAATAGGGTGATAATTATGCGCCCCGAACTTGTCTTCTCTGGCCATGACCTCGGCCGTGGTAAGGTCTGTCTGCTTCTCCCGGCTGGCTGCTGCGTTGACTGACCTGACCTCCTGCGTGCCCACTGACCTCACCCCCAAATGCGAGCACAATCTTACTACTCGTGACGTCAGCATCTATACAAAGGTTTAAGCTGTTAAAAATGGAATATTATCTCGTAAATCCCAATCACCTCTTGTACATACACCAAACCCAACACTTTAACCCAGCAGACCACCAGGAATAAGAAACTTGTATATATATACAGTAGGCACTTCAAGTTCCAGGTGCAAGTTGCCTTTCTGCTATAAACTGTGCAGTAAATCATAGAAATTTTGTTTATAGTTCATTCACCTTAACCTGGTAGAAATTGCTATCCTCTTGTAGCCAATTATCTGTAGCTCAGTGAGTGAATAAAACAATATTGTATCACCCCTTCTTTCTCCATCAGCAGCATAGGGCCCCGGGGCTAGGCTACTTTGTCGCGGCATTTTACCCCTTTAGTACAAAGACACATTTTTCATTCCATTCTCATAAGTACTGGATGACTTTATTCAGCTGAGGGGAATCTTCTGGCTGTAGGCTACAATTAGTGCAACCTACATTAACTTTCATAACCAGATGACTTCCATAGATTACAAAAAAATAAATAAATAAATTGCATATTTGTAACAAGAACATAATGGGAAAATACCTCATCACACTGAAGAGGTTAAGATGAGTGACCAGTCTGCCTTCCGTGAGTGGTACTGTGAACAATAAACCCAACCTCTCCATTGATTTAAACCCTTTTGGACCACATTCAGTTGGAGGAGCCACCAACCATACATTTGTTGGATATCCAACTGAAGTGGGTTAGTGGGTTAGTGGGTTAAGGATCTTCAGTTAAGAGCTCCATCATTTATCATCATCATCCGGACCTCCTTTCCCACCCAAGGGCAGGGTGAGGATTTATTTTATCATCATATTACTGTACAGCATAGTGTAGTAGTAGCAGAAAAAATATGCGATAATTTTCACAGGCATCCGATATATTTCTAGGACAATTTGGGTGAAAAACGATAATTTTGAAACATCAGTACGGTAACTCGATCAAAAAAAATCTGGCAATCTGCGCCGAATCGTAATGTTATTTGTTGACAAACCAGAAAAGGCTTAGGCCGCAAACTAGGCAGTGTGTATCTTTCGCTGTTGCTTTTTTGCCTTTATTAATGGTTGTCTGTGCTGCATTTGAGTGTGATAAGACTCATGGACCTTCTGTGCGGCCTTTTTGATTCCCTTGTGATTCAGCAAGGAGTTTAAGAAACTGGATTTGCAAGTAAGTGGACCTTGTGTTTAGCCCCTCCACCTTGTGCTTTCCTAGTTAATACGGTACTGTAGCAATATATAAAATGAAGAATTGGGTTAGTGAAAGAAGACCTTTGTCTGCATTTAGTCCAAGATACTGTTTACTATTCATGTAGAGCATTTTAATGTTGGGTGTATAGGACTAAATCTTCTTCTACATCTCATTATTCGTGTTGTAGAAATGATAATGTTACGCTTCGTTAAAGTGAAGTTAGGCGTTTTTCTTGCCCTAAAATTGTCATATCATCATCTAGAATGCCGAGATGTAACATAAGATTAACACTAGAACATGGTGCTAGTCGCGAAGAAGTGTTGTTATGGAAAGGATGCAGAGCCGTACTGTTGTCATATCTTGGAAGTGAGCTACGTAAAATAAGCTACAAATGGACGGAAATCTGGCCGAAGTAAAGGTGAAAGAACTATAGGTAAAGAACAGGATGTAGTTAGTTTCCTAGAGGTGTGGTGGTGAAGCGGAGGGGCAGGTGGCCTTGATAAAATCCCCTTTCCTCTCTCCTTGTTCTTATATACTTGAGTTCATATGTAAGAGCGCCAACCATCGACTCACCCCATGAAGTGGTACCTTCAGGGTGGTGAATGTTGTAACTCAGTGGGCGCCTGGCAGTTTAGTGGGTCAGATTGGACAAAGACATGGCTCCGTGCGTATTTTGGTTATTCCCCAAGCTCAGAACTCCGCTGAAGGGCTCCCGATGTGAGACGAGAGAAAAGATCATGACGAATGCACCGAAGCACCTGCATGAGATACTGAAACCCGACTTTGTAAAACGTTTCAGGCAATGGAAAGAACGCTGGACTACGTGTGTCAAGCCAGAAGGGGCCTACTTTGAGGGGGATTAGTGTCCTAGCTCAACAAGTTAGCTATTTATTTGTTTAGAACCTAAGGCCGAATGCTTTCTGAAAAGACCTTCTACAAGGAGTGGTTGGGGGAAAAATTGTTATCTTAAACTACGTAGCCTAGCCCCGGACCTCTGCGCTACTGATAAGGCAATAAACACTTGAAAGATAGATCAGTTGATTGATAGATGCATAGGCAGACAGACAGATAGAGAGACAGGTAAAGACAGATGGATAGAGGCATAGACTGGCAGACAGACAAGCATGCAAACACTTGGGGGGGAGAGAGAGAGAGAGAGAGAGAGAGAGAGAGACAGAGAGACAGACAGACAGACAGACAGACGGACACAGACAGGAGCCCGTGAATCAATCCTCAAAAGGTCGGGACAACTAGAGAGAGAGAGAGAGAGAGAGAGAGAGAGAGAGAGAGAGACAGACAGACAGACAGACAGATAGACAGACAGACACAGGCAGGAGCCCATGAATTAATCCTCGAAAGGTCGGGACAACTCCAGTGTTCTATTGCACCCAAGGGCAGACGATTTTATTTAGCAGAGTCATAGGAGTCAGAGTTAATACTACCACCGTTAATCCTCTCCTGGTCACATTCTATTCCAACTAGCGTTAGTCGATTTTATTCAGCTGAAACGGAGAGAGTTGTAATGTCAGAGGGTGTGTGTGCCATAAGTTACCTAGCCATAGCCTAGTTGCTGACAATGTACTGCCTCAAGCCAACATAAGAAAAGCGCTATTGTATACCGGTGAAGAATATGTATAAATTATATACACAACTAAAGGCAGTGAAGATCTGAAACGAAGAGAGTGTAGTGGTTGTGATGGTGGTGGAGAGTTGTGGCCATCACTCACCGACCCGATGATAAGGCGGTGAAATGTCAGGGCTAGTACTATAATGTTTACTGTGTTCCTTTACTACTCCAATACTACCCTATACTCCTGAATGTAATACGTCCTACGAATGCCTCTGTATTTTATAATATATATCGTGTATCTTATATTTATCAAAGAGCGTGTGACTGCATCGATATGTATAACCGCGGTGTGGCCACACCCACGAATGTACAATCACTAACTGTATGTAATTGTTGGCTGAAGAAGGTGTGTAGCAAGACCCACACCTATTTTGTATAAGCTCTCTGTACCTCTTACAGCAGTAAATGTTTCAGTTCAGTTCATTTCGGTTGATTGAGTCACAGGAGCCCGCTATTTAGCCTACAGTAAGTTTAAGCACAAAAAAATTTCATCCATTCTAAACCATTTCCTTCTAAGATGAATGAAATGTTAAGGTGAGGTAAGGAATGAGAATTATGTAATTGAATTGGAGTAAAATATATTTTAATACTATTGCTATATTAAAGACCTAAGAGGCAGTGTCATCAGTGACCCAATCTTATACTTACCGTCACACCTTAGATGCTTAGAGAGACAACACTCAACGTGGATATCAGAGCAGAGGAGCCACTTCCCTGAACACAACTTGCCCCATTGATAGTCAGACGGACACTGGAGCATAGCCACAAATGCCACTGAACTTATTTTCAGTAGCGCTAACATGTTGCCTGATACAGTAAAAACTCCACGAAATTGCCAGAAAGCATGTTAGCATTTCTGTATCTTCACTGAAAATGTTCAGAAACATCTACAAAACCGCAAGATTTCTTGTAGTCAGACACAAGATGCCCCTGCTAAATGGGAGTGCAAGTCTCTAATTCTAGCAGAAATAAACGCTTAATTGGTAATCCTGGCTTTGGGAATTTCTTATTTAAGATCTTGAGCAGCTGCAAGACACAAGACCTTAGTGTATTGCTCTTAACTCGGCCCAGATTTTCGTCCTTTTGTAGCTTATTTCACTTAGTGGCAGACAAAAACAATACTGTGGACTTATGTTCTTTTCATGGTAGTTGTTTGTGACTATAATATTCTGGTGTTAATATATTGCAACAACTCAGCATTCAGGATGGAGAGAGCAGTTTTAGGCAAAGCTAAAGTAAGAGGAGTATAGTAAGTATAGAGAAACGTTTATACATAAACAACTTTTAGAAGGTATAAATATGACGCATATCGGTATAGCTCTTGACAGGATATGTTGTTGTCAATTTATATTTCCTTGTTTTTATGTACTACAAGGTTCTTTCTCGTTCAGATTTCGCAAGTACGTAATTAACAGGATTTCACCTTCAAGCAAATTGATTTTAGAATATGATAAAGCAGCTTGAAGGTATAATGGTGTGGATTATCTTGGATTAAATTAGGTCTGAGCTTTTATCGCATGACCTCTTCCCCCCTCCTCTCTCTCTCTCTCTCTCTCTCTCTCTCTCTCTCTCTCTCAGGGATAAAATTTGAGTGAAATCTCTAAACATTACAACATTTACAAATCCAAAATTATTATTCTGACAGGAAGAACGTATGAAATCGGGAAATGTATCGAAGAAATATATCAGCAAAGATTCTCAGGGTTTGAATTGTGGGGTATTGAGTACGGTATGTTACCCAATTCTCTGGAATTGCTGTTGATCAGTTCTCTCTCTGTCTTATTTCCTCACTTCTTTGCTTTCTGGACCCTACCTTATCCCATCGTTGGATGGGAAAAGACAAGGATGATGATGATGATGATAATAATGATGAAGAGGAGGAGGAGGAATATAAAATATCAAGAGTTTTTGCTTCGGCTGTCTACATCCTTCTTCGTGATTAGCAACATATCCTAGTGTTAATCTCTTGCAGCAGATCAGCATTCAAGGTTGAGAGGCCATGTTTAGAAATGTGTAGAGAGGGTAGTTTCCAATGTAGATAAAAACTACAGCCCTACGTAATTCCACAACACTACTTCGTGACTAGCGTCATATCCTAGTGTTAATCTCTTGTTACAACTCAGCATTCAAGCTGGGTAGGTGGCAATTTCAGACCAGGTTAATATGAGTATAATTTATAACACACCACCTGTGTATATGGCAACACGCGAGTCACCTCACCACGCCACACCTCTACACGTCATACACAATTGACCAATACCCAGACTTGGTGCGTACTGGGGGTGGGTCAGAGAGAGAGACAGACAGACAGATAGAGGACACAGGTTGGGCTGTGTTTGCTTTCTGTACGTTATACATTTATTCATACATACACACATACATAAATATACGGTATACATACATACATACATGCATACAGAGAGAGTTTATTCCAAATGCCAAATTGCTTTGAAAGGTTAGACCACAAACTTTTCATTACCAACGCATAACCTCACCCTTTGTTATTTCTAACGTGTTTTCCATTCCCTAACATCTGTTTTATATCACTGAGTTCTCTAACATTTATTCCCTGTTATGTTGTTCCCGAACATCTGTTCCCTGTTGTATATGCTCTGATAGACTCAATCTGTCCTCTCACATCTCACTTTTCTGATATTCCCTGTTCTCTAACATTTATTGTCAGTTTCCTAACACTTAATTTTTGAACATCTGTTCTCAGTTCCCCATAACATGTACTGTTTATTATTTACATCTTTTTCTCGATTTTCTATCATTTAACGTGGATGTAACATCATTCTATAATCTAACAGGGATCCTCTATTCTCTGACATGTGTTCCCTTTATCATAACATCTATTATCTGTTTTCTAACTTTCTCTGTTATGTGGCATCAGTTCTAACATATTCTGTCATCTAACTTCCATTCTTTATTGTCTGTTTTCTTTAATCTATTCCGCATAAATTCATCCATAATAAAAAAAAAAAAACTCAAAAATATACATAAAAAGAGAGATTTGTTTTGAAAGCTGTGACATTCTGAATCCAATTTTCGTGGCATTTATTGTTTGGCGATTTATTTTGAAAATTACACCTCAGTATGCATTTTTATGAAATTAATACAGCCTGGCGTCCATATTAGAACATCAGTAGTAGTTCTAGGCCCATCTGGACGTGAACCCGGTGGACTGCAGGCTTAAGGTGCCCTTCTCCAGTCCACCATCCTCCTCCTGGGATAGGGAAGTTGCTGTGGAACGACCCGTATAACCAGGCAGTGGAGCCGCCTGTTTATATCGGTGCCACTGTATGTAGGCGTCCCACTCCAGTACCCAAAATCAGCACACTCGCGCGCGCGAAAGTTAAGTAGTATTCTAAAATAAATCGCTAAGGAAGAGGTGTTATGGAATTCGCTTGCCACCCACAATACGGCCCCTAGGAATTAGCTAACGAAATGAACATTACCAGTCCAGGTCAGGGAGAACGGGTATAGCCTCTCTCACTGACCCACTCGCCCTCTCACCCACTCAGCCATACTCGTACACAAGCTCACCAACACACTCACTCACTCACTCGGCCATACACATTCCCTCACTTACCTAATAACACTTTCACACTAACTAACAAACACTTGCTTCCCACCAACGTACTCGCTTACTCACAAACACATGGAACTCCTCTGTATGGGTCATAAGATTTTTTAAGGTACTGCTTGACCTTGTTGCTCCTTGTAACTCTCACTGACTCACCAGGACACTCGTTCACTCACACACACTCTCATTCACCACCACATTCAAGTGTCAAAACACCAACACTCATTCACTCTCATTTAACTCCATTGCATCACATTGGCTTACAGGTGAAAGGTTGGGGAAGACGCCATGAGACGCTCAGCCCCGGTGCTCTTTTAGGCCTTTGAGTTTGTGTCGATTTATGCAGCCATTATTATGTGGTACAAAAGCACCGCATCATTCAGGTTGCCACAGTTAACTTAAACCTTTGAGTCTGTGGCGAGATATTCAGCGTGAAATGCAAGGCTACTATATCATGATCATCAGAGAGAGAGAGAGAGACCTTAATGTCTCCAAGTATTCTTGTCATCCCTTATCTCGACTCTCTCTCTCTCTCTCTCTCTCTCTCTCTCTCTCTCTCTCTTACACACACACACACACACACACACAAATACCGGTCTAACCACTCCTTCCATAGTGGGATGACCTTGGCCCATGTTTATAAAGAATCCTAACAAATTATTAGATACTGGAGAGTCTCTAGGCGCGCCTCTGTCCGTCTCTCTCTCATTAACAATTTTCGGATGCTCTTTAGCGATGCTGCATCACACCACGCCACACCACACACAACACCACGCCACGCCACACCACACACCACACTACGCCATGCCACACCACACACCACACTACGCCACGCCACGCCACATCACACCACGCCACGCCATGCCACGCCACGCCACGCCACGCCACGCCACGCCACGCCACGCCAAGCCACACCACACCACACTACACACCACACCACACCACACTACACACCACACCACACTACACACCACACCACACTACACACCACACCATGCCACATCACCCCATCCCACACCACACCTCACCACTCCTTCGCATGTTGTTAAAATTCAAAATTGATCACTTAAAAAGGAAAGTAGACAATGTCAATGTTCAATCAAACGCTGACAGTACAAGATATGCCAAGATAGGTATGTTCCCAACTCAACCAAAACTTCGGCAATCAACAAGTACGTCCTTGGGTAAAACAGGATCGCAGCATCCTCAGGACGTATAATAGGAAAAACAGAACAGAAGAAAAGTGAAGTAAAAATGAGAACATTGTAGTATAAAGCATACCGTGCAGTGGATGCTCTAAAACGTACATGGGGGCAACAGGACGAGGAATGGATACAGTGATAGTAGAACATACAGCGGACGTGCGGTGTCACACATAGATCATCACAGTCATTTGCCCAAGTGGGAAGAAGCTGCAGTCACTGAGAAAGATGTGAATAAACAAAGGAGAAAAATGTTGAAAGCAACTCACATTAGTGTAAAAAAATGTAGCCAATCATAAAGAGGGGTCTCGCAGCCTACACAGGTACAGCAAGGATAGCATGCAACTCGCAGTAAGGGGGTGGGGTAGGACGACGGAATTTTCCTGGAGGTAGCCAATCAGGCAGCGACACGAGAAAAGGGAAGGATATTTCCAAGGATATAAATGTCTCTGATGGATTATTTCTTGTTCAGACGATGAACTTTTGCTCTGTGTAACCCGAAACGTTTGAGAAAATAAAGAATTCAAGCTCTATCCTGTGCCTTTCTCTAACCCAACATTTCGTGTGTGTGTGTGTGTGTGTGTGTGTGTGTGTCAGGGTTTGAATGCATGTGTATGTGTGTGTGGCCACCCTACCGTGTTGTGATGCTAACAATATCTACTCTCCATCATTTATTCCTTTCCTTTTCTCAAATCCTCACCCACGCCCACACCAGACTGGACCGTTCCCACAACATCTGCGATACCGCCAGGCGAGAAAACCTATTTACAGACCACCCTGTCCAGTCATGGTCATAAATAATCACCTATCCTCCAGTACCCCGTGCCTCAGACTGGCTCCTTTATGCGCGGCAGGTCATAGAGGAGTGAGAGAGAGTAACAGTGAGAGGCCAGAGAGGGAAGGGGATGTGGGTGAGGGGACGAGTGATGGTGTTGGGGTGGAGTGAGGGAGGGGAAGGAGGGTAGGCAGGGGAGGAAGAGTGAAATACAAAGTGGTGGTCGCATTATTTCTTTTCTTTCATCCAGGGCATGATATAAATGAGTTAATATTCGGTAGATAATGCTGCATTACACATTGTATAGCGGCGTCAGATAACAAGCTTTAGATAGGTGGTGATATCAAGGGCTGGCTCGTGAGAGAAATATACTGACGTGACAGATCAAACATTAGTGCAGAGCCTCAAGTTTCCAGCACAGTACACTATTGCCTTGTCCACCAATATGTAACTAGCTGTTTTTTGTTGGAGGAAAATATCATTCCGAGGTGATGAGATGGTGCTGGGGTTGCTGGACGGCCATTCAGTCCCATACCGGCATGGACTCTTAGCAAAAGATTATGAGAGGTATCGTAATTCCATCCACCTATGTGCACAGACATTATTTTTTTTTTTTACCTTTTATTCACAGTTATTTTAAATAGCCTTTTCATACTCGTATAGAGATGCCATAAAATGGTATGCATGATGGTGACTGTATAGTGGGCGTGTATACCGAGATCATATCTACTGTGGACACAGCTATGTCAAAGGTTGCATAAGATATTTAGTTCCAAAATTAATTACATGTAAGGGTAGGGGATGTTTCTTACAGAAACATTATGGAAGTCAAAGCCATCAAGATTCCATTCTGCGTCCGAAGTCAAAATACACGAATAAACACTCTGCACTAATGCTTGATCTGTCACGTCAGTATATTTCTATCACAAGCCAGCCCTTGATATCACCACTTATCTAAAACTTGTTATCTGACGCCGCTATGCAAGGTGTAATGCAGCATTATCTACCAAATATTAACTCCTTTATATCATGCCCTGAATGAAAGAAAATAGATAATGTGACCACCACTTCGTATTTCATTTTCCCTCCCCTACTTACCCTCCCTCACTCCACCCCAGCACCATCACTCGTCCCACCACCCACATCCCCTTCCCTCTCTGGCCCCTCTCTCAGCCCCTCTTACGTGACTTGCCGTGCATAAAGGAGGCAGTCTGAGGCACAGGGCACCGGAGAATAAGCGATTATTTATAACCACGACTGTACATCATTAGGAAAGGGATTTAATCCCCGTGCTAGGCAACTATGGCCATATAGCCCTGCTAGGTTACAGGAGCGCGCTACCACTCCCGGGCGAGGCTCGAACTCGCAATCCCCCGATCACGACTCCGATGCCCTACCAATGAGCAACCATGCCTCCCATCATTAGGAAAGAGACACACTACAAAGCATCTCAGGCTATTTTGAATACGGATTTTTACCTCAAGATAGGCGCTGTAGAGGGACGCCTTCATGTGGTGGCATCGATTTAACCGGGTGGCTCAACTGCCTAGATATAAATATTTCTTTCAGTTACTTCCCTGTCTCCAGAAAAGTGGATGGTGGACTGCAGGAGGACATCTT
>NC_137012.1:30658152-30780652 GCF_032717465.1 Coenobita brevimanus
GGGGGTGACAACGGAGTCACCCCAAAGGGTATGACGGCAATTGAAGTCTCCAAGGAGAAGAATCAGAGGAGGAAGGGAAAGAAGTAAGGAGGAAAAGGAAGAAAAATCAAAAAGAATAGGAGAGAAACAGAGAGAGCACAGTGACCAGCAGTGAAGAAAAAGACAGGTGGATGCATGAGGGACAGTGGAAGAAACAGAAAGGGGTTCAAAAGGAACAGTGTTGTGGATAAGAAGAGCAGCAGAAGGAGGAGGAGGAGAATCAACAAAAGTAAAACCTGGAATGGGAACAGGGGAAGTATGGAGAAACATTTCATGAAGAGCTGTAAGCAGAGGATCATTAACGGATATGAGGTATCGTAAGGAAGGATGGACGATGGGACACAAAATGCGTATATTCCATTGTAGAAGGGCCATAATGAGAAACAGGAATTAGGACTGGGAAGAGGGTGGCAGACGCACATGACGTCATGGCGAGGGTGCCCGGGAGGCATAAAGAGATTGGGGATCGAAAGAATAGGAGAAGAGAAAGAAGAAACAGAAGTCACAGAGGGGGTAAGAGAGAGAGAGCTGGGGGGAGAGGAAGGTTTAGGAGAAGGGGGAGGAAGAGGAGTAGGGGGAAGGGAATATGGAAGTGGATGGATGTCCAGAGAAACAAGGGAAGGCATGGAGGAAGCACGGCGAATGTAGGAGGCAACATCTTGCACGGTCTCTGTATCTGAGGGAGACGAAACAGGATGGGGACACTGACGAGAAGACCCAAGGGTGCTGACAGGTGGATAAGAAAGGGGATGAGGTACTGAGAGTAGAAGTGATGTATAAGGGATGTTTGGGAGGTTGGACAGGATAAGTTGGAGGAATTCCCAGTAGGAGGAGGGTGGGCTGCAAGGGAATAGAAACTTCATCCTACAGTCCACTGGGTTTACATTCAGATGAATCCTGGGACCACAAAAACAACAAACCTATATTTAACCCTCCAATCTGATGAGTCTGTCCTAAGCAAAAAAAAATCATCAGGGGATGACAAGAATAAAAATGAAAAAGACATTCCTGGAATCAATAGGTTAATAATCATAAATGTACAATATGCAGGTTGCTGGTGATATTGTATTTAAAATAAGGCAAAATTCATACAAATTTCCTAAGTATACTCTAATGTGATGATGTTCTGGAGCACTACAAAGGGCATTTTTTTGCCGTCAGGCAATCACATTGGCAAACTACAACTCCAAAGGTTTTGAGAGGTGCCAGTTATCTGCAGGTTTTTGCCATCTGTGGGCAAGTATGCTGATGTAGTGCTGCAGGGATGCCTTCATGTAGTGGCACCAATATAACTAGACAGATCCACTGCTCAATTATACAAATGTCCCTTAGCTCCCTGTCCCCCTGATGGAGAATGATGGACTGTGAAGAAATGACAGTTTCAGCTTGAAGTCCACCAGGTTCGCACTCACATGAACCTCAAGCTACAATAAGAAATTTGTAACATGCCGCCCACAAATATGGAAGGCTAATGTAATATGTGGCTACTCTTCCTGATAAGAATTCAATATGAAAGACTTTTATATTCTCTATGGAAACATTTTTAAGTTCACAATTTTCTCCATAATAAAAGAGATGCTGCTTATACAGGTGACCCCCACTTTACGAAAGCTCACGCTATGAAAATTCGATTTAGTGAAGATCATGGTTTACTACCCAACGCTCACCTCACGAACACCAAAATTTGCTTTAACGAATTTTTTTCCGTGGGCAGTTTTAAATTGAGTGTGCTCTCAGTCAGCTGATTCCACCTCAGCACCACTAACAGAGAAAACGTGCACCGTTCACTCCTGCCCTTCCATCCAAAACAGTACAGTACCTCGCCACCACACATGCAACATTTGTCATCATGCCACCCAAACGTCCTGCTACAGACCCAGGCAGACAAGTGGCCACGTCTGCCAGGAAGAGCCTTACTCTTGAGATGAGTTGTAGACTAAGGGTTAGGGAGTCATAAAATACACAAATATTAATTCAGACTGAGCAAAGAGGGGTTAATACAGGTGGATGCGGGAAAAATTGGGGTCCTGGAACCAAACTCCATTTAACCCATGTTACAGTAATAGTCCTCTCATTCGGCATCTGGTCTTATGGTATTTCTAGTCTTTTGGCAGTTTTCATAAATAGTCCCTTTACGAAAGTTCTCTGCTCTTCCAGCACATATGCTAAGCCGATTGGCACGTGTGACAGGATCGCCAGCTCATCGCTGGTATCCGTGCACCCACAGTTGTCAATTTCATGCTGTTGGTGCTAGATCTAGCACTTTTCATTTTCATTTAGTGCCAATAAATAGTTGACTTTCTTCTATATCTAGCACATTTTGAAGTCCAATTTAGCATGAAAGTTTGAACAGTTCACCTATAGCTTAGGCACTTTAAAGCTGAGCTTAGCACTTCTGAAGATTTCTGCTTGCCATCACTGTATGCGCATTTGGCCATCATGACTCATGAGTATCTGGCTTTGTGAGTGGGACCTTTAGAATGTTTGGAAACTTTGTTGTGCTATTTTATGGTGTACATATGTAAATACACAAGTTCATGTGTACTGTATTTTATGGTGCACATGTAAATACACCTAGGTTAAGGTAAATTCATGTGTATTGTATCATTATGTACATTATATATAAGTTGCCTGTTAAATATTTAGTGCTTAGGGTTGACCAATAATACTTGCTAGACACTGTGATTGAATTGGTGCCTGACCATGATTGCTAGAAACTTTTTGGCAGGTTTTTCCAATCATTCGGCAGTTTCTGCTCTTTCAGGTCCTGCTTGGTCCCAAAGATGCCAAATGAGAGGACTTTTATTGTATGATGGGTTCAGACAACAAAATATCACCTAGTGAACGTTTTTTCAGGAACATAACCTGTTCGTAAAGTGGGGGCTTCCTGTACTTATAAATAGATGTGCCTGTTCCTGTATTTTGTATATCCATCCATCCATCATCCAATCCTACATTGCCCCAAGAGGAGTGTAGGAGCCCGGGGCTAGGCAGTTGGTCTCGACATTGTATATATAAAAATCTGTATCATCTCTTTACATAAGTGTGAGTGAATTATAACAATTAATCATTTTTTTTTTAATGTACAAAGTCTTGGGGCCATATATGAATTACGCTAAGCTTAAATTGTGTATAAGATGCTTGTATATACATTCACCTTCACTCATACACCTATCAAACACTTAACACATCATGAATTAATCAGTCAACATTCAAGTGACAACAACAAAACACTTGTGAATAACAATGATTGTACATGTGAAAACCAAAATGAATGTGTCTAACATTGCTTGTGTATACAGTAATCCCCCGTTTATCCAATGCTGAATTACCCACGTGTCATTATCCAGCAAAGCAAAAAATCTGACTGAATTAAAGCAGTATCCATTTTTTATTGCATTAACCAAAAATGTGAATGGAAACTGAATTTCTCAGACCATCTGCAACTCCTTGCACCACCCTAGCACCACCAATGATGCTCGCCAAAACAAAGGCTGCTGCACACAGAGAGCAAGCCAATCAGTGTTGCTGCACTTTAAATCTGTCACAGAATTTGTGGCCTTCATTGCAATACCACAGTATATATTACCGGGTACTTGCTAATGTGTTGTGTGCATGCCTGTAGCTGATTCTATGGAAAATAATAAAATATTCACATAACTATGCATGCAGTAGGTGCCAACCTGTCTACTTTTTGTTACATAACTTACATAGTTAGTGGCCTGCTTTCAGCTCTTCTCATATCAATCTCTGCATTTCCCTCTCACTTTTAATAAATAACAGAATATTCTTAGTGCCTGTATCTTCTTCTGTGGCAAAATAATATAATATATACCTAAAAAAATGCATGCATTTGGCACCAGCTTGTCTCCTTTGTGTGTTCCATAACTTATGAGGCTAGTAGCCTCTTTCAACTCTGCTCTAAGCATCTCATTCTCACTTTCAATAAATAATAATATTCTTAGTGCCTGTAACAGAACAAGTATTCAATGCAGATAAGACAGGCCAGTAGTGGAATATGTAGAGGTACAAAGGAAATGCATTTTTAATCATTAAAATTGCACTAACATAGCATATGAGTGGTTCTGTAAGAAATATATAATGAATATTTAAAACTGGTCGTCAGCAAATCAATATCGAGACAGGTTCTGCGTACTGACAGGGAGACCTGTTTAGGGTTTGATAGAGGTCATACCATTAGCAAAGGGGTTAGGAGATAGTTCAGCTTAAAAAAAAAATCCATTAGCTGACAGGGACCTGACTGAATTATGACAGATAACTGGGGGATTACCATATGAAAAACAAAACAAAAGCATGTACAACAATGCTCATATACATGAAAAACAACTGTATATAACATTGCTGGTACCAGTATATATGAAAAACAAAATGAGCACAAATACCACTGCTTGTATATATGTAAAACTAAATGAACAAGCACAACATTGCTTGTAAATTTAACCCTTGCTATACCAAACCTTGATAACCTGAACTTTACATATAACATATTCACATAAACCAAACTTTACACGATGGCTGACTGTCCAGCCATATTAGCATTGGTATATAAATACTAATATTTACAATATTTTTCTGTCCTATGGTATATTATTTATTGAAATTTTTTTTTTACATAAACCTATACAGCATCATCATCATCATCTGGACCTCCTTTCCCACTCTAGGGCATGGTGAGGAGTAGCAATGTCCAGACAGCCCAAAATTGCCCAATCCAATGGGCCACGCTTCCATTCACTCATCATTAAAGCCCCCGGAGTCCTGGCTCTATCAGATATGCCAAAAACATTCACCACGTTCTGTAGCTTCACATAATCGTATCCGACAGAGTCAATCCAGACGCTGCCACATTAAAAAGGGGTGCCAAAAATCCCTGATCATGCACTTCTCCTCACAAAATTCATCCAGTCAGCTCGATCTCCTGTCAGGTCCCTAGCCTCAACAATGTCCAACCCTCTCTTCCTCACACATTCATCCACCATATCTCTCCACCTTCTCCTTGGCCTACCTTGCCTCATCCCTCCTTCCAATTCGCTCAGATATACCTTCTTCACCACTCTATTGTTATCCATTCTCTCCACATGACCATACCATCTCAGTACACTCTTTTCAATTCTGGTGTCCACCAACTTCCTCACTCCGCATCTTTCACGAATCACCTTATTTTGTATCCTATCCACCTCAAAACACACAATATATACTAGTACAGTAGTTGTATCTTCAGTGGCTTTGGAGATTTTGTAATATCATCTTAATACTTTCTGCACATTACCTCCGGTGCTGTCTTTATTAATTCTCTAACTCCAGTCATCATCATCATCACCATCATGTTAGTGACACTTTTTCCTCAAAACTTTATTATGCACATTATAGTTGCTGTCTCTTTAAGTCCCATTTGTATCATCACCATCATCATCATCCCAACCTCTTTTTCCCACCCACAGAATGGGGTGAGGTAGGGTTCATAAAGCAATGAGACAGAGAGCACAACAGAGGAAGAACTAGCAAATCAACAGTGTGTCCACTGGAATGGGCCACACACTCATTTGATCATTATTCAAGTACTGTACCTGAAATCCTGACCCTAACTCACATGCCTAACCATTTGATTGTTATATTTTTTAAAGACTGTTAAATTATCCGGCCAAAATTGTGAACTTGCCAAAATTATGAATGACTGTACACCAGCTGCACTCAGTTTCAAACACAGAGCTACACCAACTGACAGATATCCATATCCTCTTTCAGCTCAGTTGACAGCCATGTAAATAGTACTTAGACTGGAGGGCTGATATGATTAGTAACCAAGAAGATTCATTCCTACCTGATAATTAAGGCTCAGTGAATTTCATACAACC
This sequence comes from Coenobita brevimanus, assembly GCF_032717465.1. Taxonomy (NCBI): domain Eukaryota; kingdom Metazoa; phylum Arthropoda; class Malacostraca; order Decapoda; family Coenobitidae; genus Coenobita; species Coenobita brevimanus. Next base: position 30,664,068 of record NC_137012.1, read on the forward strand.
ATAACATGGTGTTAAAGTTACTATTCCCTCAAGTGAAAACATATCAACTGTAATCACGATCATGTATTATTTTTTGGTAATTTTTTGTTATCCATTAAACACTAAGAGCCAGATTCCATCTTTATACACTTTGTTTTATTGGATGACTGCAATTTTCTAATCTGAGGTTGACATTCTATCTGACACAGAAGGCTTTGTAGCACCTCTTCCTTAGCAGCGTATCTTGCATATTACACCTTAACATTCTGTTGTATGCTATTTGTATTTCTTTAATATCAGTAGTTTCCATCAGTAACATACAAAAGGATACTGACATGTAATATGCACTATAGATCTATCTATCTATCTATAGCCCGGCGCCCTAATCCCGCAAAGGGTGGCTGCAGACAAAACGCCTCCAAGTTGCTCTGTCACCCACCATTTGACTACCCTCCCCCCAACTCAATAACAAAAGACCAGATTATTATTATTAGTATCATCATCATCATTTTAGTGGGTAATTACAGTGCTCCAATCGGATTGACCCGGTGAAGGTTTGTATCCATGGGGTGGTTGGGGTTTATTGCTCACACAATGCCACTCAGGGATGAGTGAGGCTGGTCACTCTCATCTTAATTGTCAAGACCAACTTGCCTAACCCCAGGCTCCTACACTTCTCATGGGACAACATAGGATTGGATGATGGATGGATGGATCATCATCATCATCATCATCATCTACTCCTGTGTTGCCCTATGAGGAGCATAGGAGAATGGGGCTAGGCAAGTTGGTCCTGACATTTAAGATCAGAGTGACCAGCCTTACTCATCCCTGAATGGCATTATGTGAGCAATGAACCCCAACCATCCCTTGGATGTAAACCTGCACAGGCGCAACCCAATTGGAGCACCTTAATTACCCAGTAAACCATCAGATGCCATAATTTAGTTATATGGTAACCACCCAGTGTAGTAAATGGTTTCCTGGTGTACAGGAAATTATGTGGCTTATCACCCAGTGTACAATCACCCATAGGCAGAAGGAAGAGGAAAAAATGAAGGAAAGAAAGACAGAAGAGGAAGGAGAGGAAAGGGTTATTACTATTATTATTATTTATTATTATTATTATAAGTATAATGAAAGCTCTAAATCCAGTCAGAATGTGCATACTGTATAAGTCAACCTCAGCCATCTCTCAGCTGGAAGTCCCAACACTTATACTGTATTTAAATTTTATACTGTATTTAAATTCTCAGCCAAAGGCCTCACCACTGATATTTAAATTTTCAGCTAAATTACCCACCACTTCATGTTTATATTCTCAGGTTAAAAAATGTCCCACTAGCAATAATAAAATTAAGGCCAGACAGAGAAGGATATATGCAGCATAAAATTAAAATGCCATCAGTGCACATACATTGTGTGCATCAAAACTGTCTAGGAATTTGCAGAACTTTATTAGGCAATTCCCTTTTAATTTACACTACACTTCTTGGGGGGGGGGGAAGGCCTCCCCCCAAAAAAAAGACAATGTAAAGACTGATTGTGGAACAGGTGTTAAGTGATAAACAAAGTCATTCATATTTATACAGCTACATCAAAATCAACCTCAATCAGAGCTCCCCATAATTAAATTAGAGGCCTGGTGGAAGAGATTATAAAAAAGGAAAATTTATTGAGATGTAGTATGCAGAAGAAATTGCTTATGAAGATGAATTAAGAAATCTCCAAAACCACTTGGAATACCTCCCCCCAAAAAAAAGACAATGTAAAGACTGACTGTGGAACAGGTGTTAAGTGATAAACAAAGTCATTCATATTTATACAACTACCTCAAAAATAACCTCAATCAGAGCTCCCCATATTTAAATTAGAGGCCTGGTGGAAGAGATTATAAAAAAGGAAACTTTATTAAGATGTAGTATGCAGAAGAAATTGCTTATGAAGATGAATTAAGAAATCTCCAAAACCACTTGGAATACAATCCTCATAATTCTGACCGATCTCCTCTTTACAACTCTTTCTCAGCCAAAGCTCCCCATATTTACATTAGAGGCCTGGTAGAAGAGGATATATGCAGCATGTGACCGTACGGCCGTCAGTTCGTAGACCTCATGATCATCAAACTTGTACCACACTTTCTTGTCCTGGGATTTGCAGAAAGCGGTGTAGTGCCCACCGTCCATTGTACCGTAGTGATTCGACACAGCATAGAGGTCGTATTTGGTGTACCTGGGGGTTTAAAGTATATTAGAGTACAGTAAACATGCTACAGTACAATACATACTACACTTCAGTACAGTACACAATACAGAACATTATGCAATAGCTCCTATCCATTGTACCACAGCAGTGTGATCGTACATGGATGTCGTATTTGGTGTACCTGGGGGGTATAATGTAGGTTAGAGTGCAGTACACATAATATCACAGTACAACTTCTTCCTGTTCACAAACTTACCACAGATGCAAATTACCTAACACAAAGGAGACAGCCTGGCCTTAAAAAAAAAAAAAAAAAAAATTACTAATCATTCATATTCATCATCCACCAATAAGCTGTGGGGGAAAGTAGTTTTCATCTTCATTAACCGGACCTCCTTTCCCAACCCAGGGCAGGGTGACAAGTAGCAACGTCCAGACAGCCTAAATTTGCCCAATTCAATGGGCTACACTTCCATTCATTCGTCATTCAAGCCTATGGAATCCTTGCTCAATTGGTAGAGAGGTGGCCTGCAGTCCTAACAGACCCAGGTTCAAATCCTGGCTGGGGCAGGGAACAGTTTAAGGATTTGAATTTCATTAAATCAGGCTTTACTGATCTACCAGAAAGACCCGCCGACATGTCGTAAAAGTACCCCCGCTAATACCGATACACTAGTCCTGTATGAGACAGCCCTAGCATTTATTCAATATGGACGGTGGGTGTTAGCGCCGAAGTGGTGACATGTAGAGGTGTATGGTATGTAGGAGGACTACTGGACCTTGATAGCACGCTGTGAAAGCCTATGCCCAGAGTCGGACACATAAAAAAAAGATCGGCAAACAAGATTTCACCACATTCTGTAGCTTCACACATACCTATCCGACAGTCAATCCAAATGCCGTCACATTAAAAAAGGATGCCAAATCCCTGCTTAAGAGCTTCTCCGCACAAAATTCATCCAGCCAGCTCGGTCTCTTGTCAGTCCCTTAGCCTCACCAACTTCCATATGTCTCATCCTCACACACCCATCCACCATATCCCTCCACCTTCTTCTTGGCCTACCTCGCCTCCTCCCTCCTTCAAATTCGTTCAGCTATACCTTTTTCATCACTCTGTTGTCATCCATTCCCTCCTTATGACCAAACCATTTCAGTACACTCTCTTTGATTCTGGTGTCCACAGACTTCCTCACTCCGCATCTTTCACAAATCACATTATTCTGCATCCTATCCACTCTCTGTACTCCACATACATTCCTCAGCAGTCCCATCTTTACTGCTCTTACTCTTGACTTTTCAATTTCGTGGCACACCATAGTCTCACGTCCATATGTAAAAGTTGGCACTAACACTCCTTCATGTAAGCCTCGCGCAGCTGCAACATTCAAGACTCTGTTTTTTATCAAGGCCTTCATTGCACCAGCTACTTTCCTTCTGTATGTCACTCTACTTTCCACTTCTTTTGCACATTTTCCTCTCTTTTCTATCACTGTACCCAGGTATTTGAACCTTCCCACCAATTCCAGTCTCTCTCCATTCACTGTAACACCACATTGGGAGTAACCTTCTCTCTCACTAACCAGCACTTTATTTAGGCTGTTGTGCCTGTGTCTGTGAATAAGAGAGTTTGCATATGTCACGCACTGGTTATTCAGTGCATCACACGAGCCAAAGGTGCAGTGCAGCCATGAGGAAATGTTCATCACGAATCCCCTGACAGCACTCTGTCCTGGCTTCCATATCTTAGAACCAAACCTCCACACTCATCCTCGTGCCTTGTCGTGGCAAGGCACTGGCTGCCACGTGCGAGCATCATCAATTCACTACAAGGGATGGCCTTGCAAGTACAGCTGCTTGCCTGTGGCTGATGGTTTGCTCATTCAGACAGACCAGGGTTATTCAACAACAACAATTTTTAATTCTTCCCCAAATGAAAAAGAGTATCCTTCCTTCCCATATTCTTTTCTTGTATGCTTCATACTACTAATACATAAAACTAATTTATGTACCACTTTTCACTGCCACATCTGTCAGATAAGTGTCTCATGGATGTACCTGAGAGAATACACTACATTTCATTACTGTCCAGTACTCTACTGCAGAATGCTTTCTACTTTTATTTACAAGCCAAGAGAAATGAAAAAAGAAAAAATGAAATACACATAAAACTCACCTATTCTGAAAACACACATGCTTGGTGAAGTCCAGATTTTCAAGGGGGAAATCCACAAAGTTCTGCTTCTTCTTCATCAGCACATCATGTTCAAACCTTTGGGGGATCATATATTAGTACTACAAAAATTTAACACTACTGCACATACACTTATCTAACTCTGTTAACTGATGCATTTTTTAAGAATCTTTAACTACTGCACATTCACTTATCTAATTCTGTTAACTGATGCATTTTTTAAAAATCTATTCTTCTTATGTCCATCTCTAATTGCTGTGTAAACTCTTCCACTTTATCTGAGATAAACTAAAAAATGTAACAAATGTTTTTATTATCAAACATCTTTTTTTAATGCAAAAAAACAGAGAACTCAAAGCTTAGATTCTGGAAAGCTTCCTTCTTCTGAAGAACTCTGAATAATAATAATTATAATCATTATCATCATCAATCACTTATCATCATCCACCATCCAATCCTACATTGCTCCATGAGGAGCATAGGAGCCCAGGGCTAGGCAGTTGGTCCTGACATTTAAGACGAGAGTGACCAGCCTCATTTGTCCCTGAGTGGCATTACCTGAGCAGTAAATCCCAACCAGCCCTTGGATATAAACCTGCACTAACTCAATCCAATTGGAGCACCTTAATTGCCCACTAAACCACCAGGCACCATAATTTGGTTATATGGTTACCACCTAACATAGTAAATGGTTTCCTGGTGTGCAGGAAACCATTTGGCTTGTTATTCAGTGTCGAGTCACATGTTGGCAGAAGGAAAAGGAAAGAATGAAGGAAGGAAAGACAGAAGAGGGAGGACAGAAAGAAGGAAGAGAGGAAGGGGCAGGAACCGGTGAGCAGCACTACATCGAGTACGTGGATGGTGAGTACCCCCACCAACCACTTTAATAATAATAACAATTGTCGAAGGTCGTGGCGACCATCTTCCTCTCACCTGATGTAGTGCTGCCTACTTCTTCCTTCAACTTTATTCTTTCTCTGTGTCTGATCTCCTCTCTTCTAACTTTATTCTTTTCTGTGTCTGACCCCCTCTCTTTCAATTTCTCCCATCTTTCCAGCCACATTCTATTACTCTTCTTTCCTCTTTGGGTGGCCTTACATTGAGTGACAAGCCTAAAGGTTTCCCATAAGCCAGGAAACCATTTACAATGCTTGGTGGTAACCATACAACCTACCCACAAGTGTTCCCTATGTGTCAACAAGTGGGATGGTGGAGGGTTAGCACCCCTCCCTGTAAAACACCTAACTCAGTGACAAACAGCCACCAGTTATGGGATTATGGCATCTAGCTATAGACAGACAGGTAGATAATAATAACAAAGCCAATTTCAAGTTCCATTCCCTCTAAAGCCAGAACAGTCCATATCCAACCAAACATTTCAACACTTCACCACGCACTCCATCAATTGTTGGTGCTTTCCTCATTTTGACTTCCTTCAATGTCTTACATACACCCATCCTTATGATCCCTTCCTCCCTTCTTGCATTTCTTCTCCTTTAAACAATTCTCCACGAGTTACTAGCTGCTTTGTTTTCTATATTTAACAGCTCATTAAAAAGCCCCCCCCATCACTTTCTGGACACTCTTTCAAGACTATGGAGGTCATAATCAGTGGGAAAGACAAACATAATATAAACACCTGTTGAGATGCAATATAAGGAGAGGCGGCAGCTTCCAGACGTCCAATTTGCGTATACAGTTGCGAACGGTCTTGCACTTACAGCACTTGTACTCAATACTGGCATCCTTATAATAGTGGTGAAGCATATCCTGGTAGAGATAAAGGCACTTTAAACTGACTTTTTTTTTTTTTCTTATACAAAATTAAAGAAGGCTAAGTTAAAGCCAACAAACTTTGTTCCTTCCTATTACAAAAATTAAGATCCATTCATTTGAAGATGCCTTGACACAGCACATTTACAAATACTGATGATTACAGAGTGTGGATAACACAGTATGGAGAAGACAGTTCCATAGCTGACCTGTTACTTTTTTTTTTTTTTTTTTTTAATAACAGAAGAGGAGGAAAAAACAAGTGAAAAAAAAAAAAAATAATAATAATAATAATAATCCATACACCAGATTACCATGTCCTCCATTCATAAAAAATCTGTAACAGTTGGACTTTAACAGCTGTAGGTTGAAGTTTAGGGGGAGACAACTCTGGGGAAGTGAGTTCCAAAAAGACGCAGTTTGGGGAACAAAAAATTTCTGATGGATGGAAGTTCTGCAATATGGCAGTTAGACATTCCAGTCACGAGTGCTACCAGATGCCTGTGTGGCACAGGCATGGGAGATGGCACAATGAATGCAACTTCGTCTGAGTATTTGCCATGAAAGTACAAAACTGTATCTACAAAATAATAATGCAAGGGAGGTAACATTCCTCCTTACCTGCAGGGAAGGTAGTTTATTTGTAACAACAAGGTTATTAATCATTCTAACAGTTTTGTTTTGAATTTTGCCCAGTTGCATTAGTGCAACCTCCCCACATCCACTCCACAAGGGTGAGCAATATTCCAGCTGAGGGCACACATGACCCATAAACTATAGCCAGCTGCTCATTAGTGAAGAAGCTACGAACTCTGTACAATAATCCAAGTTTCTTTTGAGGCAGTTTTAGCAAGTGATCAGACACAAGAGGTCCAGCTGAGGTCATTGCTAAGTGAAACACTGAGAATTTCAATACTTTTGGAGACAAGAATACTAGCAGCATTGAAGGTAATATAGGAATCTGGCATTATCTGTCGATTTGTAAATTGTATATATTTGGTATTACTGTACTTGCAAATACCGGACAAGAATTTGGTAGACTAGTGCAGAGTCTTGCTGATGTCTGTGAGCATTGTGCCTTGAGAGTAAATGTAGAAAAGAGTAAAGTGATGGCTACTGAGAGGTGACTCCCAGTGTGATGTTACAGCGAATGGAGAGAGACAGGAACTGGTGAGAGAGTTCAAATACGTGGGTACATTGATGGAAAAGAGAGGAAAATGTGCACAAAAAGTGGAAAATAGAGTGACACAAGCAAGGAGAGTAGCTGGTACAATGATGGCCTTGATAAGAAACAGAGGCTTGAGTGCTGCAGCTGAACGAGGCTTACACGAAGGAATGTTAGTGCCAAATTTAACAAAATGGATGTGAGAGTGTGGTGTGGCATGAAAATGAAAAGTCAAGAGTGAAAGCACTGGAGATGGGACTGCTGAGGAATGTATCTGGAATGTATCTGGAAAAATAGATACACAGGTGGATGGATAGATGGATGAGATATACAGATGGAAAGATAGGTAAACAACAGAAAAAGATAGATGGACAGTTAAATAAATTGACAGATGGATGGACAGAAAGCTCAACAGATAAATAGATAGGCAGATACACAGACAGATGAATAAACTGGTCATTGCCTTGTGATGATGACTTTACTTTTGAATCATTACTAAATGGAGATGAGCAACTTAAAAAAAATAAATAAATAAAAGGAAAAACAAAATAAATAAATAAATAAATCAGATTAAGAGGAACACTCTGACTTACTCTTAATGTGCACTTGCGTGAGTCCGGGAAGGAGAGCGAGATGACTGAGAATGGTTCGAATGTGAGAGATACGTGGCCACAAGTATCACACTGTATCCTAGACCGATGCAGACCCTGTAAAAAACAATATGTACTGTACTGTATTATACTCTCACAATATACAGGTCAACTTCACTATATGACTGGGTTAAGTTCCTGGAAAACCAACTGGGTAACAGTCTATCACATGTAAAATGTAGAGTCACAGCAATCAAGTAAGTGAAACTGAAGATCGTATATCGCAAGATGCTTTAAAAGAGCTTGCGGCAGTTGTACAAGCAAAAATGGCAATTGTACATCAAAAAAGGGTGCTAAAATGTATAAGCAAACAATTGCATAACAGTCGAACATACAGTGAAGTTGCCCTCTCCTATACTCTGTTCACTCTAACTTGGCAATGAAAATAAACAGATTACAGTTAAGGTGAAAAGAATACAGATAAATATGACTTGGTAATACACAAACATTACCTGGAACAACATAGATACAATGGAATAATCCCGTCTCTTCAGTTCCTCTAACACCTTCTCAGCTGCTACATAATCCGGAATGTTCTCGTGATTCTGTTCCTTCATTGGCGGACGCTTACCATGTCTCTGTTGGCAGGGGAAGGGTGAAAAAGAAAGGTATCATCATCAACATCATCATCATCATCATCATCATCTTTTTCACACTTACAGATGGTGAGCTGGGTTCTAGAAAGCAAGGAAAGAGAAAGCACAAACTTATCAAGAGTATGCTCAGTGAAACGGGCCAAACACCACTCACTCACCATTCAAGCCCCAGGACTCCTGACTCCACAGATATAACCATCTGTATTTTTTTTTTTGAGTGTGATAAAACAGAGTGAATGAGAATACACAAAGACAGAGAGAGTGAAACCTGAGAGTATGAGTGTGCGCAAAAACTAAGAGTAATAGTTGTTGTGAACCCTGTGGAGTGTAGGGTAAGGGACATTTGTATAACAAATGCCTGGTTATATCAGTGCCACCACATGAAAGCATCCCTCTTTGGTACCAAATTACAATAATATATAGTACATGGCATAAAGGAATGTAAGAGGCAATATGCAAAATAAATCACTTTTAAGTGGCAATATGCAGAATAAATCACTAAGAAAGAGATGTTAAAGTATTTTCTGAACTCAGACTATTACTTTGAGTGATAAGACTGACGGCGATAGTAAGTGACAAAAGTAAGAATGAATGACACATGAAAGTGAGAGTCAGAAGTATGATACGAGAGAGAGAGAGAGTTACATAAAATAGTGATACTGAGTTTGAGTTATAGTTTGAGAGAACTAAATGAAGGAGAGGTTGAGGGAGAGGTGATAAGAGTGGGAATGGCAAGAGTGAAAGAATAGTGAGAGTGACAGCATGTGAGTGAGTGACTGAGACAGTGAGGAGGAAACAGAATGAAAGAGTAAGTTACAGATAATACAATAGTATTAGCAAAGTAAGACACACACACACACACACACACACACACACACACACACACACACACACACACACACACACACACACACACACACACAAACCGAAATGAAGCACTGTAATTGATACCTTATTTAAGTCATCATTGATCCAGTCCAACAGCTTGACGAGGAACTCATGTGAATCATGTTGGTCGTAGCCTTGAAATGGTTTGTGGTATCGCCCAATTGCAGACTGAAATACAACTACATTTAGAAACAATCATTAAAACACTAATTACATGATACCAAACATTTCCTTATGTAATCCCCATACTGAGATTGGCCTTGGTAAAGCAGATGTTTTCTATGGACTGGAAGCTATACCAAATGCAAACCAACTAATTACTTCACAACAGTTGCTGAAAACTGTTGGAAAGAAAAAAAATCTGATGTTAACTTTACCTTAAGGTCCCACATAGCAATGGATCGATACTGTCCACATCTCAAGGCTCGTATCACTGCACCAACCTCCTCAGCTACATCACCCTGGCTCTTGCTGCTTGGGTTGATGTCATTGCTGGACAACAGGGAAACAAACACTGCCAACTTAATGAGGAAATTAAACTCATATACATGTCAACTTTTCTATTCCATCGGGTTGCATTTATGGGAAATCAATTGAATAATGACTGATTGTAAATCAAATGCAGAGACATAGCAATTGTATAAGCGAATTTGGTGATCATCAATCAATAAATGGTGCTTTGTAGGGGACTGTAGCAACTGCATAAGCAAAAATGGTGATCATATATCAGAAAAGGGTGCTAAAATATTATGATCATAAATGCAGACAATTGCATAACAGCTGATTATATGACAAGGCTGAACTACACACTGAAACACCAGTGCAAACAATTAAGGTCATCACAGTTCTATACAGATACAGTGAGATATCATCATCATCATCATCATCATCTCCAATGCACTGTGCCCTCCTGGAAACCCCCTGACAGAGAATGGCCAAGGCAACACTGCCTCCAAGTGACTTTATCCTCACATACTTCTCTCACTCTCTCGACCACATCTCTTCCTTCTCCCACCAATAAACTGCTCCAGAATTCTTCTGAACTATATAAGGTCTGTCTCTACCAGCAATACCAATGATCTCAACTCAAAAGCTTCCATGACATCCTATCTATGTGCACTCTTTTAAAAACCTCCATACCGGACACTGAAGATGATGATACACCCAATTATATGTATGATGTATAAATACAGTATAAGTGCCTATGTACTGACCTGTAAGTGCCAGTCATGAAGTAGTGTGCAAATGGTGTGGTGTTGCTAAGACACTGGATCACTGAGTTCATGTAGCAAGTGTTGCCTAGATTTTTCAGTCCCGTCTTGCCCAGCGGCTGAAACCAAATACAGTACATCATTAGATAATTATGTGGAACGCTGTGCAAGCAGACCTAATACCTGTGTCTGATATCCATCCATCCAATCTTTAGTGCTAACCACTTGGCCACAACCATGGTGGCCAAGTGGTTAGCACTGACAGCAATAAAACTGCTTGCCCATTAGTGTCAGGGCTTGAATCCAGGTGCAGACAGCTGACACCTTGTAACTCAAGTGTCCATCCACTCTTTGTTGGTTGGCATGTAAAATGAGTCTCAACTGTAACACCTAAAGGAGGTAACAGTGGTAAACTGGATGATGCAGTGGCCCAAGGCTCAAAGACCTACATTAGGGAGATGAGCACTAGAGCTAAATATTTAGCCTCATGGCATCTGCTCCTACCTTCATCTTTAGTAGCACAGGAGTCCAGGTCTAATGCCTAACCATTCTTAGGACTGGAAACTTATGGACCACATCAGGGTGAAGTACCTTAACTCCATAATCTCTGGGCCTAGCAACTACATGCAATGTTCTTATAAATTCTAATGATACATATCAAGTAATGAAACATTTCAAACAAGATACCTTATTCAATTACACTTCTATACTATTCTATATATCACCATAATAAAACTGTGCTCTTGTCAACTATGAATGCTCCCCAGCTTTTCTTTTTGAAAGTATGGCATATTTGTGCACACTGCAAGGAACAGCATGGTGGAATGAAGAGGTGAGACAGGCAGTGGCAAAAAAGAAGAAAACATATAATGAATGGATGATAAACATGGGTGTGTAGGAATTTGTGAGACAAAAGAGAGAGTTATATGTAGAAAGAAGAGATGAAAAGATTATTAAGAGAGAGTAAGAAGAGAGTGGATGAGGAATTTGCAAGGAATCTGAGTTTAAGTGGAGGGAATGTAAGAAAATGTTCCGGAAAATGTCAAAGTGAGTTAAACAGGGTGTTAAAGAAGCTAGTCGGGGAGTGACATAAAAATGATGGATTACTTGTGGGGAAGGGAGAAAAAGTGAACAGATGGACAGAATACTTTAAGGAATTGTTGAACATTGAGAATGAAAGTAATGCAAGTAAAAGTGGTTGGGGAATGGCTGGGAGAAAGAGGCATGTGAGAAGAGAGGAAGAAATCAGTAGAATGGAAGTTGTGGAAGCAATGAAGAATGTCAAAATTGGGAAAGCCCCAGGAATTGATGGAGTGTGTGGTGAAAAGCTGAAGCATGGAGGAGAGATAGTAGAAGAATGGATGTGGAAGATGTGCAGATTGGCCTGGGAGGGAAGTAGGGTCCTGGAGGATTCGAAGTCAGATATAATTATTCCCCTGTAAAAAGGAAAAGAGGAAAAAGAAGTGTGTGGTAATCATAGGGGCATTTGTCTTCTTAGTGTAACAGGAAAAGTATATGGTAGGATACTTACTGACAGAGTTAGGGAAAGAACAGAGGAATTAGTTGGAGAAGAACAGGGAGGTTTTAGGGAAGAGGTTGTGTAGATCAGATATTCATCCTTAGGTCTTTTTTAGTGGAAAAGTTTCTAGAGAAGGAAAAGAAGTTCTATGCGGCATTCATGGATTTGGAGAAAGCATATGACATGGTGGATAGACAAGGACTATGGAAAGTATTAAGAATATATGGAGTAAATGGAAAGTTGTTGAATTCCGTGAAGAATATGTCCGAGGGTGCTAAGGTTGCGGTGCATATGGACAGTGAGCTGAATGATTTTTTTCTATTTGAAGGTTGGATTGAAACAGGGATATGTCATATTTCCATGGTTGTTCAGTCTGTATATGGATAGGGTTAGAAAAGAGATACAAGGTAGGGCAGTGGATGTTGAAGCAGCCCTAATGAGGGAGGGCAATGTGTGGAAACTCCTTGTACTGTTGTTTGTGGATGATACTGTGTTGTTAAGTGAAGACGAAGGGGAGTTGCAAGGCTTGGTGAATGAATTTGGGAGAATGTAAGAAACAGAATCTAAAGACGAATGTAGGGAAGAGTAAAGTTATGGTCTTGAAGAGAAATGAAGTCACTGAATGTACAGTGAGATTGGATGAGGAGGAAATGGAAAATGTGAGTGCGTTTAAGTATTTGGATGGTGTGATGAGTAAGGACGGAAGTTTAGAGCAGTGATTCTCAAACTATGGGTTGCGACTCAAGGGTGGATCGCGAGAGGAATTTTGATGCGTTGCAGGGACATAGAATAGGCCTAATGCTTTCAATGTATTTTATTTACTTAACGGAAATTGTAATTATCCTTATTACACTATTAGCATATTTATAATAACTACAATAGCCTATATACTGGTTACTCTCTCTCTCTCTCTCTCTTTGATTTTTTACCCTGTGGGTTACGAAGTCTTGAAATATTCCAAATAGGGTCACACATTAAAAAGTTTGAGAACTACTGGTTTATAAGGTGATGTGCTTGAAAGAGTACAACAAGGAAGAAAGGTTGCTGGTTCTTTGAAAGCAGTGATAAGATACAGGGAAGTGAGCATGGAAGTGAAAAAGTTGCTGCATGACAGTATTGTCATACCAACTCTAACGTATGGAAGTGAAGCTTGGACCTTGTAGGAGGAACACAAGTCAAGAGTGAGGGCAGTGGAAGTGAGTTATTTGAGAGAAGCATGTGAAGTCACATAGAGAGACAGACTGACAAATGAGGAAGTGAAGGAGAGGTGTGGTGTGGATATGGATGTGATAGGAAGCATTAGGAGAAACACACTGAGGTGGTTTGGCCATGTGGAGAGGACAGACAGCGAGAGACTGACGATGAGAGTGTACGTCAGTGAGGTGGAGGGGCGGAGAGGGAGGGGGGAGGCCAAGGATGAGATGGAGGGATGGAGTGGAGAGGTATATAAGAGAAAACGTTGTGAGCTGGGAACAGGGCAGCGAAATGGCATGGGACAGGGTAATATGGATGCGATTTGTTGTGGCCACCCCTTAAGGGATTAAGGCATCTGACAGTAGACAGATAGACAGACATTAATAATGCATTTCCTTGTGTTATTTACTGATATTAGAGTAAAATAATTCATTCATTCAGTTATCAAGGCTACAACATGCTTGCATGAGTCAGCCTTGGTTGTCTAATGGCAGCTTTCCATGCTGCTTGATCTCTAGCAACCTCTCTAAAATAATTCATTCATTCAGTTATCAAGGCTACAACATGCTTGCATGAGTCAGCCTTGGTTGTCTAATGGCAGCTTTCCATGCTGCTTGATCTCTAGCAACCTCTCTAGCAACAGTTCAACCTTCAACATTCACACTCTCAAACTTTGAACCCAGCTGTCATCCTCCATCCTCTCCACATGTCCAAACTGTCTTAATCTATCCCTTCTCATCACAACACTAATATATGCAAGAGCAAATTTAGGTGTAAAAAAAAAAAAAAAAAAAATTAAAACCTGCCAGGTTGATTCTTAATATGGTAGGTTACCTCTTCAGAGTCACTGCCTTTAACTGGTGTAAATTGTACCTTTCCATACCACTTTTTTGTGACAAGCATCATATTCTAGAAAAAATTTCTTCTTATAGCTCAGCATTCAGGATGGGGAGATGGCAATTTATGCCTATACTATGTTTAACTAGGCATAACATTTGCAGCTCTCCATCCTCACTGTGGAGCCATAACACAAGATTAACAATAGAATAGATGCTGTGTATGAAGAAGTGCTATGGAAGGGATGTAGAGCCATAGTACTGTTTTATTATACCACTGAACTATGAGAAAGCTGCTGCAAAAGGACAAAAATTTCTGCCTAGCTAAATATTAATGAACAGAGTATAATGATGACTGTCTTACATCAGTTGTGTTAGTCTGCTGCTGCTGAGGATGGGTGCAATACAATCCAGTGCACGACTGTCCCCATGTCATTGTTAATCCCACGTAATACTTTCTCTATCCCTTCTTTATGGTTCAAATGAAGGAACTGCAAGCAGTCAGACTTCTGTTTTTCCTTCCTCTGGTTGTTAATTAAGTTAGACCTTTCTCAGCACTATCAGACTAAACTTCCTTCCCTTGCTTGTCCCTAAGTCAGATTTTTGTCAGTAATATCACAATGAACTTGACTTTATCTGACTGAACTCCAATACTGAAACTTCTTGCCTGTCACTTAGCTGAATTTTTCTCAGAAATATCACAAAGAACTTGACTACTTTACAGAACTGTACTGAACCTTGACCGAACTTGACTGCACTCCTTGTGTTAAGAGATAATGATGCATAAGTTATGACCTAGAAAATTTTGGCTAAACAGTCAGCATTTAGTCAAACATCCAGTTAGTTGGTACTATAAATTCACCATCAAAGTTTTCAATCACAGTCAATCACTTCAACTTGTTTTGTTGGATCAAACTGAAAATCTAGTTCAAATTCAAAGTTCAGAGTTTGGCTTTAATTCTCTGTGGTTTTCCTGTATTCTACTTTTTTGTTTGTTTGTTTGTTTCGCTCATTTTCGCTTTCACTTAACACATGTTCGATTTTTTAAAAATCATTTTTCTTATGTACACTTTATGATTTTTTTTTTCTGGTATATATACAATCAAAGTGCACTAGTGACAAGTACATAAATAGTAGCCTGTATATGGAGAGAAAGAACACTTGGAAAAAGGACACTAAATATAATTATGACACTTAAAAACAGACACAAAGGCACAGTAAAAGAAAATGTTGATGCACTAAAATAATCAGACTACAAACATATAACGGAATGAGTGTGAATGAGTTTGATGAAGGACAATACACTATACATATATTTATGAGATGTAAGAAAGAAAGTGAGAGAGAGAGCAAGGAAGAGAGGGGTGGACTAGCTAGGCTCTCACAGCACACTAACTCTCTCTTGCTACTGTGGGGGAGAGGAGGGGAGGAAAGGGGAGGGGAGAGTAGGGGAGAGGAGGAAGAAAAGTAAAGAAAAGGCAGGGAGAACATGATAATAATAATGATGATGATGATAAGTCAAGTGGAGAAGGAGATGGAGAGAAAGGAATGAGAAAATGGAGAGAGAGAGAGAGAGAGAGAGAGAGAGAGAGAGAGAGAGAGAGAGAGAGAGAGAGAGAGAGAGAGAGAGGAGGAGGAGGAGGAGGAGGAGGAGGAGGAGGAGGAGGAGGAGGAGGAGGAGGAGGAGGTGGAGGAGGAGGTGGAGGAGGAGGAGGAGGAAGGGGATTACATAGGAAACCAAACTGCAACAGATCTTATGGTCTTTTCGAGGCTGCTTGTTAGAGAGAAAACTATGACTACAAGATCTAACTCTACATGCTGAAGGATAAGGATAGTAGAGCAAAAAGCCTCCCTCCACCCCAAAACCCTCCAGGAAAATGTGAGAAAAACCACCATGCAGCATGGAAAAACTGACATGGAAATTTCACAGGAAATACTGGGTTCGATAGAAGACGGTACCAGTGACGGGAAGGTCACCTGTATCAGGCATTTCTAAGCTCAGGTGAGCACTTTCTGAATTTCCGATGTTTCTCATAAAAAGCAGAGGTTTTGGCCAAAAATTACTTTTCAAAAATTTGCTGGGATTGGGGTTGGGGGGAGGGGTCACTGGTGAAAAATCTGCCAGGACGTGGCAGGTGAAAATCTTCAATCAACTGACAGAATCTCTCCTTTCATCAGGTCACTCCCAGATTATGGTATTTTATCCAATATGGGGTGGCCCATAAAGAGCACACCACTTGAAACTCACTACTGTAGTGGTACCTCATGCGCTGTGGGTGTCGTATGGACAGCTCATTGTGGCGGTCTGGGCGTGGGCGTGGCAATGGCAACAGGAAATAAATACTGTACATGGTGCAGGACAGACACTGATAACACTACCTATGCCACCCCCACAGCACACAAGAAACTGTCCAACAGTGGAAAAGCAATGCTATATTTGGACCATCCTAAGGACCTCTAGCAATGAAGGTGTTAATAAAGGCTATCGGAACTATATACAGTACTGTGAAAAGTCTCTCTTTTTTTTCTTTTTCTTTTTTATAGGAGGAACAGTGCTCCCCTAATGTTTTTATATGTAGATTTTAATTCCATTGCTCAGAATATTAAAATATGCATTTTTTTTTTTTTTTTTTTACATTTCCTGTGATGTATAGAAAAAAAGATGGATAGAAAGACAAACAAATAAACACATACAGACAGACAGACAGATGAAACTGACAATGATAAATATTGGGGACAGAGAGATAGAGATTAGACATACAGTACTTACAAATTGATACTGATGAATTAAACAGCCAGCTAGACAGCATACAGATATAGACAGATAGACAGGTAGACAAAGATAATCCAAAAGACACATGAGTAGAGAGAAGGAGGTAGTAGGGAGGTAGGTAGCCCGAAGCCATTCCAAGGTCACCCCTCTATGGCTTCCAGTATTTATGACCTAGACGAATGCTTCCACCATACACATACTACTATACAAATTATTAATGTAAGATATTAGTTCACTCTCATCTTAAATGCCAGGACCAACTTTCCTAGCCCCGGGCTCCTACGCTCCTCATGGGGCAACGTAGGATTAGATGATGGATGGATGGAGATAGTAGTGGATGCTGAAGCATTGTGGTGTTGATGTGCATGTGACTGAGAATGAGAGACTGACTAGGTAGGTATATGTGAGCATGCTGTGGTGTTGGTGTGGAAGTGACTGAAAGTATTAAGCGAAATACATGGGGAATGAGAGACTGGCTTGATGGGTGTATTTGAGTGCACTGTGGTGTTGATGTGATGTGTTTGAAAGTGTTAGGAGATATACTCTGAGAATGAGAGACTGACTAGATAAGTGTATGTGAGAGCACAGTGATACTAATCTGGATGTGACTGAAGTGTTATGAGAAATACTTTGAGATGCTTTAATCATGTAGAGAGAATGGAGAATGAGAGACTACATCACTGTATGTGAGTGAGGTGGAGGGGAAGAGGAAGGAAGGGGAGAGGGACAACCAAGGATAAGCCTGGGGTTGCAACTACCACTATCTATCTACCTACATATCTACTAAAGAGGGGCTGTAAGAATGAGGTGTGGCATTACTCAGTAATGGTAAACATTTTGAAATGGTATATGCATCTTAAAAGGGGCATCTTAAAAGAAGGGGGTGCCTATCATCCATTCACTCAATGTAGGGATACCTTATGGTCTCTACAATGAGTGAAAAGCCAAATGGTTTCCTGTACCCAAGAAACCATTTACTACGCTGGGTGGTAACCATATAACCGGGGTTTTTGGCCAGGTTACGTGTCCCCCAGATTCCCCTATCTAAAATCACTTAATCACGGCAAATGTTTCAGAGAGCCTTGGAGGGCCCAATACCTGCCCAGGGCCCCAACCAAATGGGCAAATTCGAATGGCCGTGTGGAATGCGAGAGGTGTGAATGAAGAAAGCATGAGGGTGGAAGTAGTGAATGTGTTTAAGAGTGCCACATACATTGTGATGGCACTGTGTCGTGATAGCAATGTGTGAAACAAAGATAAAAGGGTGGGAAGAGGAGGAATGGGAGGGTCTGAAATGTGTAAGACCGGGCATGAATGGACGAGGAAGATGCAAGGAAGGAGTTGCTTTGTTGTTGAATGAGGTATGGCAGAGTGGAATGAGAGATTAAAAATGTGTCAGCTCGTGGTGTATGTATGTCAAGTTCAAGTTTGAGAAGGTGAAAGTGGCGATGATTGTAGCGTATCCACATGCACTGCAGCCTTAGCACCTTCATACATACTCTTCACTGCATTCAGTAACTTCTCATTTATTCCATATATTCTTAATACCTTCCACAATGCTTGTTTATCCACCCTGTCACACACTTTCTCCAAATCCATGAAGGCCGCATATAACTTCTTTCCCTTCTCTAGAAACTTTTCCACTAAAGACCTAAGAATGAATATCTGATCTACACAACCTCTTCCCTTCCTAAAACCTCCCTGTTTTCTCCAACTAATTCCTCTGTTATTTCCCTAACTCTGTCAATAAGTATCTTACCATATACTTTTCCTATTACACTAAGACAAATGCCCCTATGATTACCACACACTTCTTTTTCCCCTTTTCCTCTGTACAGGGGAATAATTGTACCTGACTTCCAATCCTCCGGGACTCTACCTTCCTCCAAGGCCAATCTGCACAACTTCCACATCCATTCTACTACTATCTCTCCCCCATGCCTCAGCATTTCACCACACAGTCCATCAATTCCTGGGGCTTTTCCCATTTTGACATTCTTCACTGCTTCCACAACTTCCATCCTACTGATTTCTTCCTCTCTTCTCACATCCCTCTGTCTCCCAGCCATTTCCCAGGCACTTATACTCACATTACATTCATTTTCTATGTTCAACAGTTCCTTAAAGTGCTCTCTCCATCTGCTCACTTTTTCTCCCTTCTCCACTAGTAATTTACCATTTTTACCTTTCACTCCTCAACTAACTTTTCTGACACTCTGTCTAACTCTCTTTACCTCTTCCCAGAACATTTTCTTACATTCCCTCCACTTTACACTCAGATTCCTTCCAAATTCCTCATCTAATCTCTTCTTACTCTCTCTTACTAATCTTTTCACCTCTCTCTTCCTCTTTACATATAACTCTCTTCTGTCTCTCAACTTCTTCCACACCCCTGTTGCTCATCCACTCACTTTATGCTTTCTTCTTCTATGCCACAGCCTGTCTCATCTCTTCATTCCACCATGCTGTTCCTTGTACCCCCTTTTGTCTTCTCTTCACCCCACACACCACCTCACATGCTTCACAGATTTCTTCTGTGAATATCTTGCACACAACATCCACGTCCCCCAACTGCTCTTAATAATAATCCATCCATCCATTCATCATCCAATCCTACATTGCCCCACGAGGGGCGCAGAAGCCCTGGGCTGACATTTAAGATGAGAGTGACCAGCCTCACTCATCCCTGAGTCGCATTACTTGAGCAATAACCCCAACCATCCCTTGGATATAAACCTTCACTGGCTCAATCCGATTGGAGCATCACAACTACCCACTAAATCACCAGGCACCATAATTTGGTTATATGGCTACCACCCAGCGAAGTAAATGGTATCCTGGTGTACAGGAAACCATTTGGCTTGACCCTCAGTGTACAGTCATCACAGGCAAAAGGAATGGGAAAGAATGAAGGAAAGAAAGTCAAAACAGGGAGTGTAAAGTCACCACGTGGGCTGAAGGACAAAATAATAATAATAATGATCCATCCATCCATCCATCATCCAATCCTACACTGCCCCATGAGGAACGTAGCATGATAATAATAATAATAATAATAATAATAATAATAATAATAATGATAATAATCCATCCATCCATCCATCATCCAATCCCACGTTGCCCCATGAGGAGCATAGGAGCCCAGGGCTAGGCAATTTGGTCCTCACATTTCAGACGAGAGTGACCAGCCTCACTCATCCCTGAGTGGCATTACATGAGCAGTAAACACCAACCATCCCTTGGATATAAACCTTCACAAGTTCAATCTAATTGAAGCGTTGTAATTACCCACTAAACCACCAGGCACCATAATTTGGTTATGTGGTTACCACCCAGCATACTAAATGGTTTCATGGTGTACAGGAAACCATTAGGCTTGTCACTCAGTTTAGAGTCACCCACAGGCAGGAGGAGGAGGAAAGAATGAAGGAAAGAAAGACAAAAGAAGGAGTGTAAAGTCACCCGAAGGCAGAAAGATGAGGAAAAGAATGAAGTACAGAAAGACAGAAGACGAAGGAAGGACTGGAGGGAGGAGAGGAAAGGGCAGACATCTGAGAGCAGCACTACATTGAGTGAGTGGATGGTGAGTGCCCCCACCTACCATTATAATAATAATAATAATAATAATAATAATAATAACAATAATAATAATAATGATAATAACAATAATAATAATAATAATAATAATAATAATAATAATAAAAAGGAAAATAATAATGAGGGATGTAATGGAATGTCTGTATACTAAGAAGCCCAAATAGTGAGTCATGTACTTGTATATTGTAGTGTTTCGGTACTATATTTGCGGCGCTTGACTCTGAGGTTGTTATTATTGTGCCCTGGCAACCAATCATTCAAAAGTGCGTCTGATTTTGTGTATAATATAAGACGCAAGTGATTCGTGTATAATATGTTCGTGTATAATAATATTCTTGTATAATATATTCGTGCATAATAATATGATTCGTGTATCATATGATACGAAATAGGATGCACTTTTGAATGGTACATTGCCAGGGTACGATAATGCCAACCTCAGAGTCGTGCGCCGCGACTATAGTGTGCTGCATGGTGTAGTAAACCTTTTTGTAACCATGTGTGCATGAGTGTGTGTATGCGTGCATGAGAGGAGAGAGAGAGAGAGAGAGAATAAATTGTAAACTCACCACACTGCCATATTTTGGGTCAAAGTCGCGCTGCCTAGCGGCATTTACATTCCACTTAAGCGGTGCCACCAGTGGCTTGAGGTTGCGGTCAAATGATGGCAGCGTTTGGCTTGACCCATCACTTTCGTCGTCATCATCTTGCTGATATGGGTAATGGATAGTTAGGCATCAGCAATACGTGTTAAAATAGTGAATATATATTACTAATTTAGGACAATTAATAGTTTTTTCAATGCAAAAATGAAATGCAAATGTTGGAAACCTGTAGAACAGCTGGTGTTCCCAGAAAAAAAAATTAACAAGACAGAGCGAAAATTAAGATTTGTTCATTTTGAGATGCCTGGACACACTGTGCTTAAAAGACTGGGGGCCACTGGCTAAAGGAAATGCCAACTGATGAAGACAATCCACAGTTGACCAGTTGCACACATGAAGGGCTGAGAGTACCAGTTAACTGCTGCAACAGTGAGTTAGACAGAAAAGTGGTGAAACTGATATTAAATTTTCCCTTGCAATGCTGAAAGTTTTTAAATTCATCACTCTCTCACCTGGGACAAGTTGAAGGCTGAGTGTGATCTCCTCAAGTTAG
Source organism: Coenobita brevimanus (assembly GCF_032717465.1). Lineage (NCBI taxonomy): Eukaryota > Metazoa > Arthropoda > Malacostraca > Decapoda > Coenobitidae > Coenobita > Coenobita brevimanus. The sequence goes on from NC_137012.1 coordinate 30,685,803, forward strand.
ATCCACCCCGGATGGGAGATGATCTAGGGGACCCTTTGAGCCTAGTCGTGTATGTTTCTCCACTTCCGCTACCACTACCAATGCCTGCAACAATTTAATCACCATGAGAGGAATCAATAAATTACAGTAATCCCTTCAAGAGCCAACATAATAGAGCCAAAGACATGTCCGGGACTTGGATTTGTCCGGGACTTGGGAAAATGCTTCCTGGACAGGTACTTAACGACCCTAACCCAACCTAACTTTGAAAACCACCTAAATAACTCCCTACTGGACATGCACAGCACCTACAGGATTGAGGCTTCTGGCAATAGGTAGATAGAGAGATTAGTAAGCATCACCTTATATATTGCAAAGCTTATTGTTTTGGTGAGTATTATTATTACTGGGTATTTTTCTTTGCACTTTTCTTCTCTGATATTATACAGGAAGGTCCCCTAGGGTAACCCGTGTATTTGTGCCAAATATAAATCACCTTTACCTATATTTGAAGGTTATATACTCATTTTTGGTGCAAAAATTGTATATTTGAAATTGAAATATATCAGACACTAATTGAGATGCAGCTATTTGGTTGAAATTAACACAGTAAAAAAGTTTGATGAGAATTTTGGCATAATATTTTGCTCTTTAGCCTAGTGGTGGAACAGTTGGTTGGTGTTGGAGTTCAAGCAGCAAGTGCAATGAAATGAAATAACCATCAGCTTATGTAAGAAATTTGCTGTTAGGCTTTTTTTGGTGGTAAGAAGCAAATGAAGTGCAGTGAAAAGAAATAACTACCAGCTTCAGTGAGCTGGAATTTTGTTTTTAGACTCTGTGTGGTGAGTGACCCTTGGCAAAACCGTACACCCAATAAATCCATTTTATATCTGACTCAAAATATATTAATCTGTTATGCAATGAAGTTTTTTCATACCCATCCTCATTCTAAAATGAGGGCAAGCTGTACCTTCACACAAATGTACAATTACCATACTAACCTCTGGACTTGCTGGAAAGAGCATCACCGTTTTTTCTTGACTTTCGTTCCTCCTGCTGCTGTCTGTAACAAAGTGAGTACGGTAAATATCAGAGATCAGTTCCACTTTACAACAATCAAATACTAGTCATTGTAAATAAATTGTTAATAATCTTTTCCCAATATCCTATTATTTTCTTGAGCAGGGTCAAGAATCATACTTGTGCAAATGTCAAGAAACGACTGTAGATATGAAAATACACACAGACAGACAGGCACAGATAAAGAGACATGCTGTAGCTGTTGTCATTGCCCAAGGTGCAATATGATTGTGAATCAGGTGGACTATACAAAACTGTCCACTTTAGCCTGGTGTTCCCACATACCTTTCACTGAGGCTATAATGAAGAACTGTCTGTGTTGTGAGTGTGAAGTGAGGGTGTTGTGATAAGAGTGATGCATGAAGTGGGTAAGTGTACTGTGGTGTTGGGGGCCTCATGACAGTGAGAACACAGTGGACTGTTTGTGAGTTATATTTTGAGTTGGCAATGAGGCAGGGAAAGTGATGGCCACATCATAGTTTCACTGTAGACAGTCAGAAACTGATAATTATATCTGAAAAACAGACAGACAAAGACAGACAGATAGACAGATGTACATCAAGAAAGACAGACACACTGAGATAGACAAAATAAACTAAAATTCAAATACTGTGGTCACCTCTCCTCATCAGCTTCCAAACGCTTCTGCTCCAACACTTTCCTCTCTCTCTCCACCTGTTCCTTCATTCTCCTCTCCTTCTCCTTCCTCTCTCGACGCATTTGTTCAACCTGTTCATGCAGCATTTTCATCTGTTCATTTTGCTTCCTGAGCCGGTCATGTTCCTGAAACCAGAAGTGAAAATACTAGTATCATCGTCATCATCCTGACCTCTTTTCCCCACCCATGAATGGGGTGAGGTAGGGTTCAGACAGCAAGAAAATGCCTGGCAGAGGGAAAAGTACCAGTGGCATTCCTATATCAACAGGACACACTCACTATTCTGGCCCCTGTAACCCTGACTCCATCTCAAGGCTAAAAATGGAAACAAATCAAGTAAAATAAGTCATGTGACACCGTGCTAAGGTACAGCTGAAGTTTTCTATGGGGTGGGAGATAAACCAAGTGGCAAAGACAGCTAATTACTTTATGAGTCAATCCCATCATACCCTCTTCGAGGTGTTGGGGCCTGTGGCTAGGCAACCATAATCAAGTACATTTAAGAGTAGATTACCAGCCTACTTCCCTTGGTGGCATTACATTTACAAACTTAGTGGTAGGTGGTGCCTGCCATCATCCACTCACTTGATGTAATGTTGTCTACTTCTTTCTTTCCCTTTCTCATTCAATCTGTGTGTGTATCCTCCTCTCTTCTTACTACTCCCTTTCCTTCTTGTCATTTTTTAGTACACTTCTTTCCACTTCAGGTGGCTTTACACTGAGTGACAAGCCTAATGGTTTCCTGTAACCCAGGAAACCATTTATAATGCTGGATGGTAACCATGTATTACAGGGTGAAGTGGAGCCTGCTTTGGTTCCACTGTTAACTGGGTGGAGATACAAATGCAACATCCAACCACGAAACAGATCTCCACACTATTCCCCGCACCTTGCTGTGGCAAAGCACTGTCACTCACAAACGAACATCAGTTCACTGCACAGGATAACCTTGCAGGGGCAGTTGCTTGCCTGTAGTTGATGGGTTTACTCAGCCAGATTTGGGCTGATCAATAACACCAACAACATGAACAAACTCCATTCTACCTTCTCCTCTCTTCACTTCTTCCTTATTTGTCTTTCACTAATCTGTTTCTCCTTCCCTCTCCCTCTTCCTCACTCCCCCCTCCTTCTCTCCATTCTCTATCTATCTTCTCCTTCCCACTTCTGCCACTGAGTCTTCAGGTGTGATGACAATGTCTCCCATCTTTTTCCTACTTGTTTCCTCTCCTCCTCCTCCTCTATTGTCTCTCTCCCTGGTTTCTCTTCTTCCTCCACTTTATTTTCTCTCATGGCATCTCCATCTCACCTCTTCAGGACCCTTTCCTCCTCTTCTACATTTTCTCTCCCTGCCTTCTGCTCCACTTTCTCCTGAACATTCTCTTTCTATCCATCCCTACCATTTATTCCCTCTCTTTTTGTTTCCCTTTCTCTTCCTCTCTTTCTCTCCATCCCTCCTTCATTTCTCCTCCACTTCCTACCTCTGCTTCTCTCCGCTGTTCGTCCAGCTGCTGTGAGTCCCCAGGTGTTATGGACATGGATCGCATCTGATTACTCAAGGCAAAGTTCACCATTCTCCACATCTCCTCATTCTCCGCTTGTAGTTTCTTTTGACGCTCTTCCTGGAGAGAGAAAAAAAAAAAACAATGTTAGTATGATAAAACATAAGCATTCTGAAACTCCCTCTCTGACCCTTCTCTTTCCTTTTCTTCACTCCTCTTCAGTTCCTTTCCTTTCCTTCTCTTCCCTTCCCTTTCCTTTCCTTTCCTTCCCTTCCTTTCCCTTCCCTTCCTTTCCCTCACCTTCCCTTCCCTTTCCCTTTCTTCCTTTCCCCTCCCATATCAAGCACTGTTTCTCATCATCATCATCATCATTTGCCCTCTTTCCTCTATCTACAGATGGAATGACATAGGATCCAGAGAACAAGGATGGAAAAACATGATACACGGAGAACTAATCAAAGGCATACCCAGTGAAATGGGGCATACATTAATTCAATACCATTCAAACCCCTGAACTCCTGACTGCCATACAGGTCTCATGGACGAAATTTTGCCGAATATTTCATTTCTCCTAACTGTTTTCCTTAGTTGGCTAATATTCTTTAGCAGCTCCACTGAACACTTAGCCTAAGCAAATAGGCTATCCCTGAACTCCTTTCCTGTCCCTCAAAAATGGCAGACTGCTAAATAAGGGCAACTCTAGCCTGCAAACCACTGGGTTCTCATCTGCATGAGCCTGGGGTTACAACAACAACAAGTACCTACCATAGCAGCACTGGCAGCCTGCAGCTTCCTGAGTTGTTCCTGTATTCTGTCCTCAGCTTCTTTTAATCTGGCACGGCCTTGTTCATCCTTTGTGTTCTCCAACTGACTGCTGGCTTCCTCCATCTCCTCCATCTTCTTTATTGTGTCCTGGAAAAAAAAAAATCACATTAAGCAGAAAAATCATTACCATGATCATTATCATCTCAACATTCTCTTTCACATTACAGTACAGTACATATAATATCTTAAAATCAGCAGTGTTTTATACTGGCCATACACACAAACATACTGAAGTGTAAAGTGAAGAGGAAACTGTTATGGACAAGGTGTTGCAAAAATCTTAAAATCCCCTTGGAACAAGGCTATAGACAGAGAGACAGAGAGGAAGCGAGATAGATCGATGGATATATATAGACAGACACACTAGCTATCTATCTATTGCTAGACACCTTAATCCCATAAGGGGTAGCAACAAACAAATCGCCTCCATGTCGCCCTGTCCCCCGCCATTTCATTGCCCTGTTCCCAACTTACACCCCCCTTCCTCATATACCTCTCCACTCCATCCCTCCATCTCATCTTTGGCATCCCCCTCCCTCTCCCCTCTTCCACCTCACTCACATACTGTACACTCTCCTCATCAGTCCCTTGCTCTCTATCCTCTCCACATGACCAAACCACCTCAGCGCATTTCTCCTAATGCTTCCTATCACATCCACACCACAATGCTCCTTTCATTTGTCAGTCTCTCCATATGACTCCACATGCTCCTCTCAAATAACTCATTTCCACTGCTCTCACTCTTGACTTCTGTCCCTCCAACAAGGTCCATGTTTCACTTCCATACATTAGAGTTGGTATCACAATACTGTCACGTAGCAGCTTTTTCACTTCCACGCTCACTTCACTGTTCCTTATCACTGCTTTCAAGGAACCAGCAACCATTCTTCCCAGTTGCACCCTTCCAAGCACTTCACCCTCTAAACTTCCTTCCTTACTCATCACACTACCCAAGTACTTAAACGCACTCACATTTTCCATTTCCTCCTCATCCAGCCTCACTGTACATTCACTGACTTCACTTCTCTCAAAGACCATAACTTTACGCTCCCCTACATTCACCTTTAGATTCTGAATCTTGCACACACTCCTAAGCTCATCCACCAAGCCTTGTAGCTCCTCTTCGTCTTCATTTAACAACACAGTGTCATCTGCAAACAATATTGCCCTCTCTCACTAGGGCCACTCCAACATCCACTGCCCTACCTTGTATCTCCTTTACAGCCCCATCCATATACAGACTGAATAACCATGGAGACATGACACATCCTTGTTTCAATCCAACCTCCAAACAGAAAAATTCACTCAGTTCACTATCCACACACACTGTAGCCTTAGCACCCTCATACATACTCTTTGTGGCCTTCAACATCTTCCCATCTACTCCATATATTCTTAATACTTTCCACAATCCTTGTCTATCCACCCTGTCATATGCTTTCTCCAAATCCATGAAGGCCGCATACAACTTCTTTTCCTTCTCCAGAAACTTTTCCACTAAAGATCTAAAAATGAATATCTGATCTACACAACCTCTTCCCTTAAAACCTCCCTGTTTTTCTCCAACTAATTCCTTTGTTATTTCCCAAACTCTGTCAATGAGTATCCTACCATATATTTTTCCTATTACACTAAGACAAATGCCCCTATGATTACCAAACACTTCCTTTTCCCTTTTTCCTTTGTACAAGGGAATAATTATAACTGACTTCCAATCCTCCGGGACTCTACCTTCCTCCCAGGCCAATCTGCACATCTTCCACATCCATTCTACTACTAACTCTCTCCCATGCTACAGCATTTCACCACACACTCCATCAATTCCTGGGGCTTTTCCCATTTTAACTTTCTTCACTGCTTCCACAACTTCCATCCTGCTGACTTCTTCCTCTCTTCGCACATCCCTCCTTCTCCCACCCATTCACCAGCCACTTATACTTGCATTATTTTCATTCTCTATGTTCAACAATTCCTTAAATTGTTCTCTCCATCTACTCACTTTTTCTCCCTTCTCCACTAGTAATCTACCATTTTTATCTTTCACTCAGCAGTTAACTTCTTTGTCTATCTGTGTCTTTCTGTGTCTATCTTTGACAGACAAAGATAAATAAACAGATAGACAGATGGATAGATGAAGTGAATGGGATATCATGACACATACCTCCTCAAGCTTCACAGACTCTTCAAGCAGTTCCTGTTCCTCGTCCATTTCCTTTTTCTTAGCAGCTAGGCTTGCCAGTAGATCCTTGGGCTTGAGAGATCGGCTGGGGATGGACGGCAGATTATCGACTTTATCCGGGAGTTTCTCTCTTTCCTTGCTTTCCAGACCCTGCTTCACCCCATCCTTAGCTGAGGAAGAGGTTGGGAACGTTTGCTTGCCCCGCTGCTGGTCCTGGGTGATGTTTGTTTCTTTTGTGTCCCAAGAATTTACCTAGAAATGAATTACTTTTTCAGAGGGGCATGTGGACCTGTGTGGAGAGATAGTATGAGGAAGCTATGTAGAAATACTGACACATGTGGAAGGTATATGGAGAAACAGACAGGTGAGGAAGTTATGTGGAGAGGCTCACAGACACAAGGAGATATCATGGAAAGACATGCAAATAAAGAAGCTGGAAGCAGGGCAGTGAAATGGCAGGGGACCGGGTGACATAGAGGCAATTTGTTTGTGGCCACCCCTTACAGGATTAAGGTGTCTAGCAATAGATAGACAGTAGTAGTAACAATACTTAAAATAAATCAGCAGATAAAAGGGGCTAAGGCACCTGATTATAAAGACACTGATGAGTAGGAAGATAGATACACAGACTGATAGGCAGCCAGAAAGAGAAAACATACCTTCGTCCCAAGGGAGGGTTTAGCCAGGCCACCTTCCAAACTCCCCAGCCCTCCATTCACTATTGTGTTACTGTTCCGTCCATCCATTTCTTTATCTGACGGAAATGGTTTGTGGTCTGTTAAAACTGGCTTTAGGGTCCGGTTGACATGGGGGATGGTGCGAATCTTTCCACTGTCCGTTAACTGATCGTTGATATCAGGGTATGTGGTCTCCCTTGGGCTGGGAGTTGCGATGAAAGCAGTGTTTAAGTCAGACCCAGACTTGGGAGATCTGGGGCTCGGAGTCTGAGAGCTAATGAAGGTTGTGTCCAGGTCTGGGTACTCAAACATTACTGTAAAATAAATATGCTCTTGTCATTATTATTATTATGATTATCACTATTAATCATAATCATGTCTGTGAGCATCATGCCTTGAGAGTAAATGCAGAGAAGAGTAAAGTGATGGTTACTAACAGAGAAGGTGACTCCCAGTATGATGTCACAGTGAATGGAGAGAGACTGGAATTGGTGAGAGTTCAAATACCTGGGTACAGTGATAAAAAAGAGAGGAATATGTGCAAAAGAAGTTAAAAGTAGAGTGACATATGGAAGAAAAGTAGCTGGTGCAATGAAGGCCTTGATAAGAAACAGAGGCTTGAGTGTTGCAGCTGCACGAGGCTTACATGAGGGAGTGTTAGTAGCCTGTGTGAAGCTGCAGAATGTGGTGAATGTTTTTGGCGTATCCGGTAGAGCCAGGATTCCGGGAGATTGAATGATGAGTGAATGGAAGTGTGGCCTATTGGACTGGGCAAGTCTGTACTGTCTGGACATTGCTACTCCTCACCCTGCCCTTGAGTGGGAAAGGAGGTCTGGATGCTGCTGCTGCTGATGATGATGATGATGATTATCAAAGGCTAAATAAAAGCTGTGTCCAGTCAGGGTACTCAAATGTCACTATGGAAGAAATATGTCATCATCCTCATCATTATTATTATCAATATCAACCATCATCATTGCAGGGATGTGATGAAAACTGTGTTCAGCATAAGGCAGCGGTGTGGCTTGTATATCTGTGTATTTCTGCTTTAAATAATTTAATACAAAACTGTTTTCCCTCAAAAAATTGGTGCATGTTGAATATGACTAACTGGCAAACTGAGTAACTTATTTTCCTAAATATCCCTTGCTAAATCATTAGTGAGAATTACATATGGCTGGAAGTACATTATATGTTTTTATAATCAATACTGACAGACAAGAGAATAAGCATGAGCATGAAATGTAAATGATCAAGATCAATGTCCAGTTATTTGTTATTCTAGCAATACTTGACACATGTGAAAGCGATGCTGTGCCCCCAAGGGAGTCAAAAGCTCCATCATCTCTCTCTTATACTGTATCTACAGGGTTTTTAGCCAACAGTACCATAAACAGTAAATGCAATGAAGTTGTGTAAACTGTATTAGTAATATCATTTATTGTTATGCATGGCTACAAGTAAGCTTTGTCATCAAATATGCACTGACTGTGTGCTGACAGACCAACACCCTGTGCTGTTAGAAAAAATATTTTGGAAAGTGGAGGCTCATCCTTCTATCCTTCCATCCTCTTCTGTCTTTCTTTCCTTCATTCTTTCCTTGTCCTTCTGCCTATGGGTACCTTTACACTTCCTCTTCTGTCATTTTTTCCTTCATTCTTTCGTCTTCCTTCAGCCTGTGGGTGACTCTACACTGAGTGACAGGCCAAATGGTTTCCTGTACACCAGGAAACCATTTACTACACTGGGTGGTAACCATACAACCAAATCTTGGCACCTAGTGGTTTAATGGGTAATTATTGCGCTCCAATCAGATTAAGCCAGTGAAGGTTTATGTCCAAGGGATGGTTGGGGTTGATTCCTCATGTATTGTTACTCAGGGATGAGTGAGGCTGATCACTCTCATCTTAAATGTCAGGACCAGCTGCCTAGCCCTGGGCTCCTACACTTCTCATGGGGCAATGTAGCACTGGATGATGGATGGATGGAGGGAGGCTCTTGGAAACTGCATATTCAAATTTCAGAGGTTATGCTGTATATACAGTAACTTCTTACATGACACATCCTCCTTGATGCTGAACATTGAAGTTGTGTTGGTCTTGCGTTCAATGCGTGAGTTCGTGGTCAGCATGGGGTACATGAGTCGCCATAAGTCATACCCTCCTTGCAATACCCAGGCACGGCTTTTGTAATGGCGACCGGGATCCCACTGGAAAAGTATACCATCATTATCATCAATGTAAGCCTCTCCTTCTCCTCTAAACTATTATCATCATCATCCATACACAGATCTTATATTGGCAACCAAGATCCCACTGACAAAAATACTGAATATCATTACACAGGTCTTAAAAAATATATTAATACAGTAAACCCTCAATATACTGAACCCTCTTTTAATGAATGTTATCTTCATTTAATGAATCAGTCTCTGGGTGACCAGCATCGTGAGAGGAGCCATAAATATAGCATTTAACTACGCTGGGTGGTAACCACATAACCAAATTATGGTATCTGGTGGTTTAGTGGGTAATTAACCCCTAGGGTACGCAATTCTCCAGCCTCGATTACGCTCCAGGATGCAAAAACAGGCCTATTTTTTACTTTCTCAAAGGTCAAAAGTTTTATGCCCGATTTAGAGAACTTGAATTTACACTCCTGAACATGCAAACCCCACCCTCCTAGACCCAATAGTTACCAAGCTATGGCCCGTCAAAGCTGATAACAGTTACTCGTCACGGCCCCAGCGAGAAAAATAATACGCCGCTCGCACCTGTTTCCTTCACAAAAATATGTACAAAAATGACCAAAATCAATTTTTTTTGGTGTGTCCAGATGTTATAAACCACTGTAATGTGCTTAGAAAAAAGTAAAATGGTTACAAACCCCCCCAATAAATTTGCTAAATAATAAAAATTATGCTCCCCTCCTCTCCTCATAACTCGAATCCCCTCCCTCCCCTTCCCTTCTCTTCTCTTCTCTTCTCTTCTCTTCTCTTCCCTTCCCTTCCCTTCCCTTCCCTTCCCTTCTCTCCCTTCGTCTAACCTTCCCTCCCCTTTTCGCCTCACCCCTGAAATTTTAGGATCACAAATAGTTTGGTCATAAAATTAGATTTTAAAATCACAGAGCCCAGAAAAATTGAAGCTGACCATTTTCTGGCCTAAGTCAAACAAGGTAGCATAGCAGTGGTCATTTCTCTCATTAAATTACAGATCCAAATGTGACTCTGGCACTTTTACCTTAGAACACAACTGAACATGAAAATCAATAGGTGAGAAAGAGGTTTTGTTGGGGGAACATCATCATCGCTGGCATCCTATCTGTGAGAATTAGGTTTGGATGGGGGAACATCATCATCACTGGCATCCTATCCCTCTTCCTCTCTGCTCTGCCCCACTCCTTTGCATCATCATCATCATCATCATCTCCCTCTACTCTGCATCATTATGATCACCACATCCCTCTCCTTTATACCATCATCACCATCATCATCATTATCATCATCTTCATCATAATACTTACCTGACTCATAGCAGCAGCAAGGACCTTCACAGGAGGAGGTGAAGGTGGGTTTTCCGTCTCCCAGTCAACCAAGATTATATAGTCAACCAAGTGCCTTTGCGTCACCCACAATGAACGACTTGTTTCATCTAATTCATTGCCAATTCGTCCAGCTGTTAATCTGATTATGGAGAAAATAATAACGATCATCATCAACATCATCCAGACCTCTTTCCCAACCAAGGATAGAGTGAGGTTGGGTCCCACGTGAGAAAAAAAAATCACAGAAGGAAAAACTAACTCAAAGCCTATGGAAGTAAATGGACCACACAGTCATTCGTTCTGTATTCAAACTTCAGAATCCAGACTCCACCCTACAGGCATAAACATCCACAATTATTTGCTTCATAATACCATGCTTCCATGCATCGGCCTTGGTCACTTAATGGAGACTCTCCATGCTGTTCGATCTCTGGCAGTTTCCCTATTCAGTCCCTTGTCCCTGAGGTTACACTCAATGACCTCGTCCCAGGTCTTTATTGGTTTACCTCTTGCAACCCTCTTAACACTAACACTTCTCACTTTCTGCACCAAGCTATCATCCCCCATCCTCTCCTTATGTCCAAACCATCTCAAACTACCTCTCCTTATCACAACATCAATACACTCCCGTCCCATCTCTTAGCTCTTTCATCATAAACCCAATCCCTCTCACCAGACCTCACACTCAAGGATGCACTGCACATCCACATAATCATTGTCAATTCTGTATGTTTGAGCCTATGAATATCCTCTTCCCCTACTGCCCACGTCTCACTACCATACAGCATTGCACTCCTTACACATGCAGCATACAAAGATCCCTTAGAAAGGAGGGAGTGCCCTCTCAAAGTCAGAAGAGGCAACAGTAGTAGTAGTAGTTGCAGTGGTAGTAATATTCACATCATTGTCATCATCATTATTAGTATTATCATTCAGTAACATTTTTATCATTATCATTATTATTATTATTAGTGGTAGTAGTAGTATTATAAGTTGTAGGTGGGAGCACTCACCATCCACTCACTTGATGTAGTGCTGCTCTCAGGTGACTCCCCTTTCCTCTCTTCGTTCCCCTTTTCCTTCCTTTCTCTTCTGTCATTCTTTTCTTCAGACTCTCCTCTTCCTTCTGTTTACAAGTAACTCTAAACTAAGTGACAAGCCATAAAGTTCCCTGTACAACAGGAAACCATTTACAATGCTGGGTGGTAACCATATAACCAAATTATGGCGCCTGGGGGTTTAGTGGGTAATTAGGGCACTCCTATCGGACTGAGCCTGTGTAGGTTTATATCCAAGGGGTGGTTGGGGTTTTCTGCTCACGTAATGTTACTCGGAGAAGAGTGAGGCTGGTCACTCTCATCTTAAATGCAGGACCAACTTGCCTAGCCCTGGGCTCCTATGCTACTCATGGGACAACACAGGATTAGATGATGAGTGTTAGATGATGATGAGATGAGTGTGAGGTGGTTTAGTGGGTAATTACAGTGCTCCAATTGGATTGAGCAGGTGCAGGTTTATATCCATGGGATGGTTGGGGTTTATTGGCCACATAATGTCATTCAGGGATGAGTAAGGCTGGTGTCAGGACCAACTTGCCTAGCCCCGGGCTTCTACACTCTTCATTGGGCAACACTAGATGGGTAAATTATTATTATTGTTAGTATTTGGCCATGTGGAGAGGATGGAGAAAGAGAGACTGATGAGGAAAGTGTATGTGAATGAGGTGGAGGGGAAAGAGGGATGGGGAGGCCATGGATGAGATGGAGGGATGGAGTGGAGAGGTACAGTACATCCCCCTAGTACGTGCCTATATGGGCGGCAAAGGACGTCATGTACTAGGAATTCGCGTACTGTGAATACATAAACTTATGGGAAAAATTACATATGGGCAGCACCCCCCCTTCATGGGCAACCCTTGCAACGTCTTCCAGACCTAAGTATTGTACTATACAGGGAAACTATCTAAGACATATTCCATCCATCCATCCATCATCCAATCCTATGTTGCTCCATGAGGAACGTAGGAGCCCGGGGCTAGGCAGTTGGTCCCGACATTTAAGATGAAACATATTACCTAAGATAAACCAACAAGATTATGGCTTTACTAGGTAAATCAACAAGGATATGGCTTAACTAAACAAATAAGAATATGGCTGTTCACCTTTACTCAAGAGGACAACAAGCGTGAAGGAGGTAAGAAGAGGATCCGAGGCAGGATGAGGCACCTAGTGTGCATCTCCTGCATCACCCACCACACAACCCGGCACACCATCTTCCCCACCACTTTCGACACTTTCACTACCTAATGCACTCACTTCATTCATAAACCCTTCAAAGTCTATTTCTGACACCTCAGACATCGAATCTGCCTCTCGATCCTCCTCAGGATATGGCTCTTCTGATGTTGAAGGGAGTGATTCCTCACTTTGTTCAAGCCGAAGGAAACGGGTGATGAATGTTTGCTTCCATCTGTTTACTTCCTGGTTGTGCTTGTCGGTGTAGTAGCAGAAGGTTCTGTCCAGTGAAGACATCACCTCGTCCACTCGCAACTGAGAGCGTTTGATGTCCTTGAATTCTTCCTTGAATTTATCAAGGGCACACAGTAACCTGCTGATCTCTTTCATGGTCAAATCTTCACTCTCCATCACTGGTGTTGCTGCCTTTTCTGCTGCTATCTCCTGCTCAAGGTGGGTGGAGCGTAGGCAACCGTTATCGCTTCTTGGGGGGGCAATGTTGTGTACTCAGGGTAACCCTGGATTTGGGCCACTCTTCGCTGCCCAACTCGCTTACAGGGAGTTCAATTTGCGTACTAATAAAAAATACACTAAAATTTAAAAAAAATAGTAAGTCCTCGGGTACAAGGCGGATCGTGTACTCGGAACTCGCGTACTGTGGGGATGTACTGTACATGAGAGAGGGGAGTGTGAGCTGGGAGCAGGGCAGTGAGATGGGGAGGGGCAGGACGACATGGAGGCGATTTGTTTGCGGCTACCCCTTAGGGGATTAAGGTGTCTGGCACTAGATAGATGAATAGATTTATTATTATTATTATTATTATTATTATTATTATAATTATTATTATTATTCACTTTCATCTTAAATTCACTCTCATCTTATTATTTCACTCTCATCTTAAATGTCAGGACCAACTTGCCTTAAAGCTATTTTGGGGTTTAAGTTATATAGAAACTTGTTTTTGGACTCATGTGGGTGGGTTGAGGTCTTAGTTGGGGGGAACCCAAGGCCAAAAATGCATCACTATACTTTAGATGTTAAATCTACCCCGATATACGATACCCCGCCTAGCGATGGGTTATTACTTAACCAACTGCATCGTTAAACCGGGGTATGCCTGTATAGTCATTGGCACTGGTATGTACTCTCTGAGTGCTGAGCTATAATATTTCATGATAAGGAATGTATATTGCCAGCAATGAAGACTAGTTAAGGAAATGAAATACAGTACTGATGTAGTACAGGGTATTATCTTTTTCTGCCATTCAGTAACAAGTAATTGGCTATAAGGTGGCACAAATCTGTCAGGTACGATCAAAATTACCATGTTTGTGGCCTAACATCACTCTCCTCATGCTGAAGAGGAACACCTTCATGTGTGGGCACACCAATATAACCATGTGGTTCCAATGCCCTGCTATACCAATGTTCCTCAACTCCCCCCCTATTCCCCAAAAGGAAGAGGATGGACTGCAGGGGGAGGGTAACTTCAGCCTGCCATCCATTGGGCTCACGTTTCAGAAAAATCTGGAACTAAAACTACTACAACCTGATACTCCCATGGCAAAAACTTCACTAATATTACATGAGACCAAACATACACACGACTCACCCGGGCCTAAGAATCTCCTCAGGAACATTTATGACTCGGGGAAGCGTCATGTGCGACTGCTGGAAATCCTCTCTAGGCCTGGCATCCAGTATGAGGTACGATGAACACTGCTCGGTCATGAGGGTGTGCAGTTTTTTGCACGAGATGAACCCTTCCTCCTCACTTATACCAGCAATTCCTACAACAGTATTGTAGTCAGTACTCACTAAATAATCATCATCATCATCATCATCCTGCCTCTTCTTCCCATCTACAGGTAGGGGTGGGGTGAGGTAGGGTAAATAAAATATAATAAAAAAAAGGAAAAGAAAATGGGAGAGCTAATTAACAGCATGCTCAATGAAATGGGCATTCTCTACAGAAGCCTCAGAATCCTGGCTCCACCTCATAGGCATACCTTCCACACACAGCAAAATAATTACCTATCAGAAAGTCAATACGACACATCTCAAGTTGCAATGGGTATGCAAAAACTCGTCACACATTCCTCCATACAAAATCACCCAACCAAAATTTCTCTCTCCCTTTTTTCAGCTTATTCAAGGGAACAATTCTGCCCTTGGGTCCTTTTTCCTTGCATAAAGAAAAAAAATCACTTGTCAGTTCTTTATATTCATCAGCCTCCATATATGTTATATACTTATTACAATTAGTTACTAAAAAAACATCTGCAGGTCATGTCTTTCATACAAAAAGGACATCCACTAAGGCTGGAATTGCCATCTTAACCACAGAGTTCTTGGTGAGCCCCATACTTTACCAATGAAGATTGTTCAACTGGTGAGTGTACCAGCCAACTACAGCTATGGCAAATTGACTTTGGACCTCCCCCCACAAGGTATTAAAAAACACAGAAGTCATCGTATATCACAATGTTTGTTCATGAAATGCCATTCATTAATATGAAATCATGTTTCCCTTGTTTTTCAGGACCAGCTGGATGCATTTTGGCAAGGAATCACTTAGATCTCTAAAGTAATCTAAGGACATTTCTTTGCACCAAACATTTGTCAGTTCAATCTTGAGGTTGCCCAGACTGGATGTCTTCTCTGCCATGATTTTCTTCATCTATGTCCAGCAGTTTTCTATCGGATTTAGATCCGGACTGTTGCCAGGCCAGTCAAGGACCTCAATCCAATTATCCTGAAGCCATTTTGTCACCTTTCTTGACTTGTGACATGGAGCTGAATCGTGCATGAAAAAGTCGCACCCATGACTTTTTAAAAAAGTTTAACAAAAGATCTTTCAGAACTTGAATGTACCAGCCACCAATCATCATCAAGTTCTTAGGAAGAAAGTAGAGGCCTCCCCTTCCTATTTCATCTGAGAAACACCCCCATACCATTACTGACTCTGGGTGCTTAACAGTCGACACAGTGTAAGCAGGGTCATGTCGACTGTGGGAGGCAGGGCAACAAACCTTGGCAGAACACACCTGGAACACTTGAAAGGTGCTTTCATCGGAAAACATAACTTTTCTTCACTCATCCAATGTCCAGCGTGCATAGTTTTTGGCAAACTGAATGCGCTGCTCCTTCATGCGGTCAGTGAGAAGCGGTTTCTTGGCTGCGGTGCGGCTTGGCATACCCAGCTCCTTCTGCAAGCGTTGTTGGATAGTACAAATTGAGATGTCTTGTAACAGCTGGGGATGCATTCTCTTCAATTCTGCTGCTGTCAGTCGAGGGTTCTTGATTACTTCCCTCTTCAGAAGCATATCTGTATCCCTGGAAGTCGTCCTCTTCTTTCCACCACCAAGCTTGTGCATCAGGTGGCAGGCCGCTCGGTGCAACAAGAATCTTCATGACAGTAGACTTTGTGCTTCCAGTACTTTCACAAATCGTGTTGATAGGGACATTATCTTGTCTCCATGCAATGATACGGACCCTCTCATTTCTTGAGCAGTACTTTCCAGGCATGACAACTCGATTCTAGGAAAATAACAGGGCAAACAGTAATGCATACGAAAAATGAGGGAGGTGCAAGCTCGGAGCAACGGTAACATATACTCCCACACTTGCTTCTGGGCATGCACTGACGTGCTGAGTGTATCACCACCTCCCGCCAACACCAGAAGCGCTGCCAGTTACTTCTTGCCCAAAAATTTCACTTGGTATAGGTGGACGCACAAAGCAAAGACAGACAACTCTCCCATAGCAATTTCGTGTGTAGGTCCTAAGTCAATTTGCGGTGGGTGTACCATAAACAATATTAGAATAGGTACCATAGATTCCTTAGTCAGCTTCATTCTCTCTCTCTTTTGAAGCTTACTATGCTGGTATGTGTACAAACTATTAAAGAGAGCATTATTACAATGCTTACCATGGAACCATGTTGTTAAAATAATTCCTCATTTAACACTGAAGATGTGTTCTTAATAACTAATGTGTTATGTGAAATTAGCTTCAAATGAAGGCCATGTTCCAGAAAAACTTATCATCTCTAGCATTAAAAAATCATCATCATCATCACACTGCCCTCTTTTTCCCACCTACCATTGGCTACAGCAGTCTTTGGAATACTTTTTTTCTCAATCACTTTCTCTGCCACTTCTTCTTTCTCCTTCTCTTGGGCAGCAGGTTTCTCTTCTGGCACTTTCTCACTCTCAACTGAACTGCTGGCAAAGTCATACCTGTGGACAGAAATTACTTGCACTATTCTGAGTACTCAAACAATCCATCATCATCATCTTTGTACAGTATCTATCAATTAACTATCAATCATCTATCTACCTACAGTAGTGACCGTTATCTACCAAATCACTTATCTATCTATAGCAAGACACTTTAATCCCAGACAAGGCAGCCACAAATATTCTCATGTCACCCAATCCTCCACAATGAGGCACCCCTCCCACCACCTCACACCACCCTCATTCATATACCCCTCCCATAACCTCACACCACCCTCATTCATTAACCCCTCCCACCACCTCACACCACCCTCATTCATATACCCCTCCCACCACCTCACATCATCCTCATTCATATACCCCTCCCATCACCTCACACCACCCTCATTCATATACCCCTCCCACCACCTCACACCACCCTCATTCATATACCCCTCCCATCACCTCACAGCACCCTCATTCATATACAACCTCACAGCACCCTCAAGCTTATACCTCTTCACCTAATGGGGGATGATGAGATAGTGGTTTTGGGAGGGGACTTAAATGGGAATGTAGGTGAAGCAGCTCAAGGATACGAAGGAGTACATGGCAGCTGTGCATATGGTACAAAAAATGAGGAAGGGGAAAGGATACTCAAGTTTGGGGAGGGAATGAACGTGATTGTGGGCAACACACATTTTAGGAAGAGAGAGCAAGTTGATTACATATGAGTCTTGGGGAAACAGTTGTCAGATAGTTAATTTCCTTGTCAGGAGGGCTGATAGGAGGTTAGTAAGGGATGTTAAAGTAATTGGATGCGAGGAGTGTGTGCAGCAGCACAACTCATTGGTATGTGACATGGTACTTAAGTATGGGGGTGAGATTGTTGTGGAGTGGATATGGAAGTTGTGTAGATTGGCTTGGGATGAGGGTAGGGTTCCAGAGGACTGGAAACCAGGTATAATTGTTCTTTTATATAAAGGAAAAGGGGAGAGAGAAGTATGTGGTAACCACAGAGGTATTTGCCTTCTTAGTGTGACTGGAAAAATATTTGGCAGAATACTCACTGACAGGGTTAAGCATATAATAGAGGAGCTAGTTGGAGAAGAACAAACAGGATTTAGGAAGGGAAAAAGGTGTGTAGATCAGATATTTGTTCTAAGATGTTTCATGGAGAATTATTTAGAGATGGTAAAGAAAGTGTATGCTGCCTTCATGGACTTGAAGAAAGCTTATGACAGAAAAGACAGGCAAGGTATGTGGAAGGTATTAAAAATATATGGAGTGGAGGGGAAATTGTTGACTGCTGTGAAGAGTATGTAAGAAGGAGCTTGGGCTATGGTATGAGTGGATGGTGAGCTGAGTGAGTTCTTTGATCTAAATGTGAGACTGAAACAGGGATGTGTGATGTCTCCATGACTGTTTAATATATACATGGATGGGGATGTAAAGGAGGTGCAAGGTAGGGCAGTGGAAGTGGGGGTGGCTCTAATGAATGAGGGTGAGATGTGGAAGATTCCGGTGTTGCTGTTTGCTGATGATACAGTATTGTTGGGTGAAGATGAATGGGAGTTGCAAGGTTCGGTGAATGAATCTGGGACAGTGCGTAGGAACAGGAATCTGAAAGTTAATGTAAACAAGAGTAAAGTTACAGTGTTTGAGAGGAATGAAGTCACAGAATGCAGAGTGAGGTTGGATGGTGAGGATATGGAGAATATGAGTGCATTCAAGTACTGTACTTGGGTAGTGTGATAAGTGCTTGAAAGGGTACAGCAGGGAAGGAAGGTTGATGGTTCACTGAAAGCAGTGATGAGTAATAGGGGGGTGAGTATGGAAGTTAAGAAGTCACTGCATGATAGTACTGTGATCCCTACCCTGACATATGGAAGCGAGGCACGGGGAACAAGTCAAGAGTGAGAGCAGTGGAAATGAGTTAATTGAGAGAAGCATGTGGAGTGACATGGAGGCACAGGTTGACGAATGAAGAAGTGAAGGAACGTTGTGGGGTGGATGTGGATGAGGTTGAGAAAATTAGGAGAAATACAATGAGGTGGGTTGGACATGTGGAGAGAATGGAGAATGAAAGACTAGCTAAGAGGGTGTATGTAGGTGAAGTGGAGGGAGGGAGAGGGAGGGGAAGACCAAGGATGAGGTGGAGGGATGGAGTTGAGAGGTATATGAGGGAGGGGGGAGTGAGCTGGGGGGAGGGCAGTCAAATGGTGGGTGACAGAGCAACCTGGAGGCGTTTTGTCTGCGGCCACCCTTCATGGGATTAGGGCACCAGACTATAGATAGATGGACAGATCCACTGAGAAGACCTAGGTAAATACACACACACACACACACACACACACACACACACACACACACACACACACACACACACACTCTCTCTCTCTTTTTCTCTCTCTCAAACTAACCGTCGTTTGAGACTCTTCTGCAATTCCTCGGCTCGACCAATGACTCGAACAATTGCTTTGGGATCAAGAAGTCCATCATAATACTTTTTGCTATTGCGATAGTCAGTACTTTGCTGAATCCTCTGAAACAAACATCAGCATAATTATCACTGTCATTATCATCATCATTATCAATGTCATCATCATAACCATTACCACTCGCAACAGACAGGCCAACATTGCTATATGATCGTGTTCCATTTCTGGAAAACCAGTCGGATAATGATTGATCATATATTGAATATAGGGAGTGTAACAATTATACAAGCAAAATCAACAATCATATATCGAAAAATGATGCTTGTAAGTGGGTCACAGTGATCATATGTGAGAATAATGATCATACAATAAAAAAAAGAGGCTAAAATCTTATACTTGTACAGTATATGCAAATGATCGCATAATGGTCAATCATATTGCAAGGGTGACCTGTGCCATCAACTCAACTAAATACCTCCTAATTTGAAAGACGTGAGGTCACTATATAGTGGCTTCCTTTCATAATGTAAAATGCTATTCTGCATATACCTATCTGTCAACCACTGTGGCCTCATCAATTTAAACTCAGTGCTGCAATGAGATGAGGTGTGGGAATCCTAAAGGAAACATATTTAGCACTTTCACATCTTTTAGACCCACAGTGGCAAGACCTCACTCTTTTAGGTGCTTAGTCATCTGATGGTATACTGCAGTTTCTTATTCTGCATATACTATCACTATCATCAGCAGCATCAACATAAGCCTATCCCCCCTACGAATAAAGAGGGCTGACTGCCATATATAAACAGTGTAAGTCAAGTTCAAGTCCAGATGAGCCTGAGACCACAACAGTAACAACAAATGCAGTTACCGTGACAACTGAGAAGAACCTCATATAGAGGACATAAGCACGTTCCTCATCTTTACTGTGATCGGACGTCTCTGCTTCCTTCAGTAACCGTTGGGCAGAGTGGACCAGTCTGCAACATGTTATATACATATCACAATTCTAAACAGAAGTGGGGAGGGATGGGGTTTAATAACGAACAATGTTGTGTTCCGTTAAAAGTACTGCCGTGTGGATAATAAACTGAAGAAAACAGGGATGGAGAGGGTTCCCTTCAAGAAGAAGCATCTGTAATAACCAGGCAGCTCTCCCATCCAGTTATACATACCATTTGTCTTTCAACTCTCTCCCTATCCACCAAATGAAGGATGGTGAATTGTCAGAGAAGGGTAACTTTAGCCTGCAGTTCACTGGGTTCAAACTAAAGATGAACAAAGGGCTACAATTACATCTACAGTACTAGGGAATTTAAGTGAAAGCATGTTACATGAGTACAAAGAATTACAGTACTGCATGAGTAGTAATTGTAGTAGTAAACCACTGAATAATACAGCAGACAGGTACTTGATAATGCTGAAGCTACTTCCTGCACACTCCTGGATGATACTCACAGCTTGGGTTTGGCTTTTGGAGATTCGCTGACCAATTTGTTGAGTTCCTCCAGACACTTTGCCAGATACAGCCGGCGCACTCCACCGTCACCCATCCTGTCAAAATATTCAACATGGGTGGTGGTCATCTTGTTTCTGGAAAATTTAACCTAACCATGAAAGCAACATTCATTAGTCCAAACCTCAGCATTATAATTACCCTGTACTCTCTTTTTACTCTAACTTGACCAAAAATTGTCATCCCTCCATCTTGAATGCTGACCTGAAACAACGGATTAACATTAAAATATGGTGCCACCCACGAAAGAAGTGCCATACAAAGCACATAAACCCATTGCACTGTCCTAACCAATATCCTCACCAAATGCTATCAAGCACACGCAGGTGCGAGTAGAAGCTTTGTAGTTCAAGAAACAGTGCTGGATGGAGGTGCAGGGCGGCTTTCTCAAACAAACATGGTTTCTCAGCAGTTTTCAACATATCTTGTGGTATTTGCTCTTACTGACTTAAAGGGAACTAGGATCAGATGAGGAAGCATAAGAAGACGTAACTATTTTGAGACTGAAGTGTGGTACAGGAAGATGTAGGGAACCACCATACTCAAGAGCCAAGATGACAGACAACTTAAATAGACCGGACATCACAGATGGGAAGGCAGATCATCTTAACCAGTTTAGCCATGGGAAAGTGGAAAACAAGGGCCAGCTAAGAAAGGAGAGATGTGGGAAGTGCGACACAGCGGTTAAGACAAGACAAAGCCCTTGAATGCGAGGTTTGTAACACCTGGTTTATAATTTTATCACAGATGATAGAGCTGGATCACGAACTTAGCTGGAACTGCAGTTTTTGCAAGAGAAGAGTATATAGCCATATGAAGAAATTTGAGCTGGAACAAAGTTATCCCGTTCCATTAAAACCCACACACTTATTAAAGGGTACGTTCGTGGCGTAGGAAATCAAAATGGTTTCACTTTGGCTACCAACATACGATTTTATTCGGCTTCTGGGTGTCGTGTGATCCTTTAAATGGCTGTCGAGACCTTTAACAAAATGAAAACATTCTCTTAGACCTTTAACTTTTTCCTTCTTACAAGACAATTTTTTTCAGCTTAGAAGTAATTTGCTGGGCTATAAAGTTAAAATATGGCGAGGGAATGATATTTTAAACATAAATTACCTGCCTGCAAGTGCACAAAGGAGGAAACACTCAAAGTCATGAGATAAACAAATAGGATTACACGAACAGCTGAGGTCACAGGCTCAACACTAAATCAACGTTACCAACTTGGCAACTTTATAGCAGGTTGAAGCTTTCTAGCAACCTAGCAATATTATCGGATTTCGTAATTTTATAGTCCACTTAATTACTTTTAACATCAAGTATTAATGAGTTTTGCAGTTAGATCCAGAAATCCTTATAACGTAAATTTAACGACTTCATAGTAAACTAGCATATTTATAGCAACTTTGCATCTCTAATGCATTACTTCATTCTGTTACCGTTATTTATTTTCCTTTCCTTTTTATAGCTAGTTCTAGAGATTTACCTCTTCTTTTTTACGGTCTTATAGCCAGATATACTTATTTTTAGCAATAGTTGCAAGTTTAGCGACTTCACATTTAAATCTAGCCATAGATTGGAAGTGTAGTGTGTGATGTGCATGTAGTTTGGTGTTGACAGTTAAGAGAAAAGCATGCTGGCCTACTCTCTGTGTTACTGAATCACTGAAAACGGGAGCTCCAGCTCTCCCTGACATCAGCTTTCCATCCACCTCGGGAGTACTACCCTGCTCGACTGGTGCTACAGCCTACTCCATTGTTCGGCCAAACTGCCTAGAGAACAACAACAATCACCACAATAGTACTACTACTACGTTTTCCTCTGGGGCTATTTAAAAATGTCGCCTGGCGACTTGGCACCATGGCCTGGGTGACTGCGATTTGGCACCAGCGCAGGCCGGTCAACCAGACGTAAACAAACGCATGAAGCTTCACAATGGGCACTGTGCACGCAAAAGTAAGAAAATTTTAACCTGATTTCTTCTGTCAGCTTAACAATGAAGCTTTCTTTGAAAACAGTGAATTCTGGAAGAAGATATTTGTAGCGGGATTAGCCTGAAGGGAATGTTCAAGCCGAGAACTGAAGTTTGGTGGCCTACTTTAATACTTTACCACACGGGCGCAGGTCTTCCAAATTTCCCATTCAAACGGGTCTTTCACAAGTTGATTAGGATAGATTAGAAGTTTTGAACTGCTAGGAATTGGGGCTTCCAACGTTAGGTTTAGTGGCAATCCTAGGTGGTTAAAACCATTGTAAATATGAACGACTCTGACGCATGGATTCAAGCTGTTTTCTTAAAGCCAACTTTCTTAACCAAAATAATTTTAGTATTGGGTAATTGATTTTTAACATTTGACAAAAGAAATAAAGAGAACAAGCAAAATATACCTACCTTGCAATATTAAATGAAGCCCTGAACAACACCTGCAATGGCATATTTACTGCCAGTCCCTTTGACTGAATTTGCTAGCACACCAAACATACTCAGATGTCTATCTGTCTATCTATTGCCAGACGCCTCAATCCCATTTGGGGTGGCCACAAACAAATTGCCTCCACATCGCCCTGTACACAATGTAATTACCATACATTTAGGCAGATGCCTAGCTAGAAAAGCATGTCACCCAACCAGGGGGCTTAGCCCTCCTATTAGCAATGGAAGCCTAACTGGGAGGATTTGCCCCCAGATCCCCCCCCCCCATGATTATAATCTACTTAACTGCATGCAAACTAAAATGTATATTGCATAAAACTTGTGCCAAAACAGCAGCCATGAGGTACAGAAAGCAACTGGCATTAGGGTCCAAATTCCCCATCTGTAACATGGTCTCACTGCCCGCTTCACCTCAGTGCGTCGACAAGCCTTCATGCCGGTCACAGTATGTACCAAGTGCCTCCCAACAATGTGCTGTCTGGTGTTCCTAGATACTAGCATTTCTTTATGCTCACAGTCATGCTGCAGTTTAACCATGAAGCTCATTTGGTGAAATAGGACGAATCCTTTACCAAACGGGCACAGCCTCTCCATATTTTCTGTTGAAATGAGTCTTTCACAGGTTACTTTTTACTTTTCCTGGATTAGCATAGTTACAGAGCATTTTTGTAAACTTACCTTAGAAAGCTGTAAATGAGGATTTAGAATACATAAATATTCCGCCGACGTCTACCAGTAGCTGGCCATGTCCAACGTTCCTAACACATTTTTTAATTTGAAAACTGGCTGTCAAAGGTTGAATTAAGTTAGGTTTGGTTGAATTGTTATAATGTATAAGATTCCCATAGCTTTGACAGTTATTCGTGTTTTCTTTCCTTGCATACATTTGAGTATGTTTGATACTCTGCCATCATTAGGTGACCAATGCCAGCTCCTCATGGAAGCATGTTGAAGTTTTTATAAATGACATGAATTGTGTTGCTGTAAGAAGTAATTCTGTGACTATTCTAAGCACATCTCTTTTGTTTCAGAGTCCCGAGGCAGATGAGAGTGAGGGAACTAAAATGGATCTGCAAGCCTTGAAGGTGAGAGTATTGAAGCAGCTATTTTTACTGTGTTTCAGCCTGGTGCTGAAGTCTGGATAGGGATGCTTTCACATGGTGGCATCACTCTGGCTAGGTGGTGGAGTTGCCTGGTTATACAAATATCCCTCAGTCCCATCTCTGTTTCCTGAAAGGAGCCTGGTGGAACGTTGAGGGGCATCTGACCGCAGTCCATTGGGTTCATGCTCAGATAAGCCTGGGGTTGCTACTGCCACTACTAAAGTACATCCTTATACCACATGATAAATTGGGCAGTTTTTGGGATCATCAACAAGATCTTTGCCTCATTCGTTTTTATTTCATTTACCGTATGTCCTCAAATCTTTAACCCTCCAGCGGCATCTTCAGTATAGGAAATAGTCAAAAGTTGCAGAGGACCATGTGAGGAGAGTAAGGAGCCTGCTGGATGTGTGTTATCCTGTGTTTGGCCAGAAATCCTAGATGAAATTGGATTAGTGGGTTGGAGCATTGTCATAGTGGAACCTCTAGTCTTTAACCTCCCACAACTCTTCTCTTGTGATGCACTGCATTCCATAGTTGATGGAGAACTCCTAGGTAGTACTCTTTATTGATTATCTGGCCTTGTGGAGTGTACTTGAAATAAATAACACCCTGCTGGTCAAAAAAAAAAAAAAAAATGTCAGCACGAGCTTCATCTTGTTCCAAACTTACCCTGCCATCTTTGGCCTTGGTGATTCTACTTACTTCCATTATGATGACTGAGCTTTTGTTTCTTGGTCATATCCATTCACCCAAGACTCATCACAGGTTATTACCTTCTTCCTGAAATCTGGATTCTGAATAGCTAAGTTCAACATGTCCCTGGCCAATGAAAATGTGACAAGCAAGAAGAACATGTCCTTAAACACAAACTACTTACCAGCAGCTGGGCTGGGTTTCAGTGCTGAACATATTTGAGTATGTGCACAGCAGTTCAAGGTCACACTTTACTGAGTCGCATACCCTTGTTCTTACGGGTTTACGAGAAAAAAATATGGTTGGATACTTTTCGATCAAACCTTGTACTGAACTAGAGCATAGTAGCGTAGCCTCAGACCCCTACAGTTCAAAAAGGGAAATATGGGATTGTCTAGGTTTTACTTATTGAAGGATTTACACTGCTGAAATGCTGGAGAGGGATGCCTTCATGTGATTGCACTAATATGACTTGGCAGTTCTGCTGCCTAGTTATACAGATGTCCCTCAGCACTCTCCCCATTCCATGAAAGGCAGTAGGCAGACTGCAGAAGGACAGATTCAGCCAGCAGTCCACTGGGTTCATGTTCAGCTGAGCCTGGGGTCATAACAACAACAACAACAATTTTACTCTTGATACTTTTCAGTCAAAATCCAGAGACCAAGAGATTAAGAAGAAACTTTGGAGAATTAGGGATAAGTTAGCACAACTCAGGTCCAAGACATTGAGGACAAAGTTAAGAAATGTTAAGGTATGATATACTTTATGGTTGGTCCTCATTTGAAATTATATTATTACAGTATAATGTTTTTAAATCTGTCTATTGTCAAACTCCTTAAAATCCCAGAGGGAGTATTCTCCCTATCACTGTCCTTCCCCATCAGGCTGCCCTCCCTTGAACTGAAGCTACTTTTATTCATTTATCTCTGCACTCTTCCCTCCTTCCTTTTCATTATTATATCCCACTTCCTCACTCATATATTGTGCTCTCCTAGTTAATGTTTTATTCTCTGGTCTCTCCACATAGCCAAACTATTACAGGATGCCTCAAACACTTCCCAGCACATCCATGTTTTCATCACTTCTTGTTGCTTTTAATTCATTGTCATGGTGTTTTGAAGTCAGCAGTGAGTATTTCTGATAATTTCTTTCATCTGAACTGAACTGAGATGTATGTCCATTTTCAGCTTGTTTTGCATAGCACTTTGACACAATAACACAAACCTGCAGCTTGGCATCCTCTCTGTAAGACTTTTGTAACTAGCATCATATTCTAATGTTGATCTAATGTTAAAGGTCAGCATTGAGGATGAAGAAATGGCAGGTTAGGCCAAGTTAAAGTAAAAAGGGTATAAAAGTGTGTCATTTAAAATTGTTGCCAATTTCACTGGGCATGCTGTTGATGGTTCTCCCTATGTTGTGCTTATCTTTTCTTGCATACATTTATCTTATCCTTGAATGGAAAAAAGAGTCAGACAATGATGAGGAGGTGGAGGATAATGATTTTCGTGATATTGAGCCTGTGCAGGTTTATATCCAAGGGGCAGCTGGGGTTTATTCTCACATAATGTCACCCAGGGATGAGTCAGGCTGCTCACATTCATCTTAAATATCAGAACCAACTTGCCTAGCCCTGGACTCCTACGCTTCTCATGGGGCAACACAGATGATGATGATGATGATGATGATGATGATGATGATGATAATGATGATAAATGTACTTAGAGGCCTGTGTGCATACGTGTAGATGGTCTGGTGTACATACAGCATGATAATGATGATGAATCTACTTGCAGGCTCGTGTGCAGCGCGTACATGTGGACGGCCTGGCACGCACGAAAGATGATATAGTCATCAGTACAGTAAAGGATGTGTTTACAGCGCAGGATTTCCAATCTGTCATATTGAAAATCCATGAAGTTAGAGCAAGATTATCCAAACTGGGCTGCTTCAAAGAGGTTGGTGTGTTTATCGACACCTACCAGGGCCCCGACGCACTCGATGAGGGAATTGAAGTGAGTTTGGCAACATTAACACTCCCAGGCTTCTCTGTTTACATTATGTTTCCAGACAACTGTGTTTGTTTACAACCTGTGCATTGTGCTTTTGTCGCCCACTGATAGGGTTCCTTGACCCATGCCCACCAAGGCTATTTGACCCCTACACCTGCCTGCCTCACCATCACTGTTGTGCAGACTTTCATTCTGCCTAGAAGGATTTTTAAAAACATTTTCTTTCACTCCTCATTTTATCCCAGAACTCTGGACACGCAGTTCCAAAACTACTGTAACTTGCACCCAGAAAGTGCCCCTTCTTGCAGCACTTTGTTTCTCCTGAGCAGTTGAGTGCAATTATTTTTTTATTAATTAATAAAGGGAAAATTTAAAGGTGCATGTTATTGCTAGATTGCTACATTATTCTGTCGCAAATTAGGACTGCTGCACAGTATACAGTATGGACATCGTCTGTTGGGGTTGAACTGCCCTTATGTCACTTCACCACCACCAGGGTTGGCTCAGTGTCTCGCAGAGGCCTGAGAAAATGCGATAGTGAAAGTTGCGTGGGTGCTTCTTAATTTTTCCGTAAATGTGCTTCATAACTGGTTCTCAGATTTTTGACATGCTTGTACAGTAATGTGAAATTTCAGCCCTTATAAGACTTAAAAGTGTCCTATACATGCGAGCCATGTAATGCTGAATTCTCTTATAATGGACACTTGTATATATTGTGATACTTGATGTTCATGAAGTTAGAACAAGATTGTTCAAACTTGGCTTCCTCAGGGGGGTTGCATGTTTATTGACACATATGAGGCCCCAAATACACTTGATTAGGAAATTGTACAATATTAATTTAGTTTCCTTCAGACAGTTTTGAATGTCATCATGGAAAATGGGATATGGATAGGTGTGAGGATGCCAAGTAAGTGGGATATATTTCAGTTTACATAGCCAGGGGGAATTTTTAAGTTAAGACACTTTAATTCTGGACACTTTACCTTCATGTCATCATTTCTTCCATCATCAGGGTGCCCTCTTTCCAGTTTACATCACATAACCTGAAATGTTTACAGGTGACGTTTGAAGTACGAGAGTTAAACCTGCTGGGGGCCAAGATAAACACAAGCGTGGGCAACAACGAAGGCACCGTCTCTACTGGGGGACTCCTTAAAAACATCTTTGGCCGTGGGGAGGAGCTGAGCTGTGAATATTCACATGGCACCAAGAAGTCATCATCGTTCTTTACCACATTCACCAAACCCTTCCACAATGAAGCTTCCACTGTGTTAGTTCTTTGTTTTCTTCACCATGTTCAGTCCCACCCACAGTTTATTCAAGATGTTTACTATACCCATCCACAATGAGGCTTCCACTGTGTTAGTTCTTTGTTTTGTTTACCATATTCAATCCCCTCCACAGTTTCTTTACTATTTTCACTAAATCCTTTCATTCTTTTGCTCTCGTTCACCAAGTGATATTTCCACTGTGTTAGATATTTGTTCACCATGTTCAAACCCTTCCACTTTGTTCGCCATGCACATCAAACTCTTCCATTCCATTGTTCATGTTCATGTTCATGTTCATTTGTTCACTAGTTCACTTATATCATTTGTATCATTTATTAAGGCTCCAACATTCTTGCATGCATCAGCCTTGGTCACCTAATGGCAACTCTCCATGCTGCTCAATCTCTGGCAGCCTCCCCATTCAGTCCCTTGTCTCTGAGGTCGCACACCGAGGCCTCGTTCAGGTCCTGTTTTGCTCTCGATCGGAGTTAGACTGTGACTGTTGATGATGGCGGGGTAACAGAGTTGCCAGATCGCAACGGCCACATTACCAATCTCCTCAACTTTCATTACCAAATTTAACTTTTCGTTACCAAATTCGTAAAGCTAGCTTTTATTCTTCACTAATTATACTGTATATACAAGTGGAAATACATGTAATCACTCTCCTTATAATTAACACCATGTTGATTATTTTCATGCTATGTAGGGTAGCAGATTAATTTGAGAGAGCAAACAATCCACTATCTCCATCCTGTGTATCCTCATACATGTGAAAAATCCATTTGGTAATGCATTATTCTGATTCATTACCAAACGAATTTTTCATTACCAAATTGGCCCACACTTGGTAGTGAAAAATACCAAATGGCAACCCTGACAGGGGAGGGGGGAGGGGGGAGGAAGGAAGGGGTGAAGGGACCATGGTGTAACAGCTGTTCAGCTCCAGGCAGCAATTTCAAATTACGGGTGGGAAAAAAGTCAGATTTTTTTCTAATTTTATGCGGTTTTTGGCCGATTTTGGGAATATTGGATCCCAAGACGATTATGTCCGGTTAGTGGGGATGTTCGGATATTGGGCGTTTGGATGATAGAGGGATTAAATATCGTGATTCGTGAACGATGTGGAGTGAGGATGTTGGTGGACACCAGAACTGAAGAGTGTGTACTGAGACGGTATGGTCATGTGGAGAGAATAGATAACAATAGAGTGGTAAAAAAGATATATCTGAGTGAATTTGAAGTAGAGAGGAGGCGAGGTAGACCAAGGAGAAGGTGGAGAGATATGATGGATGAGTGTGTGAGGAAGAGAGGTTTGGAAGGCGGTGAGGCTAGGGAACTGACAGGAGATCAAGCTGGCTGGATGAATGTTGTGAGAAGTGCATGATCAGGGATTTGGCACCCCTTTTTAATGTGGCAGTGTCTGGATTGACTCAATTGGATATGTTTATATGAAGCTGCAGAACGTGCTGAATGTTTTTGGTGTATCCAATAGAGCCAGGATTCCGGGGGCTTGAATGATGAGTGAATGGAAACATGGCCCATTGGACTGGGCAAATGTGGGCTGTCTGGACATTGCTACTCCTCACCCTGCCTTAGGGTGGGAAAGGAGGTCCAGTTGATTATGATGGTGATGAATTTTGTTCATCCATCCATCCATCGTCCAATCCTATGTTGCCCCATGAGGAGTGTAGGAGCCCGGGGTTAGGCAGTTGGTCGTGACATTTAAGATGAGAGTGATGAATTTTGTTTTTATCAGTATTTATTTTTTCCAGGTTAAGCAGCAGTATATACCAGCAAGGCAGTGAGGCACCATGGTCAGGGTATCGGGAGTTGGATCGAGGCATTCTGTTCACACTGGCGTTCAATTCTGCTCCACAGGTAAGCTAACCTATACTCTCTTCATTTCATTTGGCATGTAGTCTGTGTGTTTTCTTATTATGGAACTTGGGGACTTTCACAGCCTGATTACAGTCATGATCCAGTTTGCGTTGGGGTTACATCAAGTGACTAGAAAGCACTCAGAGAGCATGTACCTCCGCCAATGCCATTGCTATTAAAAAGGATCCGGATCCGGGTCCGTGGATGTAGGATCCGAATCGGTATCCACCCCAAAATTTAATAAATTTGCTCTTGGTCCATGGCCCACCTTATCACAAAATTGCATTGAAGGTCACTAAGAACTTTTGGTGATGTTGTGTGGGATACTCCGGATCCAAATCCGCCACATCAGGGGCGAGTTCTCATTGGCCTGAAGCCATGTACATCATAATTGGGGTGGAGCAAGCGCTCTGCAGTTTTTTACAGGCCGCGTTCAATTGATGCAATTAGGCATTTTGGGATAAAATTCAAATCGTATCAGTTGATGTGATTAGGACTTAATGGTCACTGCTCCACTGAACTGTCTGCTTGCATTCCTCCACCTCTACGACGGGCGCGTAGCACCCGTCTGGCAGCAAACTCTCATCCCTTTTCTGTCCAACTCTCTAATGCAAGAGTTAACCGTTACTCCCAGTCTTTCATTCATGCAACAGGTCAGCTCTGGAACTGTCTCCCTCTGTCTGTATTTCCTCCTGCCTATGATCTCCAGTCTTTCAAACGCAGTGTGTCCAGGCATCTCAAAATGATCGGATCTTGAATTTGGCTCTCTGTTGTATTTTGTTTTTCTCTTGGAGGGAACTGTTACTGCGGGCTCATGGCCTTTGGTTCCTTCTTCCTCGCATAAAAAAAAAAAAAAAAAAAAAAAATGTGTGTTTTGATGTCTAAATATGGCACATTGACCTGAAAACAGTGCCAGACTTAGGAGAGGTACTGTACACGCAGTGGTGTATAAATAGGATGTTTTTTGGTTTTCATTGTTATTTTTTTCATGGTTTTCTTGGTGTTTGGTATCACTGTACAGCCATCACCCATTTATCTGGACGTCCATTATCCATACAATCCATAACCCGCATGCTGTGATCTGGTTGTATTAAACCATTATACATTCATTTTTCCATTTTATACGGATAAAATGCTTGTGTCTGGGTGGAAATTATGGTCGTGTGAACATTTTCGCCCACCCGGGCAGGAATAGCCTGGTGGCATCGTGCTGTCTGGCTCAGCAGTTCACCTAGTGCCCACTAGAGACTTCCTCAGCCATTCCCAGTTCCTGCACATCAACCATGTAGTGAGCAGCTCCTCTCGTATAGTTGTTATGGTGACCCACATGGTGGCTTTTGTTGTTGTTTCCTACCTACTTCAGGCTCATCAAGATACACCACCAGAACACATGGGATGTACTGTGCAGTGCAACAGCTTTGCCAGCTGCAGTGCAACAGTCATGGTCAAGGAGCTAGTGGGTTATTCAGCATGGCGTCCTGCAGGGAATTGTGAGTGTTCACCTTGATTTTATTCTAGCTTACTGTACTGTACCTTGATTTTATTCTATTTACCCTGATTTTTTTTTTTCCATTTTACCATTATGCTTTGTCTGTCCCATGCATTGTTGATTGCATGTCTGTGGTTGATGGGTCTGCTTGACCATGGTAATCACTTGGCTGTGGTTTAGAGGTCTGCTTGACCACATAGTGTAAAATAACAGGAACATGTGTTGTACAATGTACTGTAGTGGAATTTTACAATGGCTTTCAAAGTTAGGTTATGTATGAAATGGGGCGAGGGGAGAAATCCATTTTCTGGATAAGCCTTTGGCTTTATTATGTCGGATAAATGGTGAATTACTGTATTACTGTGCAGTACTTATCATTATATTGTATTTTATGCTTAGTTATCATTTCATTCATGGGAAAGTTTTTAGGATAGAGGTTCTAGATGGATAATAACACAATATCCAGCTCAGTGCCCAATACTGTATTGAATCTGTGGGGGGATATTATGCAATATTCGGCATTTCACGTTATTCTGCATAGGGCTGGGATGAATGACGGGGAATCGTCCTGACAGAGAATTGTCGCTGACATTCCTCCCTTAAGTTTGTCCAACGCTTTAACTTTCTCTGTCAGCAACATCACTTTACGAGTCTGTTTTGGTGTGTTACCACATGCATCACTAGCACAACGCTTAGGCCCCATGTTGACAGACAAGGCAAGCAATCACTGGAAGACAGAAAAATAAGCCACAAATAACGATTCGCAAGTCACGCATAGTTCGACCGTCGGATTCAAACTGACTGTGGTGAGTGGTAGACCGACCTCCCACACACACACACATATATGTATGCACAAGGGCAGCAGGTAGGCATTTTTATATTTTATTTATTTCTCTTGTATATTAAAATTATTTATTTGAATACTATAATTTTATGTTTTAATTATTGTGCGAAAAATTCGTGGATAACCGAAATCGCGTGAAAAAAGTTCGCGTGAATTAAGGGCTTACCTGTACTTTAGCTACCAGTCTCAACTCCACCTCACTCACGTATCATACAATTTCCTAGTGAGTATTAGGGATGGTAATGATGATGGTGTTGATGACGATGTGCACACAGGTTCAACAAAAGCTGACTCTGGATGGAGTGTGGTATTACCTCAGCTGCCTGTTGTGCATTATGGCCTTTGGAGTGTGGGAAGAGGCAGTCAGTCTCTTAACCCCTTGGCTACGATGTTCCTTTTAAAAGGTCCGATCGACAGGCTGCGACATTCCCTTTAAACTCGATGAATTGATTTCAAAAGTTGTGCCTTGTATTTTGGCACAAGTATTTTGTGTATTCATCCACCCACGCTTGAGGTTGCCAGGCTGTCCTTTTAGCATCCTCCACACTGCAACACGCATTACATAACCATGTGAGCCCAGTTTTGCTTCAGGAAATCATGGCATCTACAGGTGGTCTGTTGTGTTCACCCCAGCCATCAACTTCGCTTGGTATTACCAAGAAAAGAGGTGCTAGAGGTCATTTTCCACAGAAAAGGAAGTATGCGCCTACTAGTGATGGCGATTCTAGTGATACTAGTGTGGAATATCCTGTAAAACCTTTGAAAGTACAAACCAGCACACCACGCTTCAAGCGACGCCAACCCACCTACAGTAGGATCTCACCAATAACGATTTCGGCGATAACATTTCGGCAATAAAGGTAAGTTAGAATAGCTACCCAGTTTCTATGATAACGTTTGTATTCACTTGAATAACAGTTATTTCGTGAATGCCAAGTTGTTATACTGCAAATATGTCCATAAAAAGATGAGGAATGAAACAGACAGACAAGAAAAGATGAAGGAAATCGCCGAAAATGTGAGCAATAGCGAGGAGGAGATGGAGGATCCTCCCCTCGCCACCTCCCCTGACTTACCCACCGCCGTCCCTCCACCTCCACTGCCCTACCTGACTCACAATCTGCCTCCCCCTCCATCTCCACAGCCCCACTTGACTCACCTGCTCCACCTGGCATACCTGCAACCCAACATAATGACTGTTGCTGCATTCTGGAAGAGATATAACATTCAACAGGTCGTAAATTTTTTCGTCAGTGCCTGGAATAATACAACATTGGCAACCGTTAAACATGCCTGGTCGGCATTCCAGCCATAAATCAAGTCTCCTGAGACGGAGAGAGAGCGGCCATCAGAATTAATGACTAATGACTGAACTTGTAACTTAGATTTCATGAAAATACCAGAAACAGTATCACGATCGAGTGAATGCCCGCCATCAGTCACTCATCACTCACTCTCTTTCACAAAGCTAGCCAGCCGAGGAAGAACAACAGAGAAGGGTTGAGTAGATGATGACACTGGGGACTTTCCCTGAAGATTTTGACTTTATGGGGTTTGATGAAGTGTTGATGGAAGTGGGTGACCCTGGCATGAGAGACAGTAGTGAGGATGAGGCCAGCGAGGGGTCAGGGGGTACGATTTAGTAGCATCCATGCGCAAGCCTCGAAACAATCATCATACCAAACACCTCATAACTCCTTTGAGGTGAGTTTTATATTATTCATGATGGTTTAATAATTAATTTTATTATTTCAGCTAAAAAGGTAGTGATAGGAGGGCTCCAGGTGGGAAAAGTGGATAAAAGTTCTGGAGTGGCAGCACCAATAAACCCTTTATACATGTATTTTAATGTCACGCAAATAACGTTTTCGCTAATAACGGCGTTTTTCTGGCACCAATTAGACGTTATTGGTGAGATCCTACTGTACATTACATAGCTGTGACTTTCACACAGTTGTCAACTTCTAGCCTCACTAGAAAAGTGATTGAACAAATGTAAATAAGTGACAGAGAGTAAGTGTAAGTAACTAAAATATAAGGAAAATGAAAATGTCTGGTGTAGGCTATGTAAATATCTTTCGTTGAGTTTAGCATTATTTACTATTACTGTACTGAGTAGTTTTTCATGGTTTAGTATCACACTGTTTTATTTTATAATGTTTGTAAAATAATGATTTTGAAGTGCTAAGTGAACCATTCAAGATAATGCAAAGAAAGTGATGCATATAATGGTGCGTGGCTGGGAAATGAAGAGTGGTGAGTGGCGGTGTGGGTGGTTGTGGGTGATGGACAGCTACAGTGACGCAAAAAAACACCGAAAATGGCGTTGCTTCCACCTCTTTCTGTGGCATCGTAGGAGCATCTAAACATTCACTGACATGCTCATAGGTAAGAAGAAATGTTTCACTTTCTTGCGCATGTGTGTTAATATGAAAATTATTGCATTGAAAATGGGCAACTTTTGTGTGGATTGCCAGAATAAGGGCAGCACTCTCGCCACCTTAACTGCAGTCAGGGAGTTAAATCTGCCTCTTCCTCAGTCTCATCTTCCCCATCTCTTCCGCTTTCTCACTCCAGTATACACCCTCCCAGTCAGTTTCTTATTCTCCATTCTTTCCATGGCCATACTGTCTCAGTGTGCTTCTTTTCCAGTATATCAGGCCATGTCGGCATTCCTGGTAATGAAACTGTGGATGCCTTGCCTTGCGAAGCCCTCCAGTCCCCTTGTGTGCCATTTCGATCTGTTCCAGTTTCTTATTTTTTCCTGTCCTCCGAACGTTCTTCTGACAGCGGTGGCAGTCTTGCTGGTCCTTGTTGACTGGTAATAAACTCCGGACTGTTAAATCTTCTGTTTCTCCATGCTCCAATCCTTGTCATCGTACCCGCCTTTGGGAGACTGCCCTCGCTCGCTTATGGATTGGCCATACTCGTCTTACTCATGGGTATTTGATGTCTGGCGATTCGTCGCCTTTCTGCCCTGCTTGCAATGTTCCCCTGTCAGTACACCACATTCTTATTGCCTGTCCTCAACATATAGGAGTTCGTGTTCGACTATTCCCATTTTTATCCTCACTTTGCCGACCTTCAGATTTAAGCGATGTTTTAAGTGAGTCTTGGTATTTTTCTGTTACCCGTTTAATGTCCTTTTTAACTCATTTAGGGATTTTGTATGATATTTAATTTTATCTTCCGTTTTTCCCTTATTTTCCTCCTTTACCATATTTTCACTCTGTGATGCGACTTAGTGCCACATGGTCTTTGGTTACCTGGTGCTACCTTTTCATTTCATTTCATTTTCCAGTATATCCACATTGACATCACAGTGCATCCAGATTTCCTCATATGTCTGTCACTCCATATGCCTTCACATTCTCCTCTGCATTTGCTTCACCGAAAAATCTTAGGTTACTGCTGCTGATGTACCCACAGGTTCAGCAAAAGCTGGTTCTGGATGGTGTGTGGCGATACCTTAGCTGCCTGTCTCGCTCTACAGCCTTTGCAGTACGGGAACAGGCTGGCCACTCCTTAAAGTCTGCCTTGAGGCACGAGTTATCGATAGACAAGAGAGATGACGTGGTTTTTCCAACTGATGGGGTTGCTCTTAATGTCAAGGTAATTATAACAGTCAGACCTAATGTAATCTAACATAATTAAATCTAACAACCCTACCTGATGTAACCTAACCTAACCTAACTCAACTACCTACCTAGCCAAACCTCACTGAGCCTAAGCTTACCTAACCTAACTTAGCCCTTCGAGTTGGCTCTCAGGTACAAGCTTTCTGTCAACAGGAGAGAGAGAACTTTGCTTGAACCAGTGAGGAGGTTACTTATAATGGTCATAGGTGGCACTGGATATTTTGCAGCATCTCTGCCATAGTGATATATTCTACACATTACAGTACTGTATAATTACGTATTTTACTGATACAAACAATATAATATAAAACCAATATACTGTAAATAATTTATAAGAAAATGTTACTAAGGTAGTACATGGGTGGCTGTCATCAACAATAGCCCATTCAGTCTCATCTGAGTAGAGACAAGCCTTAAGCTTTTGAAAGCCGGCAGCTGATTGGTTGTCCGAGTGCATTGATTATTAACTAGCATTTTAAATTACTTGTATTATAAAAATTACAATAACCATTTGATAATAAGATTGCCTAAATAAAATAGTTATATATATAGATATTTGCTTAGATTAATTTAAAAACAGAGCATTACAAAGTTTATCAGATGGAAAAGGTAGCATGAAATTTTGAAAATCCCGGGACAAATCAGAACATGTCCAGGTAAGTTTTACAAGTACAGTAAACCCTTGATATAACGAACCGCTGTATGGTGAATTCTGTATATAGCGAATGGCCAAATCGCAACCAAACACCCGAGAGCAACACTGCATTGAGTGAGTGGATGGTGAGCACCCCCACCTACCACCACATTTACATAAGAATAAGCAAGGTTGAAAAATAATACAGTGTCCAGTTCATAAGAAATCATTAATAACACTGGAAGGTACTACTAGGAGAATGGAATCTGACTACAAGTTTGGTTACTGACTACACCATCATCATTCAGAGGCAGAAAACGTTCAGCCGCAAGTACAGCCATATGGTGATATTTCTTTTGAGTGACTGTACATCGAGTCCAAGCTGTGACACACACTGTTGCAAATCTTAATACACATCCCTAATATCTTTTTTCCCAAACATCTTCCAATAGCTGTTTGGAGGTAATTAGCATGTTTTGACACTTGGTTTAGCATCCAGTCCATACAAAGTTTCAGCATTATTGTGGCCAACCCCATTATGGGGATTCCATACGAGGAAGCATGGCATCATTTTATGTATGTATGTACAGTGTCAAGATAATGATATGTAAAGTAAACCAACAAGGAATTGTTCTAAGTCTGCTATCCATTTAGAATATGGAACTTGGTTCCTCTCCTTCTTTTTTATTTAATTATTTATTTTTTCTCCAGAATGAACTAGCTGGCCTGGGTGGAGACATTGGCTTCCTTAAGAATGAGGTGGATATGCAAGTTAACCTCCCACTACCAAAGGAAATGGTAAAGACTTGGTTTGTGTGTGGGGAGAGAGAGAGAGAGAGAGAGAGAGAGAGAGAGAGAAAAAGCTGGATGCTCCCAGAGATCTTTTATTGAGGCTAGGTAGTAGTAGTAGTAGTTTTTCCCTAGGCAGTCTGGCCAAACAGCCCTGAGTCCCTAAGGAAGGCCATGTCTGAGACAGAGCTTTCCTACAGAGCCCTCAAGGAGGTTATCTTGTGTTGTTGGCGCAAGCGATTGTGTGCAATGCAGACTTCCATTAATGTGCTTAATAGTATGGGGTGCTGTGTTGCATCCTGGACAGGCATCAACGACTGAGTCGTCCAGCCTCATCTGATAACTCAAGAGGGCTGGATGATGCCCACATCTCAGCCTGGCCAGTTGGACCTGTCCTCACGAGGGAGGTAGGATTCAGAAGGATGGATATCAGGATGCCGTGCATGCAGCTGTGTGTTGTCTTTGAGTGACTAAATAGAGCAGCAAGTGACTTTAACATGGATATGCTTCTGGAGCTGGGGTGAGGTGGGCGAGGGGAGAGAGATGACAATATTTGAGTATAATATCGTGTGCTGGGTGTTGCTTTGATGTTCCTTGGTGTGTGTGGATGTGCTACCATGTAGTTCGGTGGATAGTGTGGGTTTGTACATCTTCATGTGGTGGCATTGGTATACTTGGGTGTACAAATGATGCTGAAGTCCCACCCTATCCCCTAAAAGGAAGACCGTAGACTGCAGGTGAATGGCAGCATTTGCCTGCACTCCATTGGGTTCACATGCAGATGAGTCTGAGGTCACAGTAACAGTCCCTTCTGATTCTGTTAACGCTTTTAGGCATCTTGGCTCCATCCCACTGGCATAATCATCCATTAGCTCTACCCTTTTGAAACTCTTTGCACCAACCCTTTGCAACTCCCTTGAAACCATTTTGAAAATGTAAGCTACAAGCAGGGTATCATCCACACCGTTGGCTGTGTATATATTTACAGGTGATACAAGGCAGCCTACTGGCAGGTCACCTTTTGCCGCTGCGTAATAACAAGACTCACTGTATCACGGACCGCTTCACCCTGGGTGGACCAACCAATGTACGAGGCTTTGAAATGTGTGGTATTGGACCCCATAGTGATGGATGTGCTCTTGGAGCAGAGGTATGTGGTACTTGTAGTTGATTGGTTCTGACCTGATAAAACTAGGGCACTCTCATGTCTTGTATACTGTCCTAAGTTGTATTTGACAAGGCTGAGATTAGCACTCACTATGTATGCCATATATACAGTTTTTTTCTTTTTTCCCTCTTTTTTTTTTACAAAATGGAACTAGGTCTTGGTTCCAGTAACTGAGGTCATTGCTCAGTACATGTGTGCAAAAATTCCTTTTCAAAGAATAGAGATATGTTCCTGAAAACTACCATGTTTTGGAAAATTCCCTTCAAGTGGGGACCATGTTTCATCAAGAAAAATTATCATCTCCTTGTGTGTATTAAAAAATCACAGCCAAGGCTGCAGTTGATTATTTAAAAATATCTGATATGATTGGGTGCCTGTGTACTAAAAGTTTAGAAGTAAAGAAAGGGGGAGGGGGCAAAATACTAAGATACATTCTTACTGCTTAATACGGAATGATAGTGTGTTGTATAAAAATTCTTCTTATGTTAATGATTAAATTTATACTGAAAATCATGTTAAGTGAAAGCACCAAAAATGAAGATTTAATTTTTTACAGTGAAAAAATGTCAGGCAATTGTACCTGAAATGAGGAATTATCATCCATCCATCCATCATCCAATCCTACGTTGCCCCATGAAGAGCGTAGAAGCCCAGGGCTAGGCAGTTGGTCCTGACATTTAAGATGAGAGTGAGCAGCCTCACTCATCCCTGAGTGGCATTACATGAGCAATAAACCCAAATCACCCTTTGGATATAAACCTTCATCGGTTCAATCTGATTGCAGCGCAATAATTGCCCACTGAACCACCAGACGCCAAATTTTGGTTATATGGTTACCACCCAGCGTAGTAAATGGTTTCCTGGTGTACAGGAAACCATTTAGCTTGTCACTCAGTGTAGAGTCACCCACAGGCAGAAAGAAGAAGAAAGAATGAAGGAATGAAAGACAGAAGAGGGAGTGTAAAGTCACCTATAAGCAGAAGGAAGAGGAAAGAATGAAGGAAAAAAAAGACAGAAGAAGATGGACGGAAACAAGGATGAAGGAGAGGACAGGGCAGACACCTGAGAGCAGCATTACATTGAGTGAGTGGATGGTGGGCGCTCCCACCTACCACACGTGTATATTTACCTATTTGTATTTACCTTGTGATAGATGGGGGCGCTCACCATCCACTCACTTGATATAGTGCTGCTCTCGGGTGTCTGTCCTGTCCTCTCCTCCATCCTTCTTTCCTCTCATCCTCTTCTGTCTTTCCTTCCATCATTCTTTCCTTTTCCTTCTGCCTACAGGTGACTTTACACTCTTTCTTTTGTCTTTCTTTCCTTCATTCATTCCTCTTCCTTCTGCCTGTGTGTGACTCTACACTGAGTGACAAGCCAAATGGGGTCCTGTACACCAGGAAACCATTTACTATGCTGGGTGGTAACCATATATACAAGGTAGGGCAGTGGATGTTGGAGCAGGTCTAGTGAGAGAGGGCAGTGTTTGGAAACTACCTGTACTTTTGTTTGCAGATGTTACTGTGTTGTTAAGTGAAGATGAAGGGGAGCTGCAAGGCTTGGTAGATTAGTTTGGGAGAGTGTGGAAGAAACAGAATCTAAAGGTGAATGTAGGGAAGAGTAAAGTTATGGTCTTCAAGAGAAGTGAAGTCAGTGAATGTATAGTGAGGCTGGATGAGGAGGAAATGGAAAATGTGAGTGCATTTAAGTACTTGGGTAGTGTGATGAGTAAGGATGGAAGTTTTAGAGGGTGAAGTGCTTGAAAGGCTGCAACAGGGAAGAAAGGTTGCTGGTTCCTTGAAAGCAGTGATAAGAAACAGGGAAGTGAGCATGGAAGTGAAAAAGCTAATACATGACAGTATTGTGATACCAACTCTAATGTATGGAAGTGAAGCTTGGACCTTGTTGGAGGGA
Organism: Coenobita brevimanus; assembly: GCF_032717465.1. Taxonomy (NCBI): domain Eukaryota; kingdom Metazoa; phylum Arthropoda; class Malacostraca; order Decapoda; family Coenobitidae; genus Coenobita; species Coenobita brevimanus. The sequence continues at coordinate 30,726,535 of NC_137012.1, forward strand.
CAGAAGTCAAGAGTGAGAGCAGTGGGAATGAGTTATCTAAGAGGAGCCTGTGGAGTCACATGGAGAGACAGGCTGACAAATGAGGATATAAAGGAGCATTGTGGTGTGATTGTGGATGTGATAGGAAGTGTTAGGAGAAACACACTGAGGTGGTTTGAACATGTGGAGAGGATGGAGAGTGAGAGACTGATGAGGAGAGTGTATATGAGTGAGGTGGAGGGGAGGAGAGGGAGAGGGAGGCCAAGGATGAGATGGAGGGATGGAGTGTAGAGGTATATGAGAGAGGGGGGTGTGAGCTGGGAGCAGAGCAATGAAATGGCGGGGGACAGGGCGATATGGAGGTGATTTGTTTGTGGTCACCCCTTATTGGATTAAGGCGTCTGGCAATAGATAGATAGATAGATAGGCAGGCTCAATTCGATTGGAGTGCTTTAATTACCCACTAATCCACCAGGTGCCACAATTTTGTTATATGGTTACCATCCAGTGTAGTAAATGGTTGCCTGGTGTACTGGAAACCATTTGGCTTGTCACTCAGTTTAGAGTCACCCATAGGCAGAAGGAAGAGGAAAGAATGAAGGAAAGAAAGACAGAAAAGGGAGTGTAAAGTCACCCTTAGGCAGAAAGAAGAGGAAAGAATGAGGGAAAGAAAGAAAGAAAAGAGGAAGGAAGAAAGAGAGGAAAGGGCAGACACCCAAAGCAGCAGTACATCAAGTGAGTGGATGGTGTGCCCCCACCTACCACCATGATACAGTATTATTGAAACATGTCCTAATATAAACTCCCAGGAGAGGTAGGATGATGATGATGATGATGATGATGATGATGGTGGTGATAGTGATGGTGGTTGACTAATGATAATGATGGTGATGATGATGGTAATGATAATAGTGATGATTTATATGTACTTACAGATGTACTGGGCAGCAGGTCTCCACATTTACTCCCCTCTCCCACTCCTTCATCGAGGTGGCTCCATCAGTGACAAATTCAGACTCCACGCATTCGTCAACACTGGAAATGTGGGAGATTTTGTGCTGAGTGAGTACAGTGGTGTTGTTGTGGCCCCAGGCTTATCTCAGATGTGAACCTGGTGAACTGCAGACCAAAGGTGGCCTCTCGCAGCGCACCAGCCACCTTTGTGGGATAGTGTGGGAGTTGAGGGATGTTTTTTTAACTTGGCAGCAGAGCCACCTTGTTATACCAGTGCCTTCTCATGAAAGCATCCTTTCCAGGACCAGGTACACTTCTGAAGACCTTATTATGGGTAATGGCAAGGTGAGCGATTTATATTTTTATGCAGAAATAAAAGACACTAAGATTTAGAGCCAGCAGAATTTGTTCTTTCCCTAGTATCAAACAAAAATGAAAGCCAGATTCAAGATTTGATCATTTTGAGATGCATGGACACATTGCAGCTAGAAAGCTAGTGGGTGTTTGGCAATGTAGTGAGAATGGAGATTGATTGGGAAAGTGTATGTGTGAGGTGAAGGGGGAGATTGAAGATGAAATGAAATGAACAATAAACCCCAACCATCCCTTGGATATAAACCTTCACCAGCTCAATCCAATTGGAGCACTGTAATTACCCACTAAACCACCAGGTGTCAAAATTTGGTTATATGGCTACCACCCAGCGTAGTAAATGGTTTCCCGATGTACAGGAAACCATTTGACTTGTCACTCAGTGCAGAGTCACCCACAGGCAGAAGGAAGAGGAAAGAATGAAAGAAAGACAGAAGAGGGAGTGTAAAGTCACCTGTAGGCAGAAGGACAAGGAAAGAATGAAGGAAAGAAAGAGGAGGATGGAAGGAAAGAAGGAAAGGGCAGACACCCAAGAACAGCAATACATTGAGTGAGTGGATGGTGAGCCCCCCCACCTGCCACATATGATAATGATGATGATGATAATTGTGATGACAATGACAGTGATGATGATGATGATCTTGCTTTTCTTTGCAGCCAACAACTACCGAGAGAATCTACGTGTGCTGGTGCGAGAAATGCGTCTGTCGTACGGAGCAGGCCTGGCCATGAGTCTGGGAGGGTTCGCACGGGTGGAACTGAACTACTGCATACCCCTCATGTTTCAGCGAGGGGACCGACCAAGCCATGGACTCCAATTTGGGGTCTCTACAACTTTTCTGTAACTTCTAGAAGAATGTTTTTGGTAGCCATTTGACTTGTGGGAGAACATTTTGGGCAGCCATCATGAAGAAGCAAGACTTGGAGGGGTAGATGGAAGAGTGGTACTGTCAGGGATGATAGTTCAACTAATGTTTCACCTCTTTTGCCCTTCACCTTTCTTTGGTTTGGAATATCAACAATTTTCCCCTGTCTTCTTGAAGAACATTTCAGGCAGTCATCAGAGTGAAACTTGGAGGGGTAGATGGAAGGACAGTACCATCAGGGATCAAAGTTTGCCTGATATTTCCCTTCATCTCCCTGTACCTTTTCTATTGCTGTACTGAAAGAGACTAAGTATAATTCTCTGTCTGATATTTGACCTAATATTTGTACCTTTCTTCTGCTGGGTAATATTCCTAAGCTGAGAGAGTCCAAACAATATTGTTCTTGTGGCCCCAGGCTCGTGTGGATGTGAATGCAGTGGATTGCAGGCTAAAGTTGTCCTTTTCTTGCAGTCCACCATCCTTCTATTGGGGGACTGGAGGGAGTTGAAAGACATTTGTATAACTATAACCAGGCAGTGGAGTCATGGTTATATCAGTGCGACTGCATAAAAGCTTCCTTCTCCAGCATCTCTGTCCCCAGAAGATGCTTTTTGATATAATTCATCAGGGAGGAATATTACGAACATGCCCTAGTGTGAAGTAAACGCAGAGGAGTAGGTGACAAACTTTTGTCCCTGACTTTACAAACTGTAATGAAATTTAAAGTTATAGTTCTCTTATGGTACCCAGTGGTTTGCTGGGACAAGGTTACTAATTTCAAAAGTGAGTCAGGTGTACTTGGTTTATTTTCACCTGATGGAAATTGGCCACTCTCAGTTTGAATATTAAGTTGTGCTTACATTAAAATCACTAAGCCTTAGTTATGAGGTATGAATGAGTCTCGTCCAGTCTGACTACACTTGGTCATCAACTGATCTGAAAGGGATTAGGAATCTTTATCAGGCTAGAACAAATGTTATAGAGTGTGAACTTTTGTCCCTGATTGTACTAGCTATATGAAATGTAGTTTTGGGGTGCTTTGTTATGGTAGACAGTGATTTAGTTGGACGAGGTTACTATCTTCATAACAGAGTCAGGTAGTTGAGTCCAGGGGCACCTTCACTTATCTGAACTTGTACCCTGTGGGCTGCAGACTTAAGTTGCCCTTCTCCTACAGTCCACCATCCTTCATTAGGGCAGATAGGTAGGGAGTTGAAGGACATTTGTGTATCCAGGCAGCAGCTATTTTGATGATGTCAGGTAAAAACGCTGACCAGTAGGTGTAGAGCACTGTGAATAACACGCATATCAAGTGAGGAATACTGTCCAGTAATGATGAGTTTGTAAAAAATATGATGATGAAGAAATATGAAAGCTTACAGCAGCAGCAATATAAGAATATCTGTGGTGATCTCTATGCATAATATTGAGTATTTACATTTCGTTTGTTTTCAGATGAAGTGAATAGCCTTGGATTTTTATCATGGCCTGCAAATTCCTGAATTTTTGGAATGGATTACTCCCTACAGTTTCCTCAGTTTAATCCAAAAATTCAGGAATTTGCAGGCCATGATAAAAATCCAAGATGGAGGATGAGGTCGCAGTGAGCTGATGGGGAAGTCATTGGAGTGTAGTTTTTATTAGTAGTTGTAGCTCCAGGTTCATCAGAATGGAAACCTAGTGGACTGTAGGGTGAAGCTTCTCCTCCCCTGCAGCCCACCGTCATTGTGGCGGGGGATTGGGAAGGAGCCACTTATTGGAAGTACCTTGTTATGTTAGGTCTGCCATGTGAAGGGGTTTCTCTCCATGGCTGCTGGAGTAGATACCAGTTTATTGCTTTTGGCTGTACATTCCCATCCTTAGTTGGGAAAAGAGGCTTGTCATATGATGATGATGGTGATGATGATGTTTTCGTCTTTCAGTAAGTGGTGTTGAGTATGTAGGTCTGGATGATGATGATGAAGATGTCAGAACATTGAAATTGTTTGGATTACTGAAGCTGAGGACTGTCAGTGGGACTAAATAACCCAATGTAAAATGCAGGTTGTCCACAAATTATCTTCACAACATTAAGATAATGTTTACCATGATGTTTGCACTAAATTTGTATCACCATTGGAAAAAATGTAGCCACTCTCATTGTACTCTAACATGACCTAAAATTTCCATCTCTTCATCTTTGAGTTATAAGCAGAGATCAATACCAGAGTATGACAGTAGTCACCAAAAAGTGCCATGGAAAGAATTTAGAGTCATGGCAAAGACCTCTGGCATTGTGATGTGTTGATTAAACTGCAAAAGGACAGTAATCTGGGCCTGATTAAAGTGAAAGAACTACAACTGTTATCTCCAAGCAGGATAATGTATTGCCTCACTGAGGGTGGGCTTCTTGAGAGTTCTAAGCAAAACAGTTCATAATCACTGGATTGGAAGAGATGGCCACATTGCTTCATGTTACCGACAGTGCTCTGAGGGTCAAAACATAAATGATGTAGCTATATGGTGTGACATCAGGGATAAGGAACTGAATAGAGAGACTGCTAGAGACCAAACAGTGTGGAGAGCCACAAACATATTACCAAGGCCAATGTATGCAAACTTGTTAGAGACTTTGTAAATTAAACAAAATGAAAAACTTTGATGTTTTCTCTTTAATATCCAATCAGCTGCATTATAGATATCATCTTGACCCCTTTTCTCACCCTTCAGTTGGAAAAGAGGCCTGAATGATGATGATGATGATATAAAAGTAATTTGTGGAGAGCATGTATTAACCACATCATTGTTTTGTTGCAGTACCTGACAGCTGAACATAATTCATGCCTGGCCTGATGCCGCTCATTTAATGCAAAGGTTATTAGTCGGCTTATGTACGGAAAATGAATTATGCAATACCTGTACAGTGTAAAATAAAAATATCTAATTTTTGCATGTATCTTGATAATCATTACTGTGTTCTGAGGAGGTTGTGTACTGTATGATTATTGTTCTTCTTGTGGCCCGAGACTCATCTGAATGTGAACCTAGTGGACCAGTCTGAAATCTTCCTCAACCTATAATCCACAATCCTCATTTCAGGAGATATGGAGGGAGTTGAGGGACATTGGGATAACCAGGGAGTGGGGCAGTTATATCAGTGCCACTACATGAAGGTGTCTCATTCCAGCACCTGTTATATTTCATATTTTGAAATTAAATGTTGTGGAGAGGGGAATGAAATGTTTGTCTCTTTAGAATATCAGTAAAGTTTAATAGGCTTCCCAAAAATGCAACTGATTAATGAAAATCTTACTGGTATGGTACTGAAATACTGTACCATACATACTGTATAAGAATAGTGAATTGATTCTGCTATCCCTAGAAATTGTCCTCCTCCCTTCCCTTGATTTACCATCCTCATATAATTACTTTTCATTTGAAGTAAACAAGCTCTTGTCAGTCCAGTCTATAGTCAGACCAGACATCTTAATTCCAGAGTGGTTGGCCACAAATGAATTGCCCATATGTCATCCTGTCATTTGCCATCAGGTTGCCCCAGCTTGTGCTCATACCCCCTTCACTCATATGCCTCTCCAACCCATCCCTCCATCCCATTGTTGGTTTTCCCCTTCCTCTATCAATTCTGCACCATGCTCACACACACTCCATTCTCTCTAATAATTATATCATCTTACTTCTTTTGGCTGTCTCTTAGCTTTGGATTATTGGTGGTAGGTGGGGACGCTCACTGTCTACTCACTCAATGTAGTGCTGCTTTGGGTGTCTGCCATTTTTCTCTCTTCCTTCCTTCCTCTTCTGTCTTTCCTTCATTCTTTCCTCTTCCTTCTGCCTACGGGTGACATTACACTCTCTTTCCTGTCATTCTTTCCTTCACTCTTTCCTCTTCCTTCTGTCTATGGATGACTCTACACTGACAAGCCAAATGGGTTCCTGTGCACCAGGAAACCATTTACTATGCTGGGTGGTAACCATATAGCCAAACTATGGCGCCTGGTAGTTTATTGGGTAATTGAGGCACTTCAGTCGGATTGAGCTGGTGTAGGTTTATATCCAAGGGGTGGTTGGGGTTGATTGCTCATGTAATACCACTCAGGGATGAGTGAGGCTGGTCACTCTCATCTTAAATGTTGGGACCAACTTGCTTAGCCCCAGGCTCCTATGCTCCTCATGGGGCAGCATAGAATTGGATGATGGATGGATAGATGGATAGACTTATTATTATTATTATTATTATTAATATTATTATTATTGTCATTATGATGATGATGATGATGACTGATTATTATTATTATTATTTTTATTATTATTATTATTATTATTATTACTATTATTATTATTATTATTATGTGGTAGGTGGGGGCGCTCACCATCCACTCACTCAATGTAGTGCTGCTCTCGGGTGTCTGCCCTTTCCTCTCCATCCTTCTTTCCTTCCATTCTATTCTGTCTTTCTTTCCATTACCGCGGTGCTATTCCGGTAGGAGGAGGAGGAGGTGGATGAGGGATGGACAGTGGCCGTTCACTCCCCGACGTGTACAGTGGCCGTCGTCACGGTTCCACTCCTGCCTTTGCCTGTGGGTGTGCATACAGTGGCCATCACACCGAGGCGGGCTCCAGATGTGGCTGCAGCAGAAGAACGTACAGTGGCCGTTCCTTCCCCAACGCGTACAGTGGCTGTTGTCGCAGGGCTGCAGGGGGAAGCAGCTGAGGAACATACAGCGGCCGTTCCCTCCCCGGTAAGTCCGATATCGGGCCTTGCCACCACTCTAGCGTCTCCTCCGGGGCTATATTCCCGGGTGGTGACGAAGGGCTTCCACAAGGGAAAGAGGCTGGAGAAGGACTCACGTCACTCGTGTCCTCTCTAGTATGTCCTGAGGCTGGAGCCTTGGGTCGCCTTACCCTGGTACATACTCTGGCTGTAGCCGTGGACTTGCCCGGCGTACGAGGAACAACTGAAGGGCGTACTAGGCCACTCCTTCCCAACCACGTATATAGACCGTCGGTGCGGTGTTGCTCCCGTAGTAGGGGACAAGCCGGAGGCCACACTCTCTCCAGTACGAACTGAAACTACCTTCAGGGGTTTCACTACCCTGGTACGTGCCCCGGCTGGAGCCGAGTGCCTACCCGTTTTACTGAGAGTAACTGAAGGGCGTACAAAGCCACTCCTTCCCCGACACGTACATAGACCGTCGGCGCGGTGTTGCTCCCGTAATAGGAAAGGGCTACACGTACGGTAACAGGGGCTCTTTACCCTGGTCCGTACTCTGGCCGTAGCCAGAAGCTGATCTGTCCGATCAGGAACAACTGAAGGGCGTACAAGGCCGCTCCTTCCCCGCCACGTATATAGACCGTCAGCGCGGTGTTGCTCCTGAAGGGGAGAACAGCAAGAGAGGGATGCACTGGGGCAACTCTCTCTCTCTGGTGTACTAAGGCCGGAGCCTTGGGCCGCCTTACCCTTTGTACACTTTGTTAGGCCGTAGCCTTGGGCCTCCTGCCCTAGAGGGTGTAACAAAGCCGTCAATACGGTGTTACCTGGGACTGAATCTTGTTCAGTCCCACCCCTATTCTGACGACCATTGCTCCGCCCGCAATGTAGTTTCCTTTCCCTGGTCACTCTTGATCGGAGTCACTAACCCCTCCGTTGTGTCCTCCTGGGGTGGTGGTGCGGTGGCGGCCCGGTGGTGGGGTGGGGGGTGGTGAGGTGGGAGGTCCGGCGGCGGGCACGGCGGGCATTTTAGTATAGACCTCTGCAGGATGGCTCCCCCTAGGGCCTCCCCCTCACCCCTGGACACCAGAGTAAATTATACCCAGGAACCACGGGTAAATAGTGACGTTAACGCTCGTTGTATCACGAACAGTCAAGACGGGAAGATAACAGTGAATAGTGACAAAGTGAGGGCCAGAATAATACCAGTGAAAGTTACCACTAACCTACTAAAGCCCGATACCCGGCAGAATAGAAAATAGCCTGAGTCCCAGATAAGAGAACTTATAGTAATTGTGAACCAAGACTAGGGTGCGCGGAAGAATCAAAAGTCTGTAAGTGCCGTCGCGACTAAGGAACTCCATCAAGTGTCGCGATCCGCACCCTGTCTAGTTACGGTAGTATTCACCCCTCTGACTCTTGGCCCTGTTCATCCCCAGTGCATCGGACTAAATTTATATAATACTAATTCTGCCTAAAGACGAAATAAGGGTATCGCGATATTATAACTAACAACATAAGTGTACATGCAGAATACTGTGTCTCAAGTGTAACTGTAAATCTTGGTGTTAAAGGCTTACTCTGTGTCCCTGTCTACTGTATATCCAATACCTCTCTGTGTTATATTGTAACGACGTAGGAATTAAGACAATAGATGTGTTAAGGTAGGCTATACTGCCTGGTTTTTATGTCCTGTTCCTTTGTGGGTGCTTTACTTCCGGTCCGGAAGGAGGACCCCGCTCAGTCGCTGGTGTTCTTAGGGCGAGAAGTCGGCCTAAAAACACCCAGCATAACAGGTGCTACCAAAGTATACATACTTCGGATGCTACTACGTGAATTCGTCCCTATCCAGCACAGTTAGGCGTCCGAACACTTTGGGATAATTTTATAAACTTTCCCAACATTAACCGTGCTTCTATGTACGTTTATCTTCATTCATACAACTAAAATCCAATCCACAGCTAAAACATACGAAGATTGAAGTGATCTGTATGATAGTCAATAGTTTACAGAGTACTGTATATTGGAAAAAAAAAAAAAAAGACCGTTTGTAAATAAAGCTCTGACACGACATCAAATCGAAATATTCCAATTTGTACTACATGAACATACCGGTTCTTCTTACGTTATACGGACTGATCCACTGTTATTGCATATTTCTGATTTACAAAAATTTTGTATAAACTAATTAATCCTATTTAGCAATCAGAAATAGGAGGAAAAAGAAAATAATTCGGACACGTCAACCACAATCGCAGTGTTCCAGTTCCTCCATAACAGAGGGCCAGGGGTCGACATAATCGGGAAAACAAAACACCTATATTGTAGTTCACTGGGAGCTGAAGCCTCGCAGTATTTATCATGGTAGGTTGATAGGGCAGCCATGATATTAAATTAGCCAGACTAATAAATAACGATGAGTAAGAGTGGACGTATTGGTGAATTTGGTGGCCGATTTCAGGTTAGCTGGTTCTGTCATCACCGTCGGGGGCCGTATACAGCCTGTAATGGTCAGTTTTTCTACGGAAGTGAGCCACTTCCATAACGTTAATGCTGAATTATGGTTCCATGAAGCTCAGTGAGCCTTAGGTTTAAGGTAGGATTGTCTTCTTTGCCATACCCTGCAGTGTAATGAAAAAAAAAAAAAAAAGGGCTACACAAGAAAAATGCATCAGGCACAGAAAACATAATGGTAAACTAGAATAAAATCAGGGTACAGTACACTAAGCTAGAATAAAATCAAGGTGGACACTCGCAATTCCTCACGGCATCATGCTGATTAACCGCTAGCTCCTTGACTCTGATCATTTCACTGGGGCTGGCAAAGCTGTTGCACTGCACAGTACATCTTGTGTGGTTTAGTGGCATACCCTGATGAGCCTGAAGCAGGTAGGGAACAACCACAAAAGACAGCACGTTTTCTGCCATAACAACTATACGAGAGGAGCTGTTCGCTGCACGGTCAACACGCGGGAACTGGGAATGGCAGAGGGGGTCTTTAGCGGATGATGGGTGAACTACTGAGCCAGACAGAGTAGCACCACAGGGCTATTCCTGCCCAGGCGGGTGAAAATGTTCGCGTGGCCATAATTTCTACCCAGACGCAAGCATTTTATCTGGACAAAATGGAAAAATTTACGTACAGTTGTTTGATACAGCCAGATCTCAGCGTCTGGGGTATGGATCATACGGATAATGGACGTCCAGACAAAATGGTGATTATTGTATGCTGTACTATGTTTGTATTTCTGCAGGTGTTGCTGGCAGCTGCAGTTTGTACCAAGAGTGGGAAGGCACTGGTGTCCCGCCAGTTTGTGGAAATGACAAAGTCACGCATTGAAGGCCTCCTGGCAGCCTTCCCCAAGCTGATGACGGGTGGACGACAACACACCTTTGTGGAAACAGAGTCAGTTCGCTATGTCTACCAGCCACTTGATAGACTCTACATGGTGCTCATCACTACCAGAGCATCAAACATTCTTGAGGACTTGGAGACGCTTCGACTTTTCTCTCGAGTGGTAAGTCAGCAGGTTTTAGTACAACAGTAGTAGTAGTAGTAGTATTGTAATAGTTTTATCAGCATCAGACATTGTGGAGGATTTGGAGTTAGATTTTTCTCAGTGGTAAGCCCTGTCTTGTAGTAGTAATTTTATCATCTCCTTGATAGATTGCATGTGGTGCTTATTACCGTCAGAGATTCAAACTTTCTAGAGGATTTGGAGCGGCAATTGAAAGGGTAGCAATGGTTGTAGTAATAGCCGTGGTAGTTCATCAGCTGTTTGATTAATTCTATATGGTTCTCATCACTACTAGAGCATCTAATATTCTGAAGGACTTAGAGACACTCAGACTTTTTTATCAAGTGATAAGTCAGTTGGTTGATTTCTGTAATGATGTTTTGTCCCTTCTGATGTGTGTATTGATGTCACTAATGACATTTATGGCTCTGTCTTGATATCTCAAGTTCAGTACAAGTCAGAGTATTGTGTGTATTTATGTATGTGTGTTAACCCCTTCTTTACCGACCCCTGCCCCCAATGTAAACACTACGTTTACCTCCCATACCGACCTGATAGCTCCCTCTCCCATAGTGTGAAGGGCAGTGTATATTTTTTGCCACGTCGAAACTATTCACTTGTATACTGATGATCACATAAACCCAGCATGATGTTGGTAGTAAAAAAAGATTATAAAATAAATCATTACGGTATATAAGTTTACATGTCTTATGCTGAAGTACTATTACCCAGGTAACTACTGTACAAACTGACTTGAAAAAAATGTCCTGCACAGATTGATGGCTTATTTATTTACCGTGTAAGCTGAGCATGAAGTATATGGACACACGTGATGGTGATGGCGACCTTGACCCACTTGTTGCCGAGAGTGCAGCGTCACTAAGCTCGCTACTAATTTCCTCCTCCTCCTCACTCACATCAACCTTGCTATCATTTTCAGGATCACAGTCATCTACTGACACATCAGACACTGCTGCATCATCATCTGATAAATCTAAATAAGTATCCTCATGAGGAATAAACTCGTCACTATCTGAATCCACCAGAGTGCCATGAGAGAAAAATATCCTGTACACCTTCTCTCGTGGTCAAGTGTGAGGTAACTGACTCTCTCAGGCAGGCCATGGGGTGTAAATTTTGCCATATGTCAGCAGAAAATATAGTATGATATCTGTAGTAGAAATTATAAATAAAATAATGATTGGTCTAAGAGAGGTTACATGACAGATGAGTAAGCAAGCCATTGGTGCCACCGCAACTCAGTCATGACATATCTTATGATGTCAGAACTTCGTCACAGTCTTTGTTGTCAAAACACAGAGCTGTTGCTAACACGAGGTCCTCAGAAACAGCCTTACCGGGCTACTCTGAGGCCCATCAGCTGCCATTCATTAGAGGGTGTACCAGCGTACCACGGTAGCGGTTCCGGTATCTCACGGGTGTTTACAGGCGATGTACAGGGGTGCATCAAAACACATTTTCAGTAAAGAAGGGGTTAAGAACATGGAATAAATGGGAAGCTTTTGAATGCCATGAAGAGTATGCTTGAGGGTGCTAAGGCTGCAGTGTGTGTGGATGGTGAGGTGAGAGAAATTTTCTGTCTAAAGGTTTGGATTGAAACAGGGATGTGTCATGTCTCTGGTGGTTCAGTCTTTATATGGATGGGGTTATAAAAGAAATACAAGGTAAGGCAGTGGATGTTGGAGTGGCCCTAATGAGAAAGGGCCATTTTTGGAAACTTCCAGTAATGTTGTTTGCAGTTGATACTGTATTGTTAAGTGAAGATGAAGGGGAACTGCAAGGCTTGGTGAATGAATTTTGGAGAGTATGTAAGAAATGGAATCTAAATAGGGAAAAGTAAAGTTATGGTCTTTGAGAGGAATGAAGTCATTGAATATATAGTGAGGTTGGATGATGAAATGGAAAATGTGAGTGCATTCAAGTACTTAGGTAGTGTGATGAATTAGTTTGGAAGTTGGAGGATGAAATTTATGGAAGAGTATAACAGGGAAGAAAAGTTACCAGCTCTTTGAAAGCAGTGGTAAGGAACAGGGAAGTGGGCATGGAAGTAAAAAAGTTGCTGCATGATAGTATTGTGTTACCAACCCTAACACATGGAAGTGAAGCTTGAACCTTGTTGAAAGGACACAAGTCAAGAGTGAGGGCAGTGGAAATGAGTTATTTGAGAGGAGCATGTGGAGTTACATGGAGAGACAGACTGACAAATGAGGAAGTGAAGGAACATTGTGGTGTGGATGTTGATGTAATATAAATCTGTTAGGAGAAATACACTGAAGTGATTTGGCCATGTCCATAGGCTGGAGAGTGAGAGATAATGAGGAGAGTGTACAGTATGTGAGTGAGGTGGAGAGGGAGGGGGAGGCCAAGGATGAGATAGAGGGATGAAGTGGAGAGGTGTAGCCTATGAGAGAGGGGAGGGTGAGCTGGTGGGAGGGCGGTGGAATGGCAGGGGGCAAGGCGACATGGAGGCAATTTGTTTGTTGTCACCCCTTATAGGATTGAGGCATCTGGCAATAGATTGTGTGTGTGTGTGTGTGTGGGTGTGGTCAGGTGATGAGGTGGACTGGACTCAGGATTCTGGAGGCTTGAATGAGAAAGTGGTCCATTAACTTGGGCAGACCTTTATTTAGTTTCTCCTTCCTCTCAGGCTTTTTTCTTTCTGCCATCATCCACTCACTTGATGTAGTGCTACCTACCTCTTCCTTAGCCTTTATCATTCTTTTTCTGTGTCTGTCCTCCTCTCTTCCTATTTCTCCCATCTTTCCTGTCACTTCTTATTGCTTTTCTTTCCTTCACAGGTGGCTTTACATTGAGTGACAAGCCAAATGGTTTCCTGTAAGCCAAGAAACCATTTACAACGCTGGGTGGTTACCATATAGCCAACCCATATGTGCTCCCTACATGTCAACAAGTGGGTTGGTGGAGGGTTAGTGCCCCTCCCTGTAAAATAAGTAACTCAAAGTCAAGTGGCCACCCCTTACGGGATTATGGCGTCTGGCAGTAGATAGTAGATAGATAGATAGACCTCATTTCAATTCAGGAGAGGGAGAAGTCTGAGTGGTGGTGATGATTCATTTTGTTGTCAGATCCCTGAGTACTGCCGCAGCATGGATGAGAGTGAGATCCTGGACAATTCCTTCAACCTGATTTTCGCCTTTGATGAAATTGTGGCTCTGGGTTATCGGGAATCCGTGAACCTGGCTCAGATTCGTACCTTTGTGGAGATGGACTCGCACGAAGAGAAGGTTTACCGGGCCGTCCGTGAGACTCAGGAGAGAGAAGCACGCACAAAGATGAAGGTACTGTATGTTGTTTTTGTGGCTCCAAGCTCACCTAAACATGAACCAGTTTGGACTGTAGGCTTAGAGATTTTCTTCCCCTGTAATCCACGTTGCTCCATTTTGGGGGATGGAAGGGAGCTGAGGAGTGTTTGCCTAACTGGGCATTGGAGCCACCCTGTTAATCCACTGCCACCACTTGAAGGCATCCCCTCTAGCACAGGGAAAAGAGAGTACAGTGTAATCCAAAAAGACAATATGTACATAATAAAATGCAAAATGAGTGAGTAGAAGTTAGCTGACATGCTAAAGTTTTACACTGTCCTTTAAAAAAATATTCGCCAAAAAAAAAAACTATTTAAGAAGTAATAATAGTTTTTGCTTCAGTACGTAGCAGAATAAATTTCCATTCCAGTAATACATTATTTATTGTATATTCTTAAATAATAGTGCTGCACATATACGCAAGAAAAAGGAGCATTAGTGTTCAGCGGGAGGTCAAGAGGTGTACATCCTACTTGTGAGGAACCTCACACCACACTGGCCAAGCAAACCAAGTGAGCACGCACGCACCAGCTGTGGCAGGCATAGCTCCACCCACTTTTGCCCGTCATCCAAAAAAAATGACGACTCCCTAAATATTTCTTTAGAGATTACATCAGATGATGGGGAAAGTCGTCATACTGTCGTCTGAGGTTGACAAACGTATGACGACCCAGATCGTCATTGGTAAGTCTAAGGGTTACGTTTAGCTTTTTTTTTTTTTTTTTTTTTTTTTTTTTTTTTTTAAGGAAAGATTTGCAGGTTCCTGGCCTTTTGTTCCTTCTTCCTCACATTAGAAATTGGGGGGGGGGAAAGAAGTCTGGATGATGATGATGATGGTGATGATGAGGATGATAACTGATTAAATACTTACTGCAGGAAAAAGCGAAGGAGTTGCAAAGGAAGCGTTATGAGGAGGCAAAGCGTGGGATAAAGGGCGGACCCGGAGGTTATGGTGGCGGAGGTGGCAGTAGTGGAGGTTTTGGCATGTCTGGAGGCTTTGGAGGTGGAAGTTCGTCATTCCCTACTCCTGCTGACCCTATTACAACCACAGCACAGGTTGGTGGTAGTAGTAGTACAGTAAGAGTCCAGTTATTCAGTAGATCTGATATTTCAGCAGTTTTGAGAAATAGTCTCATTTACAAAAGTCTTTGATTTGTCAGCAGATATTCCGAATCATCTTGGCAGTCCAGGAAGTGTTGTCTGTGACTAATAGGCCTACTGTGTCATTACATTTGTATATGTTCACTAATTTCTGTATTTTTCAGATTCAGGTATAGTACTGTACAGGTATACCCCAGGTTTAGAATGCGGTTGGTTAAGTAAAAATCCATTGTTAGGTGGGGTACCATATCTCGGGGTAGATTCAGCATGTAAAGTGTATGGATGCGTTTTTGAGCCTTGGGTCCCCCCACCACCACCACCACCAAGTCTTAAACCCACCCAAATGAGTAAGAAAAACGAGTTTAAAGCCAATCTAAATGGCCCAACAGCTGTAAAAGAAGCTAACCTAAGCCTAACACTGCTGTAAGTAACTCATAAAACCAACAAATAAAATCTGAAAATCATCAGATATAAGTCTGGAAAAAAACAAGTTTAGTAAACTGTACCCCAAAATGACGATGTTCACCCCACCTAAGGCTAAAACACATTACAGTAATCCCTTTAATATCTGACGTAATACAGCCAAAGGCATGTCTGGGAATTGGTTTTGTCCAGATATTGGGCCCCTGCCTCCTGGACTGGCACTTATGGACCCTAACCCAGCCTAACTTTGAAAGCCACCTAAATAACTCCCTACCGGACATGCATAGCACCTATTTAAGACCCTATTCACACCAATAATGGACATAAAGCATGAAATAAATGAAAAGGAACCAGAGGATGGGGAATTAGAAGTGAATATGGAAAATATTTAGCTTGTACAGGGTACTTACAGCACGTCTGTGGCCGCCGCCTCTAAGGCTCTGGCATTGGTGAAAATACTCTTGAAGTACGTACAGTAATCCAGTGTTGTGCTGCACTTAATTCTTTGCACTGTGAGTTATAATTGTTTAACACTGCACATTCTGTTCTTAATTGTGCTACGCCAGTTTCAACCGCCAGTTTGCTCTCCACACTTAATCCTTTGCACTCTAAATTCTAATTTCTTAACATTGAACAACAATGTAAATTCCATGTGGTCTAGTGGTGAGGTATTGCAGTTTATTCACTGTGTATTCACAAAAACAAGCATGTGTGGCATCCATTGCGGTGAGCATCTACTCACGATGGAAGTTAGGCGGTAACTGGGGAAGGGGGAGGAAGGAAGGGGTGAAGGTGCCGTGTGTAAACACAGCTGTTCAGTGCCGTGTGCCAGTTTCAAATTACAGGTGGGAAAAAATTCGGATTTTCTTATTTTTATTTTTTTTGTTTTCTGGCCATTAGTGGGTTCCGAAGGCCTAGGCCCAAAATGTCCGGAAGTTGGGGTGTCCATGTATTGGGCGTCCGGTTATTACAGGGATTACTGTAATCTGAATCTAGAAAGTTTATAAATCAACCTAAACACAGTTTTAGTCTAAAATATCATCAATATCAGTAAAAAAAATCAAAGCCCATCGTTAAACTGGGGTTTGGCTGTCGTTAGGCTTGGTACGGTGGTATTTCTACCCCCATCATTAAGCCGAGGTAACACATCTTGGGGTATAGTATATCGAGGTATACCTTGATTACAATATTGTACAGTATCATACAGTACATCCACTGCAAATTGACTTAGGACCTACACACAGAATTGCTATGGGAGAGTTGTCTGTCTTTGCTTTGTGTTTCCACCTCCCAAGTGAATGAGATGGAGAGATGGTGTGGTGAAGTATATGAGAGAGGAGGGTGTTCGCTGGGGAAAGGGCAGTGAAATGACGGTTTACAGGGTGACATTAGGCAATTTGTTTATGACCATCCCTTGTGGGACTAAGGCATCTGGTAATAAATAGATAGATAGATAAATACATACATTCTGTTATAGTAAGTATCACAGTCAGACATGGTTAGGTTAATAGAAAATGAGGAAAAGGTTGGGGTTAGGATTGTGAGAGGCAGACAGAAAAAGACCTGGGACGAGTTCATGGAAAGAAGGCTAAGGGACTGAATAGAGAGTTGTACCAGAGATAGAACAGTATGGAGAGCCACCATTAGGTGACCAAGGTTCTTTGAACCCACATTAAATTGACTTCTGTATGCAATCTGTTTACATGACATAATCCGAGTGCACACCAGGGCATGACTGTATTGTTTGTGTGGAGGAAAAATAGGGCATTAGTATGTGTGTGAAGGAGTGTATGACCAGGGTTTGGCAGCCCATTTTAACTTGGCGGTCATTGGATTGATTTTGTGGGATGGGTGAATGTGACGCTAATTGTGTAATGGTGTTGGACCTATTGAGTGGAGTCAGCATTCAAAGGGTTTGATTGGTGAGTAAATGGAAGTGAGGCACATTCATTTGGGCAAACTCTGGTTAGGACTGTCTCATTCTATCAATTTTCAGTCTTTCTTGTGGGAAAGGGGGTCTGAATGAAGATGATGACTATTGGGAAAGGCTGATATTGACGTTACTCCAATAACTTTTCAGGAGACTCGCACTCCAACCATTAAGCCTGCTGGCCCAAACCGTGCCATGAAACTGGGCAGCAAGGCCAAGGATGTGGACTCCTTTGTGACGCAGCTGGAGTCTGAGGGTGAACGTGTTGTGTCCTCAACTGCACCACCAGGAAAGACAGCTGAAGTTACAATGCCAGAAGTGGATGTGGAGCCGTGGGTTTTTATTATTTCTTCTTTCTTTATTTTTTAATAAATTAATTTATTATTATGACTTTTTTGTTATTTTGTAGTAGAAGTTGATGTCAAGCTTTGAGTTTTTAATAATTTTATTATTTTGTTGATTTTGTAATGGAAGTTGATATGGAGCCTTGGGTTTTTATTTTTATTATTTTGTCGAATTTGTGTCGGAAGATGATGTGGAACCGTGAGTTTTTATTTTTATTTTGTATGAGAAGTTAATGTGGAATTGAGTTTTCTTCATTATTTTTGTTATTTTGTTGATTTTATATCAGAGTTTAATATGGAGCTCTTGAGTTTTTATTCTGTATTGTTGATTTTGTGCTGAAAGTTGAGTGGAGCCATGTTTGTAATCTTTACAGTATGACCTCACTTCAACAGACTTTAGTAGACTGGAATTTGCTTTATTCGGAGTCAAGGAGCTGACCGGAATAATTTCTTATATATCAGGAAAACTCAGAAAAGCTTGAAGCGGTCTGGACTGCCTAACCTCAGGGCGGGGCGGCCATATTGTCCGTGCGGTTTGTGTGTTCGTGGGTTGGTTGATGGTGGGCTGGCGGTGTCACTATTGTTCCCCCGTGCTGTGGCCTCAGTCTGACCCACATCATTTCCCCCCACATAATTTTCCTGGAAGTCCCTGATATACTACTCGAGGGTGACGTGTGATAAGTGAAATGCACAAAGTGAACAGCTCTAGTTTTTAAAATCGTAAATAATAAGGTGCATAAAGTGTACATGCAATACAGTATTTGAAACATGTTTAATATTAAGTTACTGTATACCAGTAAAGTACTTTCTAAATGATAAAAAATTAGAAATGGGGTCTGGATGATGATAAATTACAGTCAGGTCAGGTAATTCGCGGTTATTTTAGTTTTAATACCTATTGTGATGTAGAAATTCTATGAATTATAATTTAATAACGTAACTTGAGGGGAAAATTACTTACGAATCTAACCTCTCGGCAAAGTTGCCCGCTACCACTATATTTACACCCGACTGGTCACCAGCAAACACTAATACCCTTTCAAAACAGTATGTAATGCATGTATTTAATGGGAATGAATGGTATTGTAAGGTTCTTACGTACCTCTGATTGACAATAGTGCTTAAGTGAATGGGTGAAGGGGAGGGGTTCCGAGGCTTGAGGCACACTTCGGCCTCTCAGCACAAGATGAGTAAGGTAATAGCGGGGACAACAGGGTGGACTAGTGCATCCTCTTGCTGGTAGGTGTGGGTGGCAAGCACTGTGATTAACTTGTCATGCTTGAATATGAGTGGCTTCTGGCCATGACTGGCTTAAACAACACCGTAACCTGGAAAACTCTTCGGAAATGAGTCGCTTGGGACATCAACCGCGGCTAACAAATTGATTACTGTGACGTATGAAGTGATCGTGGTTTGGCTGGAAAAGTACTGTGAATTAGAAAACCTGCGATATATGCGATTTGACTGTAATGTTATCAGATAGAGCCAGGATTCCTGGGGCTTGATTGGTGAGTGAATGGAGGCATGGCTCATTGTATTGGGCAAATTTAATCTGTCAGGATGTTGCTACTCCTCACCCTGCCGTAGGGTGGGAAAGGAGGTCTGGATGATGATGATGATGATGATTAATATTATTATTATTATTATTACCGGTAGAGCAGGGCAGTGACATGGAGACGATTTGTTTGAAGCCACTCATTACAGGATTGAGGCGTCTGGCACTAGATAGATAGCAGTAGTAAATGGCTGCAAAATGGGAAAGCAGCTGGGGTTGATGAGGTGTATGCAGTGATGATTAAGTGTAGTGGAGAGAGGAGAATGAAGTGCTTGTAAGAGATATGTAAGAAGGCATGGATGAGTGAAACTGTGCCAACAGAGTGGTAAAAAGTTGTGATTGTACGCTTGTACAAAAACAAAGGTGAGTGAAGTGAGTGCAAGAATAATCATGGCATAAGTTTATTGAATGTTGTAGTGAAGGGTAGTGAAGGTATATGGAAGAATTATTAAAGAGAAAATAAGAGTGATGTCAGAAGTCCTAGTGTGTGATGAGCAAGGTGGCTTTAGGAGTCACAGAGGATGTGTCGATTAAATACTGTATTTGCAGTGAGACAAATAAAGGAGAAGACTTGTGAGAAGGACTGTAAGGTGTTTATGGCATTTATGGATATGGAAAAAGCTTACAACAAAGTAGACAGAGAAGGACTGTGGAAGGTTTTGCACATGTATGGTGTAGATGGTAAGCTAGGTGCCATCAAGAGTTTTTGCGATAGTAGTGAGGCATGTGCAAGGGTAAATGGACATCTAAGTGAATGGTTTACGATCAGTGTGGGCATCTGACAAGGTTGTGTGATGTCCCCATGGTTGTTATATATATGGATTGGGTGATGACAGAAGTAAAAACTTGAGTAATGGTGAGAGGGATGGGGTTGGTGATGGATGGTTATGGATGGAATATCTCGAATTTGTTGTAAGCTGATGATGCAGTGCTACTTGTAAATACCGGACAAGAGCTTGGTAGACTAGTGCAGAGTTTTGCTGATGTCTATGAGCGCCGTTTCTTAAGAGTAATGTAGAAAAAACAAAGTGATGGTAATCGAGAGAGAAAGTGACTCCCAGTGTCATGTTACGGTGAATGGAGAGAGACTGGAAGTGGTGAGAGAGTTCAAGTACCTGGGTACAGAGATAGAAAAGAGTGGAAAATGTGCAGAAGTGGAAAGTAGAGTGACACAAGGAAGGAAGGTAGGTGGTGCTATGAAGGCCTTGACAAGAAACAGAGGCTTGATTGTTGCAGCTGCGCAGGCTTACATGAAGGAGTGTTAGTACCAGTTTTAACGTAATGGGTGTGAGACTATGGTGTTGCATGAAAATGAAAAGTCAGAAGCAAGAGCATTGGAGATGGGACTGCTGAGCAGTGTATATGGAGTAGAGAGAGTGGATAGGATACGAAATAATGTGATTCGTAAAAGATACGGAGTGAGGAAGTCTGTGGATACCAGAATTGAAGGACTGCACTGAGATGGTATGGTCATGTGAAGAGAAAGAATAACAGTAGGGTGGTGGAAAGGGTATATCTTAGCGAATTTGAAAGAGGGAGGAGGCGAGGTAGGCCAAGGGGAAGGTGGAGGGAGATGGTGGATGAATGCGTGAGGAAGAGAGGTATTGAAGTCAGAGAGGCTAGGGGACTGAGAAGAGATTGATCTGGCTGGATGAGAATTGTGAAAAGTGCATGATCAGGGATTTGGCACTTGTTTTTAACATGACAGCATTTGGATTGACTCTCTCTGATAAGTTTATGTGAAGCTACTGAATGTGGTGAAGGTTTTTGGCATATTAGATAGAGCCAGGATTCTGGGGGCTTGAATGATGAATGAATGAAAGCGTGGCCCAATGGAGTGGCAAACTCAGGCTGTCTGGACATTGCTACTCCTCACCCTGCCCTAGGGTGGGAAAGGAGGTCTGGATGATGATGATGTAAGGCCTTTGCTTAGTTTCTCCTGTCAAGTTTTTCTTGCTCTCTGGACTTCTCCTTACCTTATCCTTTGCTGGGGAAAAGGGTTTGGGTGATGATGATACTGATGATGATGATGATAATGATAATGGCATCAGGGTGCACATCGTTATGGCGGAGGACCTAATGGTGCGTGCTGGTCGAGATGGAGGCTTGCAAAACATGGAGGTGCAGGGCATACTGAAACTGCGGATCTCAGACCCTGACAACGGCTTTATAAAGGTGCAGGTGAGTATGCAGTGTTAAGATGTAAGTGGTTGTTTCATGAAGGTGTGAGTGATTATGCAACATGAAGGTGGAGGAGGGATGAAGGTGTGAGTATGCAGCATAAAAGCATAGGAGATATAGGAGTGGCTTTAGTTACTGATTTGGTACACATGATTATATATGAATCTGTTGTTCCAGAGGATGGGCTGAAGAGCATGATTGTAAATGTTGAGGGTAGGGTTGTGAGAGGCATACCAAAAGAGACCTGGGATTAGGTCATAGTGTCACCTCAGGGATAAGGGACTAAAAAGGGAGGCTACCAGAGATCAAGGTGCGTGGAGAGCTGCTATTAGATGACCAGCACCAACACATGTAAGCATGTTGGATCTTTTTTAAATGATATGATATGAACCATATCAGAGTACCATAGATCTCTGGAGACCATCTTGCATTCACAAGGCAAAGTTACAGTATCAGTAGTAATAATGACCTTCCTCGTTACAGGTTGAGAACACAGACACACGTGCCATCCAGCTACAGACTCACCCCAATGTAGACCGTGACCTTTGGCGTTCTCGAGGCCAGATTGGCATGAAGCTGTCCAATAAACCATTTCCACATAACACTGATGTTGGTGTGCTGAAGTGGCGATTCCAGACCTCTGATGACTCCCATGCTCCACTTTCTAGTAAGTTACTAGTATAGCTCTTTTACTGTAACGATGCCCAGCTTTTCATTCATTTACATTTTGCAGCTTCTTTCATGTACCTCTACCTCATTCTCGACTTACACCATATGCCTCTACCTCATTCTCGACTTACACCATATCCTAGCCAATCTGTGATTTCATTCTCTTCACAGTCAACTGCTGGCCTCAGGAGAATGGCTCAGGCAGCTGTGATGTCAACATAGAGTACAACCTGGAGATCCCCGACATGGAGCTGAATGAGGTGACCATAGTTATTCCCCTGGCACCTGGCTCACCCTCCCCAATCATCAACGAATGTGAGGGCGAGCATGAATACGACCGGGTGCACTGTTCATTGATCTGGAGAATCCCTGTCATTGACAAGACTGCCCCCACTGCTGCCATGGACTTCACTGCTAGAGGCGTACCCGACAATTTCTTCCCTGTCAAAGTTAGCTTCAAATCCAGTCGGTCCTACTGTGATCTCAAGGTATGTGTTAGGCTGGTTGTTTTCACCTGGTGGAACTTGGCCACTCAAGTTCAGTACTTTCATGGTTTTATAAAACAGGATGAACCCATGTGAGGTAGGAATGAGTTTCCTTGGTTACTACAGTCATTCCTTATTTTTTGCAATGAATAACCAAAACTGCGAATATGTTTCCAGAATTAGAAGTATTGTATACATCTCATGGGGTACGATTTCCATTCCATTCGTAGTGGTAAGCACATGGAAGTCAGTCGCCCTCATTGTATTGTACATAAAATATACAGTATGGCATTAGGTTTCACGCATAATAGGGACCGTGAATAATGCCGTCCAAGTTGATTCTGCCAAAGTTGGGGCATTGACCTCATGGGAAATGGGCTGATGAGAACCAGCCCATAAGAAAACTCACCCCCTAGTGTATTTACTACTTTATATACATCCTTGAGTTGCCTGATATGTTGCTATTAACACATTAAATCATAAAGTAACATTAAATTAACAATAAAACATAAAATACACTTATATTCAATATGTATTAGCAATATTACTGACACATGTAACTCATACGCTCTCTCTGTTCAAACATAACACCCACCAGAAAGACCAGGATGAAGAGCTCAGTGGACTTAATGCAAAGGGGTATCCGAGGCTTTGGGTTGGGGTAGTGGGCCCCATCACTGCCTGCAACACCATCTCCATTACCACCACTCCTTTCTTATTGTACCCTTTGATGCAGCACATTAACTCAGTTATGCCTTTCTCCAGAAGCTTGCATATTTCAGAGTTATGAGCATCTTTCTCCATTTCTCCACGATTTTATGTTTTAACCTGTCATCATACTTGTTCCCCCCCCCCTACCCCCCCACACACCTTGTTAGAGTTTGAATACACGTGGACGTTTTCCTGCCGCCACCTGCATCTGGGGCTTGGCAGGCAGTCTAACTCAGGCCGTCCTAGAGAGAGGACGCACCCTTGTCTGTACCTATTAGAATAAATCTCAAGCTGGCCATGCAGTTTCCATCTCCCTTCTGGTTCTTACCCCAACACACCTTGCAGTAGTTTCACCTTCCCTTTACCACCTGCCGTTTCAGGTTCATGACTTTTTAACATCATTTCCATTATCACCCAGTCCACCTCCGGCTCCATTTGAAGCACAAGGTGACATTTCTGTCAGTTACTAATTAAGGTCGTGAGAGTGTAACACTTAACTTGCAGACACACTGAGCATGTGCAGGAAACAGGCTGAAACTGAGTGTTGGCGCTGGCGTCACCAT
This sequence comes from Coenobita brevimanus, assembly GCF_032717465.1. Classification (NCBI taxonomy): domain Eukaryota; kingdom Metazoa; phylum Arthropoda; class Malacostraca; order Decapoda; family Coenobitidae; genus Coenobita; species Coenobita brevimanus. Next base: position 30,750,235 of record NC_137012.1, read on the forward strand.
AGCGAAAGTCCGATACTCGTGCTGCTGGAGAGCACAAAAGCGTTTTTTTGGTCATGAATGTGCAGTCACGGAAATATTTGATGGCTGCCGCCAAAGTGCGATTTTGCCAGTCCGGATGCTGTGAAACCTGGTGCCTTACTGTTATGTGATAACTGAAAAGTTGAAATAACATTGGAATAGCAGAGCAAGTTCAATGCAAATAGCTTTGAAGTTATTTTAGTGCACAGAATGAAAATCGACTGGATATACAGGTTTCCCCCCATATAGGCGATTTTTCTTGGAAATTATTTTAAAAATGCACAGGAAGATATTTTCTGTTTTTCCCCACAGCATCAGCTGTTCCTAGTGGTTCATAAATGATTTTTTTGCATGTTTTCCATGAGAAATACTGTCCTTAATAGTTAAACTGTGCAGTTACCCTGTGTAGGCATGTGTGATGCTGATGGTGGTGATGAGTAAGCAGCCACCTTTTCAACTTGAGTCATAACTCTCCCATTTAGGCACTTCTGAATTACTACTAGACTTTTCAGAGGCAGTTTAGGGATGCAATAAAAGCACACAAAGCTCAGACTAGAGCTCGCATTTATAAGCGAATTTGAAGGAGGGAGGAGGCGAAGTAGGCCAAGGAAAAGGTGGAGGAATATGATGGGTGAGTGTGAGGAAGAGAGGTATGGAAGTTGGTGAGGCTATGGAACTTGCAAGAAATTGAGCTGGCTGGATGAAGTGTATGATCAGGGATTTGGCACCCCATTTTAATGTGACAGCGTTCGGATTGACTCCATTGAATACATTTATGTGAAGCTACAGAATGTGGTAAAAGTTTTTTGATGTATCAGACAGAGCCAGGATTCTAAGGGCTTGAGTGATGATTGAATGGAAGTGTGGCCCATTGGGGTGGGAAGGCTTGGGCTGTCTGGGCATTGCTACTCCTCACCCTTCCCTAGGGTGGGAAAGGAGGTCCGAATGATGATGATAATGAGCCACAGAATATCTTGGGAGGAAAAAAAAAAGGGTACATGCTGTATGTACATAACTTGGTATGTATAACAAGTTCTTAACACTTTCTTTTGCTAAAACATTTATATGTTTCAGGTGGTGGGCGTTGTGAGCACTTCAGATGGAGCACCGATCACATTCTCTCAGGAAACCCATCTGAAAACTAATGCCTATGAGATTGATTAGAACATGAGGCTGCTTCCTTTACCAAGACCCTGGTTTATAAATAAGAACAGGAAATTTACTCTAGGTGGCATAGTATTTTGTGTTAAATCATTTTATTATTAATGGTTTGCATCAGTAACTTACAAAAGAATATTAAGTTGTAATATGCAGGCTAAATCACTTAAAAAAAGGTGTTGCAAAATCTCAAAGCCGTTTAGAGAAGATACGAAGATGTTACAATATATCCAAAGCCATTTAGAGACAATACATGTGAAAGCTGATGCCTACAAGATGGATTAGAGAATGAGACTGCTTCCTTTACCAAGATTGGTTTGTAGGGATAGAGGGTGTATTATTATAGGTGGCATAGGAGGCTTCATTGCACCTCCTCAATAGTTATTTACTTTGCCTTTTACACCCTTACAATCTCTTGTATGTTATCTTTCACGTAAAAAAAAAAAGCCAGATACTTCTGCGTGAAGCTACGGAGTGTGGTGAATGTTTTTGACATATCAGATAGAACCAGGATTCCGGGGGCTTGAATGATGAGTGAATGGAAGCGTGGTGCATTGGAATGGGCAACCTCTGGCTGTCTGGACTTTGGTACTCCCCACCCTGCCCTAGGGTGGGAAAGAAGGTCTGGATGATGATGATGATGATGATATAAGGAGAGATTTACTGAACTGGAAGGAGTTGGTATACTTGTCATGAGCCCCGCCAGTATTAGGGATCAGTCCTAAGCTAAATAGTGAATTGAATATGGAATGTGAGATTGAAGGCATCAGTATCGACATAATTTTCATTCAGTATCATGCAAACTGATTAGAAGAGTGTATGTAAGTGAGGTGGGTGGGGAGAGTGGGAGGAGTAGACCGAGGATGAGACAAATGAATGGAGTGGAGAGGTATATGAGAGGGGGAGGTGTGAGTTGGAGGGAGGGCAGCCAAATATCAGGAGGATTGTTGGCATAGAGACGATTGTTTTTGGCTACCTCTTGCTATATTAAGGAGTTTGGCTATATAGTAGATACGTATATCATACAAATGGATATCATAATGTAATGTACAGAATAAATAGCTAAGGAAGTGGTGCAATGAAGCCTCCAATGCCTCTTAAAGTGCAGCCTTATGTTGATTTAAGTTGTGCTGTCTCATTCCATTCCAGCCCTCTTTTATATACACAATTGTCCCTCACTCAATGTAGTGCTGCTCTCAGGTGTCTGCCCTTTCCTCTCCTCTCTCCATTCCTTCCTTCCTCTTCTGTCTTTCTTTACTTCATTCTTTCCTCATCCTTCTTCCTACGGGTGACTTTACATTCCCTCTTTTGTCTTTCTTTCATTCTTTCCTCTTCCTTCTGCCTGTGGGTGACTCTACACTGGGTGACCAGCCTAATGGTTTCCTGTACACCAGGAAACCATTTACTATGCTGGGTGGTAACCATATAACCAAATTATGGCACCTGGTGGTTTAGTGGGTAATTACAGCACCCCAATTGGATTGAGCTGGTGCAGGTTTATATCCAAGGGGTGATTGGGGTTATTGCTCATGTAATGCCACTCAGGGATGAGTGAGGCTGGTCACTCTCATCTTAAATGTCAGGACCAAGTTGCCTAGCCCCGGGCTTCTACACTTCTCATGGGGCAACGTAGCCTTGGATGATGGATGGATGGATGGCATTTCCCTTTGAGCACAAACATTATTTCCATCTTACTCTTACAATTTGACAATTCCTTTCAGCTTAGAATAGATACTTTGACCTGGAGAAGGTAGATATAGTGTTAATAAACCAATCAGTACAAGAGACCTTTCCTAAGTTGACTAATAGTAGCTGCAGCCCCAGGTTCATATGAAATGTGAATCCAGTGGACTGCAGGTGTTAGCTGCTTTTTCTTGTGCAGCTCATTCTCCTCCTTACAGGGGATACAGAGAGAGATAAGGAACATATGTACGAGTGTGGCCAAGTAGTGGAGCTGACCAGTTATATCGGTGCCACCTCATGAAGACATCCCTCTCCAACACTCCTAAATTGAACAAAATCACATAATGGCTGTAAGAGTGAACTAAAAAGGACATCATTCAGGTTCAAGGGATTAACTTCACTCTGTTCCCTTGAACTAGGCATAAAATTGCCATCACTCCATTTTGAATTCCAAGCCTTAACTAGAGATCAGAACATGGTGTTAGTCATGAAGTTCTGTGGATACGATGTTGAATGATAAGACTGTACTATCTTATTCTGCCAGTGAGCTGTGGGGAATAATCTGTTAAAAGGACAAAAATCTCCTCCTAGTTAAAACGAATGAACTTTACAGTACCTGGATTCAAGTAATGTCTTGTTTAATCTTGTCATTGTTGTGTTCCCAGGCTGATCATAAAGATGAATCCAGTGAACTGCATACTGAAATTGCCCTTTTTCTGTAGTCCACCGTCCTCCTTTTGTGGGTTAGAGAGAGAGTTAAGGAATACATAATAGGGTAATGGAGCTAACCAGTCATATTGATGCTACCATTTGTAGACATCCCTCTTGTGCATATGCTCTGTTCACTTAAACTGGGCATAAAATTGGCATCTCCATCTCAAATGCTGAGCTGTGACACTAGATTAACACTAGAATGTGATGTGGAAAGGATGTAGAGCCAAAACACTGTCTTCCTGCCATTATGATATGGGATATAGTCTGCAAAAAGGACAAATATCTCGGCCAAGTTCAGATGAACAAATTGTAGTTTATTCTTGCCCTTATCCTCTTTTCACCTTAACTTTGCCCAGGTTTTCGTCCTTTTATAGCGTATACAGTTCAAGGGCAGAAAAAGACACCTCCATAACTGTGCATGCTATCATGACTAGCACCATAGTCTTTTGTGTTATTACAGTTCAACATTGAAGATGAAGAGATGGCAATTGTAGTCCTGGTGTAAAATGTCTTTACCAGACAAATTGGTTCAATTTAGGAAACGCCTTTCATAAAGAAAAGAGTTTGTTAAGGCTATATGTAACCTCTCCAGTAAAAAAAAAAAACGATCATAAGGTGCAGCAAATCATGTACAAGTGGAAAAAAGTAATGTGAGATGATGATGATGATGATGATGATGAAGAACTTAAAAGAAACTCTGACCTTGGTGGGTTAATTAAATGTATTTTTAATTCTGATAAATTGTGTAGAGGGAATGCATGTCATTACCATTAAGGATGGTGCTGAAGGGAGATGCCTTCATGTGGTGGAATTGATGTAACTGGGCAGTGGAGCTGTCTAATTATACAAATGGCTGTTGATTCCCTCCCTATCCTTTCTTCCATCCAGTCCTAAGAAAAAAGATGGTGGGCTGTAGGAAAAGAGAATATTGAACCTATAGTCTTCTGGATTAACAACCGGATCAGCAGGGAGCCACAACAGCAGTGCTGTGCTATCACATTATGTGAAATATGGTGCAAGAGGATGAAAATCTGGGTCAGGTTATTATGTAGTAGTACAGTTGTGCAGAGGCAATGCTTGTGTTTACCAGTAAGGGTTTTGTAGATTGCACAGGTGAATGATATGCATTATAAGGTATAACACTAGTTCCCAGGCGTTCACTGTATGCTAAATAATGTAATAATGTTCGTGGCCAGGTTTTAAAGAAATTGCCAACATACAGCCTTTGTGATTGTTGTGATGGATTGCAGGATATTGTCTTATAAAATTGCACAAGATATAGTTGGTTTGTTTTCATTTGAAGGTAGATCACTTGCACAACTTGCATACCAAGCCATGGTTGTGTGAAATTCATTGAGCTTTAATTTTGAGGTAGTATTGATTCCCCTTGATTGGGTACTGGTCAAATTTATCCTTCAGTCTGACTATGCGTGGACATCAGATGAGCTGAAAAAGGGTTAAAGATCTCTCAGATGAAAATAGATTATGGTAATATCCCCTGCTTGTCTGATATATTGTAATTCAGATGGCCTCTCTAATATTGCAGATAATATGGGGTTATATTGTGGATGTTTTGGCTGGTTGTCTGTTCCCTGTTCCTTACTAATTCATTTCTGCAAGGGGGTATGGAAGGGGAGAGGGGGAGACTTAGGATGAGATGGAGTGGTAAGATATATGAGACAGAGTGTGCGAGCTAGAGGAAGGACAGCCTGATGTGCAAGAGCATGGGGCAACACAGAGGCAACTTGTTTGTGGCTACCCCGTATGAGATTATGGTGTGTGGTTGTAGATGAATAGGTAGTATTTTAATATTTACTTGTATGCAATTTGTGGTGTGGGAGAGGTATGCTTTCATTTGATAGCATTTATATAGTCAGGCATATCCATTCCCTGATTACACAAATGACCTTCACCTTTTGGAGGATGGTGGACTGCGGAAAAAGGCAACTTCAGCCTGCAGTCCACAGGGCGCAGTCAGGTGGGCCTGGGGTCGCAGCAACAATGATATTTATGCCAACTATGTCTCTATATATATGACATTCAAGGGAATATTTTGATGACATGGAAAATAAGTCACTGTAGAAAATGTACTACGAAGCTTCCTAAGCTCATGAGGACACGGCCTTTGTAGCTATTTGTTTTCATTTGATGGAAGTGGGCCACTCCTACAGTTGTATACTATGTTGTCATTGCAATAAGTTCAGTGAGTGTGAGTTAAGAGGTAGGAATGAGTCTCCATGGTTACTGTTCATATTTGCATACCTGACTAACTTACTGGTCATATACAGTGCTGAAATTGGGTTATGAATCTTTGTCAGGTGCACTCTTGTTTATTTATGTGAAACATTTTTTGTAGGATTGTAAGTATATACAGTATAGGGATTTTTTTTGTATCCCTAGATGAGTATGATGGATAAATGGTAGAACAGGAGGGAGGTTCAGGAGGGAATCTTAAAACTGCAGAGAAAACATGAATTTCTGGTTTGCTGTAATTGGCTTATTTTCTTTTGATAGAACTGGACCACCCCAGCTTGAATTCTAAATTGCAGTTGCATGAAATTCAGCGAGCTCTAGGAATGAGGTAGCAATAAACTGTATTGGTTACTGAACAAATCAGTTGTCCAGCCTGACCACACATGCTTGTCATCATAACTGAAAGGAGTTAGGGACCATGTCGTGTGAAAACAAACTGATTAAAGTGAATCTGGCTCTACTTTGCCTTTCCCCTTCACCATACACACACACACACACACACACGATGATATATATATATATATATATATATATATATATATATATATAGTACACCTGCAGTCCACAAGGTTGACATTTTGAATGAGCCAGTGGCCACAACAGCAACCTTAAGGGCTAAGAAGCATTTCTAATTGTAACATTGTTGGGGGTAGGTAAACAGACTGTATACACGATGCTGCTGGAGGAGAGCATCTTACACCTGTAGTGCACAGGGTTGATATTTTGGATGAGCCTGTGGCCACAGCAGCATCCTTAATGGCTTAGAAGTATTTCCAGCTGTGACTTGTTGGGGTGGGTAAACAGACTGTATATAGCAGTTTATTTGCTTTTGAACAACGTTTTTTTCATGGATATGGTAATTGCCTTAGGCAACAAGAGATATTTTATTATTATTTTTAGTATATACTGTATTCTCAAATAAAAAGGACATTCTTTTATTGGGCTTTTCAAAAATCTGCTCTTTGTGGTAGGTGGGGGCAGTCACCATCCACTCACTCGATGTAGTGCTGCTCGCGGGTGTCTGCCCTTTCCTCTTCTCCCTCCATTTCTTCCTTCCTCTTCTGTCTTTCTTTACTTCATTCTTTCCACATCCTTCTGCCAATGGGTTACTTTACACTCCCTCTTGTCTTTCTGTCCTTCATTCTTTCCTCTTCCTTCTGCCTATGGGTGACTCATCACTGAGTGATAAGCCAATGGTTTCCTGTACACCAGGAAACCATTTACTATGCTGGGTGGTAACAATATAACCAAATAATGGCACCTAGTGGTTTAATAGGTAATTATGGTGCTCCAGTCGGATTGAGCCGGTGAAGGTTTATATCCAAGGGATGGTTGGGGTTATTGCTCATGTAATGCCACTCAGGGATGATTGAGGCTGGTCACTCATTTTAAATGTCAGGACCAACTTGTCTAGCCCTGGGCTCCTACGTTCCTCATGGGGCAACGTGAGATTGCATGATGGATGGATGGATGTTGGAAAAGTGTCTGTTTGCAGGTATATGAGGGAGGGTGGTGTGTGTTAGAGAGAAAGGATAGCCTGATGGTGGTGGATAGTGTGACATGCAGGCTGCTGACATAGATTTATTAGTCCCCTACCAGTCAAACTGGTCGGGGACTATAGGTTTGCGTGTTTCTGTCGGTACGTCTGTCAGTCTGTCTGCAATTTTGTGTCCGCACAAAGTCACACGTGGGGCTCAAACAAGATCATGTGCTGCCATACTTATCAACCATACCTACATTTGTGTCCTCACTGTAAGTTCCACATGCATGGACAGATTTTGATATAACTTCAAACAATTGTTCCCCATACCATTATGGTGTGTCGTGCACGACAACCAACCATCTATTCCCAAGGTCAAGGTCACAGGCCACTAATTTTCTTAATGCCTTTGAAGAATAAAGACACATGCTTCACATATCCATAGTGTGTACGGTGCATACATGTTGCTATCATACCCACATTGTATACACAGTACTGTACATGTGTAGGATTATCATCTGGTAGGGGACTTTTCATTGCATGGCATTACATCATTCGCTTGTTCATTTTGTCAGGGGAGGGATTACTTTTGGGACCTAAGGGTAAGTAGATGTTGTTAGCTACCCCTGTGGAAAGTGAAATGACAAGGCTGCTTGTATAATGTATACAGTAGGGAAAAAGTCAATTTAGGCAGCAGGAGGAGGGAAAAAAGAAAATCATTACTTAGACAAATTTGGCACCATTACAGGATAACATTGGTGCTTGTTTTAAAAGCTTGTTTCATTGGATCAGCTTTCATGTAATGGAAAACCTCACTGTAACAGACTAAGTGGAGGGAAGCCTGATTTGATAAAGCCATGAATCTGTTATAGCTGGTATTCCTTCCCTTAAGTGGGATTTCATGCACATTTGAAAATAAATGAGTACACGAGCATATTCTTGTAGTGAAAATGAAAACTTTACCCATTTTGCACTAGCTTGGCCCATAATTGTGCTTTTTTGAAGTTTATTTTATATCTTTGTCATTGCACTTCTTCATGAAATGGAGAAATGGAGTTCCCCCGAGCTAAGCCCTGTATTGGACTATATAGCCCCGCTAGGGTTACAGGAGGGAGCTACCCCTCCCGGCACGGCAGCCCGGGCGAGGCTCGAACTTGCAATCCCCCGATTACAAGTCCAGCGCGCTACCACTGTGATACCGCGCCCCCCACACTTCTTCATGAAACATGCAGTATGACCCATTGTGCCCCATTTAACAGACATTGTTCATTATAGCTGACGAAATTCTGGAGGCTTCATAGTGTTCGTTATATTGAATATCTGGTGTGTCAAGGTATGTTAAATTGAGGAATGCTAAAGCAGTATGTGGTGTGGCAAGGGTAATAACAAAGAAGAAAGGTACGGCATGGTGGAATGAAGAGGTTAAGAGAGCAGTGGAGGAAAAGTAGAAGTGGCTAGAGTGGTTACAGATCAGGGGTTGAATTGAAATAACAGTAGCCTATATTGAGGGCAAGAAATACATAAAGAGACTAGTGAAGAGAAAAAAGGGGGGTTTGATAATGCTTGTGTTGTGACTGCTTTATTTGCCTATAGTTACCTCCGCCAGTGAAGATGAAGGAAGTTATGTATTCACCCTTGTCTGTGTCTATCTATCTATCTCTCAATCTGTCTGTCTTTCTATCTGTCTATCTATATGTCTGTCTGTCTGTCTTTCTATCTGTCTGTCTGTCTGTCTTTCTATCTGTCTGTCTGTCTGTCTTTCTATCTGTCTATCTGTCTGTCTATGGCCAAGATATATCAAAAACTTGCTATCGGCTTTCAATGGAATCTTGTAGGTAGGTGGGCACTGGGTCAAGAGAGAGACTAGTCGATTTTTCATTAGATTTTTTCACTATTACGCTTTTGGCTCAATAAAAAGGAAAGTGGAAATCTAGGAATATACTGCACCTTAATGTGAAAATCTGGACAAATTTCTCCATAACAAAATATAAATAAAATTAATATCTTTTTCTTGACTTGAAAACATGAGTTAACTTCGCTTCATTTTTTTTTTTTTTTTTTTTTTTTTCAGGATCGTACTGTAAGCTGCTTTGGAAATTCTTTACATCTCTTCCTTAGCGATTTAATCAGCACATTACACCACAACACCCTCTTTTATGAGAGAGATGTAAACTCTGCCGATTTTAATAGCTTACAAGAAAATGTTAAGACGTGCTATGCAACAATAAATAGCTAAGGAAGGGGCACTAAGACTCCCTTGCTTCCTAAAATACTGCCCTGTTTCCAAAAGGCGTATGACACAGAAATTTGACTTAGCTTTTAACATCAGGGGGAGCTGGATGGCTGCATGGATGGATGGATGGATGGATGGCTGCATGGATGGATGGATGGATGGATGGCTGCATGGATGGATGGATGGATGGCTGCATGGATGGATGGATGAATGGATGGCTGCATGGATGGATGGATGGATGGATGGCTGCATGGATGGATGGATGGATGGCTGCATGGATGGATGGATGGATGGATGGCTGCATGGATGGATGGATGGATGGAGAATCGTGGATCTTTGACTGCTGACCAAGTTCTTGTATTTCCGTCCGTCCGTCCACCTACCGACAAAAATCAGCATCAGTATCTTCATTATCATTATTATAATTATCATGTATGTAGGTGAGGTGGAGGGAGGGAGGGAGAGGGAGGGGTAGACCGAGGATGAGGTGGAGGGATGGAGTTGAGAGGTATATGAGGGAGGGGGGGTGAGTTGGGGGGAGGGGAGTCAAATGGTGGGTGACAGTGACTTGGAGGCGTTTTGTCTGCGGCCACCCTTTTGCGGGATTAGGGCGTCGGGCTATAGATAGATAGATAGATTATTATCATTATTATAACTACAGTCATCATCATCATCATCATTAAAATTATCATGACTGTAATCATCATCATCATCATCATTATCATCATCACCGTTATCCCAACTCTGTTACCTCGTACTGAAGTTAAATCATCATTATCATCAGCATCAACATCATTTTCAGCATCATCAATATCATCCCTCGTGGCTCACTGTGGCAGAGGGTACTGGCCCCTCGTGGCTCACTAAAGGTGTGGCAGAGGGTGGTGTTCCCTCGTGGCTCACTGTGGCAGAGGGTACTAGCCCCTCGTGGCTCACCAAAGGTGTGGCAGAGGGTGGTGTTCCCTCGTGGCTCACTGTGGCAGAGGGTACTAGCCCCTCGTGGCTCACCAAAGGTGTGGCAGAGGGTGGTGTTCCCTCGTCGTGGCTCACTGTGGCAGAGGTGGGGACACCTCGTGGCTCACTGTGGCAGAGGGTACTAGCCCCTCGTGGCTCGCCAAAGGTGTGGCAGAGGGTGGTGTTCCCTCGTGGCTCACTGTGGCAGAGGTGGGGACACCTCGTGGCTCACCAAAGGGCCTCCTGCCCTTGAGGGGTGTAACTAGGGCCGTCGCCAAAAAGCTACTAGGGATTGATTTTGTATCAGTCTCACCCCACTGCTGTCGATGGTTAGCCCGCTGGTGAAGTTGTCTCCGATCCAGGCTCACCTGGTGTCGGGGCAGTTGCGGGGAGAAGGGGCACAGGTCGGTGGTGGTTGGGTGACCCTCTTGCCCTGGGTCATTAGCCCCCCCGTTGTCCCCTTCCTGGGGTGGTGGCCCGGTGGTTGGGTAGGGGGTGGCGGAGTGGATGGTCCGGCGGCGGGCATTTTATATATATTAATATCTTGAGACTCGGTGGCAGATATAATTAAAAAGGCGCATCTTACGTAGAGGTTAATGGATGAATGATGATGCTATAAGCGATCATTTTCGACAGGTTTTACTCTAGATAATTAAAATCGTCTGACAGTAATATGAACAGAGGCAAAGAGACGTTCTCAAAGTGAAGTGGTTAATGTAAAGATAATGATAATGTTTAAGTATATAACACATGAGTGAAAAGAGTATAGTTAAAATGAAATATACAGTAAAGCAAATGTTACCGAGCATGATTGACATGAGTCTTCTGTCTCGAATTGAAACTCTGTGAACCCTTGAAGCTCCGAATCCCATCAGTCACCCTCTAACCGAGAAAGGGGGAGGAGGCAGGTGCTGTGTGTATATTAACTCGGTGATAGAATTATAGTGTGTAAACAGCTTCCCCGTCTTCTTGAGGTACAGAAGGGTAAGCGAGGATACTGTTCATTCGTTCTTTGATAGTTACGAGTTCTCTCCGCTGCGCCAAATCGTCTGTATTAATCTGAAAAAGTAAAGATGTGCTGTGGTGTTGATGTGGATGCGCTGGAGGGTGTTGGGAGAGGTACCTTGAGATGGTTTGGCCATGTGAAATGAAGACTGAGAGATTACCTATAGTTCTTCCACCTTAACTTGGCCCAGGTTTTCGTCCCTTTGTAGCTTATTTCATGTAGCTCAGTGGCAGGAAAATATAATACAGTACTACGGTTCTGCGTACGTTCTTACCATGATGCTTGTTATTTATTTATTTATTTTACGCGTCATATTCTGGTATTCGTATTGCTACAACTCAGAACTGAAGACAGAGACAGTAATATTAGGACAAGTTAGAGTGAAAGGAGTATAAGAGAGTGTATGTGAGTCAGGTGGAGAGACGAGTAGTGGGAGACCGAGAATAATGAGGTGGAGGGATGCGGTGGAGAGGTATATGAACGATGCTGGTGTGAGTTGAAGGAGAGGCAGCCTGATGATGCATGACAAGGTAACATGGAGGCAGTTTGTTTGTGGTCACCCCCCCCAGAGATTAGTTTTAGATATAAGAAAGAGCACCGAGATATAAATACATCCATAGTAGCGAGTCAATTGATTTTTCTTTTCTGTTGCTCTGTAAGGTCTTCTCTCAGCGTAACATAATCCTGGAGTTTTTGCTTGAATATATATCTTTATTAATCTATGCTACGTTCAGTGTAGGGTCGGACCTTACAGTCGGAGGGAGAGTGATAGCCAGAATTAACTCCCATGCTGACGAGGTGCCAGTGGGAGATTGGTGTCAGTAGGAGGGATGATGCATATGAAAGTGGAGAAATATGAGGGAGAGTGAAAGGCAGAATTAACTACCACATGCTGGCAAAGTACATCTGGGAATGGGATGGGTGTGTAGGGAGTGTGATGTTTTTGAAAGTGGAAATATTGTAAAGTATTGGTTATGTTTATATGTCAGAGTGTGTGTATGTCATTGGTAGAAGTAATATGGTGTGAATATATGTAAGTATATATTATCTTTATTGATAGACAGTGGGTGATTCTGTACTTAGGAAATAAGAGGCTTTACGAAATGTTGATATACATATTTAGACACCACGTTATGGAGATGGTTTGTGTAATATCCTACAGAGACACACAGCCACACCTCCATACACAGGCACACCTTCATACACAGCCACACCTCCACACACACACACACACACACACACACACACACACACACACACACACACACACACACACACACACACACACACACACACACACACACACACACACACACACACACACACACACACAGCCTCTTCCCTTCAGTAGAGCTTCACCCATCTTAGGAGAAATCTCTAGACGCTGGCAGGAGTAGAGGAGACTGATGACAACCCAGTTACCTGCATAATTCACACCTGAGCCAATTATAATCATCAGGTTGTACCAGTTAAATAATAATAATAATAATAATAATAATAATAATAATAACAATGATAATAATAAGAAGGTGTCATGATGTTGAATTAATAAAGAATTTTCACATAAAACCATCACTGATATTATGCACCTGTACTGATGTGTTGATTTTACCTGTATGATATCTTAATTAGGAACTCAAAATGTGGCATGCAGGCTAATAAATCTGATCCCTGCTAGTCTTGCATTAGTGACCGTCAAAAACTGAGGTCTTTAATTCTCCTTTGGTCTCATAGTTTTAAGATTAAGGACTAAATTAAGACGAAGTATTGAAGGAGTCTGTATTATTTCTGTGTATTTTTTTTTCATGCAAGGAAGAATGAACCCAAGGCCATTTTTCCTGGATACCTCTATGACTGGTTTCCCTCATTTATTTATACAGTTTTCTTATTTTTTTTATTTTCATTACATTTTTCCTGATGTTCTCTGCGTGTTCCTCTCCGCCAGATTCCTAACAGTAAGTGCTAGCAATACAATATACTAACACTATTTCAATTTTCAGAGAGAAGGAACCAAAGGCTGAACACCAACGCAAGATAGTCAAACAAGCAAGCCAACGTCAAGACCATGCTGTACCTGGACACACAGCGTTAGAAAAATGGAGGTCGAAGGCAGGGAGAGATGCACACCAAGTAAGAATGCTCAAGAGATAGAATTTTGACAATGAAGGTGAGTGATTACAAGACACGTAGTATTTTTCCACATCATTTCATCAACTCCCCCACCTCTCTCTCTCTCTCTCTCTCACACACACACACACACACACACACACACACACACACACACACACACACACACACACACACATTACATTAACCCTTCCACTACAGTGAGGAGATGGAAGGAGCACTTTGAGGATTTGTTGAATGTAGAGGGTGACAACAGTGCGAGTATAAGTGGTTGGGGAATGGCTGGGAGAAGGAGAGATGAGAAGAGGGAAGAAGAGATCAGTAGGGCGGAAGTAGTGGAAGCAATGAAGAAGAACAAGATGGGAAAGGCCCCAGGGATTGATGAAGTGTGTGGTGAAATGCTGAGGTATGGGGGTGAGATTGTTGTGGAATGGATATGGAAGTTGTGTAGATTGGCTTGGGAAGAGGGAAGGGTTCCAGAGGACTGGAAATCAGGTATAATTGTTTCTTTATACAAAGGAAAAGGGGAGAGAGAAGTATGTGGTAACCATAGGGGTATTTGCCTTCTTAGTGTGACTGGTAAAATATATGGTAGAGTACTCATTGATAGGGTTAGGCATATGACAGAGGAGCTATAGTTGGAGAAGAGCAAGGGGGATTTAGGAAGGGAAAAGGGTGTGTAGATCAGATAATTGTTCTAAGATGTTTAGTGGAGAAGTATCTAGAGAAGGGAAAGAAAGTGTATGCTGCCTTCATGGACTTGGAGATAGCTTATGACAGAATAGATAGGCAAGGTATGTGGAAGGTATTAGGAATATATGGGGTGGAGAGGAAATTGTTGAATGCTGTGAAGAGTATGTACGAAGGAGGTAGGGCTACGGTGCGAGTGGATGGTGAGCTGAGTGAGTTCTTTGATCTCAATGTGGGACTGAAACAGAGTTGTGTGATGTCTCCATGGCTGTTTAATATATACATGGATGAGGTTGTGAAGGAGGTACAAGGTAGGGCAGTGGATGTGGGGGTGGCTCTAATGAATGAGGGTGAGATTTGGAAGATTCCGGTGTTGCTGATTGCTGATGATACAGTATTGTTGAGTGAAGATGAATGGAAGTTGCAAGGTGTGGTGAATGAATTTGGGACAGAGTGTAGGAGGAGGACGCTGAAAGTTAATGTAAACAGAAGTAAAATTATGGTGTTTGAGAGGAATGAAGTCACAGAATGTACAGTGAGGTTGGATGGTGAGGACATGGAGAGTGTGAGTGCAATCAAGTACTTGGGTAGTGTGATGAGTAAGGATGGAACTTTGGGGGATGAAGTGCGTGAAAGGATACAGCAGGGAAGGAAGGTTGTTGGTTCACTGAAAGCAGTGATGAGAAATAGGGAGGTGAGTATGGAAGTTAAGAAGTCACTGCATGATAGTATTGTGATCCCTACCCTGACGTATGGAAGTGAGGCGTGGACCTTGCAAGAGGGGAACAAGTCAAGAGTGAGAGCAGTGGAAATGAGTTACTTGAGAGGAGCATGTGGAGTGACATGGAGGGACAGGTTGACGAATGAAGAAGTGGAGGAACGTTGTGGGGTGGATGTGGATGTGGTTGACAAGATTAGGAGAAATACACTGAGGTGGTTTGGACATGTGGAGAGAATGGAGAATGAAAGACTGACTAAGAGGGTGTATGTAGGTGAAGTGGAGGGAGGGAGAGGGAGGGGTAGACCGAGGATGAGGTGGAGGGACGGAGTTGAGAGGTATATGGGGGGGGTGAGTTGGGGGGAGGGTAGTCAAATGGTGGGTGACAGAGCGACTTGGAGGCGTTTTGTCTGCGGCCACTCTTTGCGGGATTAGGGCGTCGGGCTATAGATAGATAGATAGATCTATCGGTGGATAAATCAATAATTCTATGGTGTCACGGTAGGGTCAGGCTCCATATTACCTCACCCTTACCAGCTTACTTCGGCATTTGTCAGGTTAATATACATAATACATTCACTGTTATGTCCATCCATCTCTCTCAGTCTCCTCATCTCACCCTGTTTACTCCCCTCTCATCATCATCATCATCATCATCATCATCATCATATTTCCCAGTTCTGTATTATATAACCAAATTTTTTTTTTTTTTTTTTTTTTTTTTTTTTTACATACGACATAAATGTACAGTAAGATGTGTTGTACTTCATGAATATAGGATATGGCTGTATGATAGGCCAGCCAATTGCAAGTAATGGTGTGTGTGTGTGTGTGTGTGTGTGTGTGTGTGTGTGTGTGTAATTCACCGGGTCGGTCAGGATCACTTGATGGTCGTGATCGTCAGCTTTTACCCTCCCGGAAGGGAGCTGAGAGCTCATATAGTCCGATCTAAGGGCAAGGCTGTGACCACACACACACACACCAGTCCCCTTGCTCCAGGGGGACAGTAACCACCCACTTCGTCAGTGAAACTTTTTCGCAACGTGTGTGTGTGTGTGTGTGTGTGTGTGTGTGTGTGTGTGTGTGTGTGTGTGTGTGTGTGTGTGTGTGTGTGTGTGTGTAAACTTAACCCATTAGCTGTGGTGGCTTCTCTTCAGTTAACATAAAATCGCTTACTGTACAGTATGCTGAAGTATATATACATATATATTTATTTTCCGGTCACAGCGTTCATCTAGCACGTCATATATTGTTCAGTTCTGCCGAGTTGCTCTTAGCTGAACGTATCGATGTAACGTTAGCCAAAACAAAGTACCGTCTTTGTAACTAATTCGCATCTTACAGTTTCGATATCTAATCTCATTGTTCGTACATCATGATACTTTAGGCAGACAAGAAAATAATCTACCGAAATAGAAAACGCTAGTTACATGGATAACTGATATATTTTTCGTTCCTGGCCTAGGCACATTTTACCCCTCTCCTATTCTGTCCTACTTTAGCCTAAACCAACCCATCCTAACCTACTTTTTTCTGCCCTACACTACCCTACCCCAGCCTACCCTGCCCTAGCGTTCCCTACCCTATCCTACCGCTGAGGTCTCCTGTAGGGATACTCGTTCTTCGGTTTTTGCCAGGCTTAGGGAGGTGGAGGAGATTAAGGTGTTGGACATCCGTTCTGGGGGCGGAGAGACTTACAACATCCCTTTGTCTTGTTGTAAACTTTGGTCTACCCTTTCCCTGTCATGACACTTCTCCGGAGTCGATAATATTCCCCATGCAGTGCTGAAGTACCTGGATGATGAAGCAGTGTCCTTCCTCCTGAGTCTTATAAATAGAATTTGGAGAGATTCGTCCACTCCTGCTTCTTGGCGGGGGGCTGTTGTCCTACCGTTTCACAAGCCAGGTATTGCAGGTCACCATCTTGGTTTGCGTGGTAGGTTGCCTTTACTGATTATGGAATTTTTCCGTATTGGTGCCACCTTGATTCCCTCATATCCTCAAGAGGAGGGAGTGCCTCAAACTAGTGTCCTTAGTGTCATCGTCTTTGCTAAAGTTCAGGAAGATTTTCTTGGCTCTGTTCCGGAGGGAGTGTCTGCCTCGCCGTATCCTCGCTATCCACATCCGTTTGGGTACAGGGTGAAGGCTGCCATGGGGGATGTGGATGTTCCAATCTTTCTTGTTTGTCCTGTGCGTGTACCAAGGATGGCTCCCTGGTTCCTCTCAGGGGTGCAAGCGTGTGTTTACTTTCCTGAGAGAGGGGCCTTTCTTTCCTCACAGGCGGCTCTTTGCTATTTTTTTAGAACATGCTTCGTCTCACAGTGTCTCGATTCTCGTATGTACTGATGGATTGAAATCCCGTGAGGGGACAGGCTTGGGTGTTATATTTCCCGATTTCATTCGTGGTAGGAGTCTTCCCCCCATCGTATCTACTTTTATCGCAGAACTTACTGCTATTTTACTCGCAGTCAGATTGATATTTAGCTTCCCTCCTGTTTGTTATACAGTTTTTAGCGACTCTGCCGATCTCCATTTTGTGTTTTCCCGTCCAATCCTCTTTTGTTGTCTACAGTGTTTTAGAATGGCTGTGCTTGCTAGGGACTGCTTTGTGGTTTTGTACCATTGTGGGCAATGAGCATGCTGACGCTCTGGCAAAGGCTGCTGCCTCTCTCCTATCCTCACCTCTCCCCTGCCTCGCTCAGTGATATTCATCTAACCACTCACTGTTTGCTCCCACTGGCAGAGTAGGTGGGATGCGGTGGGGGCCAACAAAATGTGTGATATTTGTGGGTAAACGGGCCCCTTCATTTGCCGAGGTCTGAATGCAGGTGGGAGACGGCTTTATGCTGGCTCCGAATGGGCCCTTCCTGGTTCTCTCATTGATTTTTAATGGAGGACTCTCCCCCTACTTTCTGTGTGGAATGCTTCGTCCCCCTGACTCTTCGGCTTTTGCTGATGGTGTTCGCTGTTGGGGAATTGCGCCATCGTTACCTCTCTGAGCACCGGGCAGGAGAGGGATTGTAGTCTTCTGTTGGTACTTGGAGAGGATGCTTGTTGTGGTGGAGGGGGAAACCTTTGCTTGGTGTAGGCAGCTGCACTACCGTGTAAAATTTAGTATACAGTGGTTTTAGTGTTCTTAGTGTTTTAGTGTTTTTCTTGTTTTAATTATGAATTGTATTGTGTGTGTGTGTGTGTGTGTGTGTGTGTGTGTGTGTGTGTGTGTGTGTGTGTGTGTGTGTTTCATCTTTTCGAGTGCTTTTATTCTCGTTGTCGTCCGGCGTCATATGACCCTGGTTGTTGTAGCGCCAGATTTTATTGTATATACTTATTCAGTTCAATTTACCCTACCCTACTCTTCTTAACCCTACAGTAGCCTACCTCAGCCTACCCTACCCTACCCTGCCATTGCCGACCCAACTCTACCCTACTTTAACCTACCCTCCCCTGTAGCGCCCTTTCACCACTACATTACTTTTCCTGTTTTCTTCTCTCTACCTTCGGATGATTTTCTTCACCTCTACTGTACAGTAGAGAGAAATTTCGAACTGGAAGGGTTAAAAACTGCCATCATCAACCCCATCTCTATCTGGGGATCTCTTAAGCTGAATAAAATCATGCGGTCAGCTAGGACAATGTAAATAAGTTGTTCTCGGCTTGAAAGATTAAATGATTCTGTCCCATCATCCTAAGAGGGTTTTCTGAAGCTGTAGGATATCGTCAGAAGCTAGCAAAGAGTAAAAGTGACATCCGCAAACCGAGAGCTCTGCGTCCAGCGCTCCGCGGTTCAAGTCCCGAAGGTGGACAGATGTTTTGACGTGTAGACGTTACCAGGGGGTAGCTTGGTGGCCTACCCTTTAATATTCTGGACTAATGGTGGTCTAGCCTCGTGCCCCTGCGCTCCACCTCATAAAAAAAAAAAAAAAAGGAAAGCCAAGGGTCATGAATGAACTAAAGGACTGAACTAAGCGGGGAAGAACAAAAATCGTAGAGAAGATCGCCCCGAATTTGATGAGACAGTGTAGTATAACTAAGTGAAATAGGCGTTGTATATGACGGAACTAAACGGCAGTTATACCCACCTCTCTTCTGTACCCTACACTACCCTGATTCAGCCTACCCTACCCTACCCAGCCCTACCCTACCCTGTCCACCACCACCCAGCTCTATCTTTACCCTGCCATAACCTATCCTACCCTCCCAAACGCAACTCGACCCATCCCTACCCCATACTGCCAAAACCAACCCAACCTTACCCCACCCTGTCAAGACCGACACAATCCTACCCCACCCTGCCAAAACCAACCCAGTCCTACTCCACCCTGCCAAACCTGACCAATCCTTTCCCACCCTGCCAAAAACCGACCGAATCTTACCCCATCCTGCCAAAACCGACCCCATCCTACTTCACCCGGCCAAAACCGACCCAATCCTACCCTACCCTGCCATAACCAACCCATCCCTACCCTACTCTGCCAAAACCAACTCAATTCTACCCCACCTTGCCAAATGCGACCCAATCCTTGCCCACCCTGCCAAAACCGACCCACACCTACCCTACCCTGTCCAAACCGACCCAATCCTACCTCACCCTTCCAAAACCGACCCAATCCTACCGCACCCTGCCAAAACCGATCCAATCCTACCCCACTCTACCAAAACCGAGCAAACCCTACCCCACCCTACCAAAATCAACTCAATTCTACTCCACTCTGCTAAAACTGACCTAATCATATCCCACCCTGCCAAAACCGACCCAATCCTGCCCCACCCTGCCAAAACCAACCGAAACCTAACCAATACTCTGCCAAAACCGACCCAACCCTTCCCCACCCTGACAAAACCGACCCATACCTATCCCACCCAGCCATAACTGAGCCATTCCTATCCCACCCTGCCAACTCTGACCCAATCCTACCCCACCCTGCCAAAACCGACCCATCTCTACCCCACCCTGCCAAGACCGACCCATCCCTACCCCACCCTGCCAAAACCGACCCAATCCTACCCCACCCTGCCAAAACCGACCCGATCTTAACATACCCTGCCATATCCGACCCAATCCTACCCCATCCTGCCAAGACCGACCCATCCCCACCCCACCCTGCCAAAACCGACCCAATCCTACCCCACCCTGCCAAAACCGACCCGATCTTATCCCACCCTGCCATATCCGACCCAATCCTACCCCATCCTGCCAAAACCGACCCGATCTTACCCCACCCTACCAAGACCGACCCATTCCTACCCCACCCTGCCAAGACCGACCCGTCCCTACCCCACCGTGCCAAGACCGACCCGTCCCTTCCCCACCCTGCCAAGACCGACCCATCCCTACCCCACCCTGCCAAGACCGACCCATCCCTACCCCACCCTGCCATAACCGACCCAATCCTACCCCACCCTGCAAAAACCATCCAAGTCCTACCCCACCCTGCCAAAACTATCCCAGTCGTACCTCACCCTGCCAAAACCGACCCAACCCTACCCCACCCTGGCATAACCGACCCAACCCTACCCTGCCCTAACCAAACCAATCTTATCTAACTCATTTTTCACTCTAACACTTTCTTCAGTTTTCTTCATTCTTTCTCCAGACGATTTTCTTCAGCTCTGGAGAGGAATTTTCAATTTGAGGGGTTAGATACAGCCAGCATTAACCCCTTCTCTGTCAGGGGATCTCCTAAGTTGAAAAAAATCGTGCGGTCAGCTAGGACAAAGTAAATAAATCGTTCTTGGTCTGAAGGGTTACATGATTCTGTCCCGTCATCCTAAGAGGGTTTTCTGAAGCTGTAGGATATCGTCAGAAGCTAGCAAAGTGTAAAAGTGACATCCGCAGACCGGGAGCTCCGCGTCCAGCGCTCCGCAGTTCAAGTCCCAGAGGTGGACAGATGTTTTGACGTGTAGACGTTACCAGGGCGTAGTTTGGTGGCCTACCCTTAAATATTCTGGACTTATGGTGGTCAAGCCTCGTGCACCTGCGCTCCACCACATAAAAAAAAATAAAAAGGAAAGCCAAGGGTCATGAATGAAATAAAGGACTGAACTAAGCGGGGAAGAACAAAAATCGTAGAGAAGATCGCCCCAAATTTGATGAGACACTGTAGTATAAGTGAGTGAAATAGGCGTTGGCTACGACGGAACTATTATGATTTGTAATTATAATATGGAGTCTTAACACCCTGTCCAAACCGACCCAATCCTACCTCACCCTGCACAAACCGACCCAATCGTACCCCACCCTGCCAAAACCGACCCAATCAAACCCCACTCTGCCAAAGCCGACCAAATCCTAACCCACGCTGCCAAAACCAACCAAAACCTATCCTATACTGTGTCATAACCGACATAATCCTACCTCACCCTGACAAAACTGACCCAGTCCTACCCCACCCTGCCAAAACCGACCCAACCCTACCCCACCCTGCCAAAACCGATCCAACCCTACCCCACCCTGCCAAAACCGATCCAACCCTACCCCACCCTGCCAAAACCGATCCAACCCTACCCCACCCTGCCAAAACCGACCCAATCCTACCCCACCCTGCCAAAAAAGACTCAATCCTGCCCCACCCGGCCAAAACCGACCCAACGCTACCACACCCTGCCAAAACCGAACCATTCCTACCACACCCTGCCAAAACCGACCCAATCCTACCCCACCCTGCCAAAACCGACCCAACCTTACCCCACCCTGCCCTTAAAAACTCAATCCTACCCCACCCGGCCAAAACCTACCCAACGCTACACCACCCTGCCAAAACCTACCCAACGCTACCCCACCCTGCCAAAACCGAACCATTCTTACCACACCCTGCCAAAACCGGCCCAATCCTACGCCTTCCTGCCAAAACTAACCCAACCTTACCCCACCCGGCCATAACCGACCCAACGCTACCCCACCCTGCCACAACCGTCCCATCCCTACCCTACCTTAACCAAACCAGTCTTACCTAACTCATTGTCCACATTAACACTTTTTTCCATTTTCATCTTTCTTCCTCCAGACGATTTTCTTCAACTCTGGAGAAAAATTTCGTACTGGAGGGGTTAGATACAGTCACCATCAACCCCTTCACTACGAGGGGATCTCCTAAGCTGAATAAAATCGTCCGGTTACCTAGAACAAAGTAACTAAGTCATTCTCTGTCTGAAGGGGTTATTGTGTCTGTCCCATCATCCCGAGAGGGTTTCTTTAAGCTCCAGGAAATCGTCTAAAGGTAGGCGCAGCAGATCGAGTCCCGGAGGTGAACAAAGGTTTTTATATCATATAGACGTTTTATATTTTATATTTTGCAACTTTCAGAGGCATTTACTCAGCTTTAGTAGTCTTATGGATAGGCTTAATCAAACGTATCGAACCTCCCATGTTAGAAAAAATAGCTTACAGAAATGCGTCTCGTACTGAAGAGGAGGAATGGACAGATCGAGTGACTAAGATATTGAATTATGTATAAGACTGGTTTTGTTGTTATTTCTATTATTATTATTATTATTATTATTATTTCAGGCAAATGTCCCAGGCTTCTAGACTGGCTGACTAGCGAATATTATTAAGTCTCCTGTGGCTCCGTGCTCCTTCCACTCAAGAGCCTGCACTTCACGCATTCCACGCACAAGATGGCGCCACAGCTGCATTCCTGCGAAGACGAGAGGTCAAGAGGACGACACTTGCTTTTTGTTTGTTTGTTTACTGTAATTGCTTAAAGTTGTGATCCCTCCAACTTGAATGCTCAGTTGTAACTATAGATAACTAGAATACGATGCTAGTCACGAAGAAGGGCTATGAAAAGATACAGAGCTCGTAGTATTGGCTGGATGAATCACTCTTTCGTGATAATCAAAGACGGTGAATAAAACCCACCCCACCTCACCTTTACCCCACCCTTCCACACACACACAGGCATAAAAAGGAACCCTTGTAGTGTCAGTATGTCACTCCCTCTCACTATCTTGACCACTGAAGATGGTGGCAGTGTCCACCGAAACTGTTTGGTAATTATATTCTTCGTCTACACGTGTTGGTTTTATTCACCGGCTCGTAGTATTTTTTTCTTTGAACTAAGATACATGAAATAAGCTGCAAAAATACGAAAATACGAGCTCACTTAATGTAAATGAATTATAGTACGTTCAGGATGGAGGGAAGGCATTTTGTATTTTGTTTGTGATGTTATAGTGCAGTGGTTCCCAACCTTTTTGGTTCTGTGGCCCCCCGAGAAAATTATGAGAAGCTCCATGGCCCCTATATAAATCAGATCGTATATTTATATATTTTTAATATTTGATATTGTGCAGAAAACGGTAATTACCCCAATATACTTAAGGCTAAACTAGCACAGTAAGGTATATTTCATACTTGATTTCTGTCAGGTTTTACCCAGACCAAATAACTTATAATATCTTATATTACCAATAAGGCCCATGGCCCCCCAGTCAATGTCCCATGGCTCCCAGGTTGGGAACCGCTGTTATAGTGTCTCTCAGGATCCTAGGATCCTGTCTCGGCTGAACCAAATTGTCTGGCGTCAGCTGGAACATGATGCTAGAGTTATGTCGGTCGTGAGGGGGTTCATGGTGACGGTATTGACACTGTCAGGCTCCTATGACTCACTGAGTCGAATAAAATCGTCTGAGTCAGCTGAAATAGGGTACTAGAGTTGTCCCGAGCATCACTCAGGGGGTTAAAATCCTAACCCTCTGGTGCTTGGGACAACTCTAGTATTCCATTCCAGCTGACAGACGATTTTGTTCGGCTGAGTGAGTCATAGGAGCCTGACAGTTACTACACTGTCACCATTAACCCCCACATGACCGGCATAACTCTGGTATATCATGTTCCAGCTGACGCCAGACAAATGGTCTGGCGTCAGCTGGAACATGATGCTAGAGTTATGTCGGTCGTGAGGGGGTTAATGGTGACAGTATTGACACTGTCAGGCTCCTATGACTCACTGAGTCGAATAAAATCGTCTGAGTCAGCTGAAATGGGGTACTAGAGTTGTCCCAAGCACCAGAGGGGGGTTAAGATTCTTAACCCTCTGGTGCTTGGGACAACTCTAGTATTCCATTCCAGCTGACAGACGATTTTGTTCGGCTGAGTGAGTCATAGGAGCCTGACAGTTACTACACTGTCACCATTAATCCCCTCACGACCGACATAACTCTAGCATCATGTTCCAGCTGACGCCAGACAATTTGGTTCAGCCGAGTGGGTCTGGGGCCTGGGGGGCACTAAATGAAAATATCCAAAATATATTAAAGGGGGGGCTATATCTATTGTGCCACAGGAGGTATACCAATATTGGACTTTTTAATAAAACCCCCTCCTCTCTCACTCCCTGTGTTTTGTATATACCCCTCTCTGTCTGCCTGTGGTGTGTCTGCTGTCTGCCTGTGGTGTGTGTCTGTCCCACCGTCTCTGTGTGTGTGTGTGGTGTGTCTACTGTGTGAAGGTGGCTGTGTACGTGTCTTGTGTGTGTGTGGTTACTGTGTGAAGGTGGCTGTGTACGTGTCTTGTGTGTGTGTGTGGTGTGTCTACTGTGTGAAGGTGGCTGTGTACGTGTCTTGTGTGTGTGTGTGTCTTGATGTGCGTATGTATGTAGTAGGGTGTGTAAGTGTCTTAAGTGTGTGAGCTGAAATGTAAGGATGGGGTCTTGTGGTTTTAAGGAAAGCCTGCTACGCAAACTTCCCTCACCCACATTTTAAAGAAACCTCTATCACACCGGGACTTGAACCCGGGTCTTCCTGATTAGCAAGCCAGCACCATGCTGACCATGCTACCGCGGCCCCACAAGGTTAGCGGCTGAAACTTCTACTGTATTTTATTTCTTTACATGTTACAAAAAATGGGAAGTTGGACAACATGCATAGACTAAACTAAATTTTCATGTACCTATTAATGTCGCTTTAGGAGGAGATATCTCGAAATATCCTGAGCTACTTGGAATACCTAAGCCTGCAGTTTAATGCTAATCATGAACAAGTGCTATGGAAAGAATATAGAGCAGTAGCTCCTTAAATAAAGGGAGAAAGTAAAAACTGCAACTTAGTCTGCTATCGAACGGCATGACTTAAACGATTAACCATATATTACATAAACTTAACACACTGAGTGACACAGAAACTAAACATATGATACAAATTCTTTAATGAAACTTATAATGAGAGTACAAATGACAAAATATACACTGCACAGAAAGACAGTACAGTACTCAGTGCTTATACCTTCCGTGCGAACTCAGAGAATGAAAGCCTATCTGTTGTACCGATTTATAAACGGAAGAGATGAATCGCTAAATTTGATCCACAGTAAAAAAAAAAAATAATAATAATAATAATGAATACATAAAACAATAAAAACAAACCATATAGACTACATGTCCACCCTAAACTGACAAAAACCTGGCATCTCTCCACCTTGAATGCTGAGCTGTTTCTAGAGATAAAGACTAGATTATCATGCAAATCACAATGAAGATCTATGGGGAGGATGCAAAACCATAATACTGTCTTATTCTGCCACTTAGATACAGGAACTAAGCAGCAGAAGGACTAAAATTTGTCAAGGTGAGCCAACCACAATGACACAGATGAAGTCTGAGATTATATAATGTGTAATCATGAACTGATTGCATCATTCAGTAAAGATTACAAAAGGAAAAGCTATCAAATCTGAAAGTGTAAGTACTATACAAGATATGATTAACCTTGTACATCCATATTCTGAGATATGCTTCCTATATCATAGCCTACACACAAATTCATCCCCCTCAACAGTAATGCCTCTGCACAACTGTACTACTACATAATAACCTGACCCAGATTTTCATCCTCTTGCACCTTATTTCACATAGTGTGATAGCACAGCACTGCTGTTGTGACTCCCTGCTGATCCGGTTGTTAATCCAGAAGACTATAGGTTCAATATTCTCTTTTCCTACAGCCCACCATCCTTTTTTCTTAGGACTGGATGGAAGAAAGGATAGGGAGGGAATCAACGGCCATTTGTATAATTAGACAGCTCCACTGCCCAGTTGCATCAATTCCACCACATGAAGGCATCTCCCTTCAGCACCATCCTTAATGGTAATGACAAGCATTCCCTCTACACAATTTATCAGAATTAAAAATACATTTAATTAACCCACCAGAGTAGGATCACTATTTACTGTCCTGCCGATATATATCTACAGTTTTACAAGGGGATTTAAAAATAAACGGCCTGGTGGTGGTGGCAGGGGATAAAATTTTGCGATACCAGTCTCTAATCTGCTGCCATTCCCTACAGAACCTGAGCATAATAGAAGAGAAATTAGCCCAGGTTGATGCAGCAATTCTTAACTCAAAATTGCCCCAAGAACAGCTTTCTGAAGTTTGTCAAATATTTCATGCAACACCCTGTATGGGAAATTTGGATAAAATATTGGTGATATAATTCCCTAACTGTGTGCCATTCCCAACAGAATCTGAGCCGTTTAATAAGTCCACGCTTTGAAGGTTGGGTTGAAACAGGGATGTGTCATGTCTCCATGGTTGTTCAATCTGTACATGGATGGGGTAATAAAAGAGGTACAAGGTAGGGTAGTGTATGTTGGAGTGGCCCTGGTGAGAGAAGGTAGTGTTTGGAAACTCCCTGTACTGTTGTTTGCAAATGATACTGTGTTGTTGAGTGAAGACGAAGGAGAGCTACAAGGATTGGTGGATGAATTTGGGAGAGTGTGTAAGAAACGGAATCTAATGGTGAATGTAGGGAAGAGTAAAGTGATGGTCTGTGAGAGAGGTGAAGTCAGTGAATGTGCAGCGAGGTTGGATGGTGAGGAATTGGAAAATGCGAGTACGTTTAATTACTTGGGTAGTGTGATGAGTAAGAATGGAGGTTTGGAGGGTGAAGTGCTTGAAAGGATACAGCAGGGAAGAAAGGTTGCTGGTTCTTTGAAAGCAGTGATAAGAAACAGGGAAGTGAGCATGGAAGTGAAAAAGTTACTACATGACAGTATTGTGATACCAACTCTAACGTATGCAAGTGAAGCTTGGACGTTGTTGGAAGGACACAAGTCAAGAGTGAGAGCAGAGAAAATGAGTTATTTAAAAGGAGCCTGTGGAGTCACATGGAGAGACAGGCTGACGAATGAGGATATAAAGGAGCGTTGTGGTGTGGATGTGGATGTGATAGGAAGCGTTAGGAGAACACACTGAGGTGGTTTGGCCATGTGGAGAGGATGGAGAGTGAAAGACTGACGAAGAGAATGCATGTGAGTGAGGTGGAGGGGGGAAGAGGAAGGGGGAGGCCGAGGATGAGATGGAGGGATGGGGTGGAGAGGTATATGAGAGAGGGGGGTGTGAGTTGGGAGCAGGGCAGTGAAATGGCGGGGGACAGGGCGACTTGGAGGCGATTTGTTTGTGGCCACCCCAAACGGGATTGAGGCGTCTGGCAATAGATAGAGATAGATAGAAGATTAAATAACTAAAGCTAACACTGATTTGAACTATAAAAAAAATAATACACATCTGGTCCACAGGTCATGCTGAAGTCTGCTGCCTTGACGCTGCTTCCTTGCCACACTGGTCATACCCTGCTGAAGTTTGGTCTGCGCTGCTGTGAGAAGCCTGACGGTGGTGTGGTGTCTTCCCCTACTCTGAGATGCCTGGTGGTGTGGTGGTGGTGGCGGCGGCGGCGGCGGCAGGGTGTCGTGTCTTCCCCAGCCGTGAGATTACTTGCTGCTGCTGCTGGTGATCTGCCCTGACCTGCCGAGAGAAGCCTGGTGGTGATGGTGTGATCTGCCTTGCAAGTCCAGGATGTTCTGTGGACAAATGCTACTTTTGAATGCATATTTTATATTGCTGTCTCTGTTAATGTATTTTGTACTGAAGTATTAATAATGAAAACTTAAATTTTCTGTCTTGTTTCATTACCTTTTTAACTGTGGCTTTGACTTAATATAGGTGATCAGTATACTGCGCTCTGCAGTCTTGTGTGTTGTGGGGACGGCTTTTGTGATGAGCTAAGACATTCTGATCGCTTCACCAAATTACTGCTCAGCCGTGTGATCAGTGGGCATAAAAGATTATACAATACAATGATATACAGCTAAGCATAAAAAAGGTTATGGGAATTCTCCACCATGCAATCAATGGACCTAAATTAAAGCCTATATTATAAAGCTAAGCCTGAAGAGGGTTGTGGGAAGTAGATAATGATGCAGGGTAGACACTGGTAATGTTCACTGAGCCGTGCCCGCAACACACAAGAACTGGGTGGCGTAATATATGGACCACCTTGTATAATGAGAGGCCGTAAGTGTGTGCTGACCCACAAATATGCCCCGTCATAACTATTACTGTGTCTTGTAGGAAGCACAAAGAAAACAGGCCACAGAATACCTCCTTGTCTCTCGTTCCTCCTACACAAACATACACGCCTTTCACTTTAACTTGACACAGAGTTTCATTTAAAGCATATGAGAATGTCACGCAGATCAGTAGCAGAAACAGCCAATACTACAGCCCAACATCCTTTCCACGGCACTCATTCGTGACTACCATCAAATTCTAGTGATAACTATCGCTACTACTCGGCAAACCGTATGGAAACTATAAGCTATCTGTCTATCCATCTATCTATAGCCAGACGACTTAATCCCGTAAGAGGTGGACACAAACAAGTCGCCTCTATGCCACCCTGTCCCCCGTCATTATGCATCACTGCCCCTAATTCACACCCTCTCTCATATACATCCCAACTCCATCCTCCACTTATAAGTAATACATTAAAACAACCGTGAATTACTGCCGCACAAGCTGAGCCGTAATCATATCCAATACAAACACGAAGGAGCTTTAAAGAACAGAAAACAATACCTTGATAGCAGAAGACACTAAGACCACAAGTACTGACAGCCTACACCAAGAAACATAACTAATTTCAGTCAGAGACCAAGTGAATATGAGAGGCACACAGTTCATCATTTCAGCTCAAGATCCGTCCCACCTTTGTAACCTTATGTTGCATCATCCTCTCCACAAACAAAATCGAACAACTGCCCAACACTACACAGAGTATCTTTGCAACATATCCCCTCCTCCACCGGACTCTACACTTCCCAGACACATTCACAAACTCACAAACACCCCAGCCAGCCAAAACTTTCTGCCAAACACATACATAAACACACAGACACCCCAGCCAGCCAAAACATTCTATACCAAACACATACAGTACATAAACACACAGACACCCCAGCCAGCCAAAACTTTCTATACCAAACACATACATAAACACACACACACCCCAGCCAGCCAAAACTTTCTATACCAAACACATACATAAACACACAGACACCCCGGCCAGCCAAAACTTTCTATACCAAACACATACATAAACACAGACACCCCAGCCAGCCAAAACTTTCTACCAAACTGCATCCTTCATGTGCCACCACCAGACATACACCCTTCAGACACTATCGAACCCAGAGACACGAGTACACCAACCTTCCCTGCTACAATACTAACACAAAATATAAAACACATACAATCCCCTGTGCTCATACTACAAAGTGGCACCCCCACACCACAGCACACCCACTCACTTCCTGCACCACACCACCACAACACAGACAATCCTTCAATATAACACAGGGTTCACATCCAGAGGAGCCTAAGATGTAACAAGAACAACAACAACAACTAGGCCAAGTTAAAGTGAAACGAGTCTAGTTACGAAAGGAAAATTATTTCAAGTTATTTTGTAAGAGCTTCGGGTACACAAAGTTACAAGGCCACAGGGAACGAACTGCATACCGAGGGTGTAATACTACGGCGGCTTAGGGGGGTTTATACAACTTTTCTTTAGTGATTTATTGTTCAACCGAGCGAAGGAGAGAATTTTACAAAGCCTTTGCCAAATTCGGAACACGAGTGACCGTGTGAAGGATTAAGAGGGCCCCTCGGGATTCTGGACCTTCCTCCTTCCCTCTTCTTTCCTCTATACACACACACACACACACACACACACACACACACACACACACACACACACACACACACACACACACACACACACACACACACACACACACACACACACGACGCTTAAATAATAAAACAATGTGTAGCCTCTATTTATCTGTCAGTGTCCTGATATCGGTCCATATGAGGAGGGATGGAGGATGGGAGAAGCCAGGGTCGGAATGTGGGGGGTTGGGTAAGGAAGCAATGAAATAGCCATGAAAGATGAAGAAAAATTATTTTATTTTATTTTATTGTTTTATTACTATTCTTTATGAAAAAACATAAACTGATTTACAATAGTATTACTGATCGAAGGATCAACAGTAGCATTTCCTTTATAAATATTCATTATATTCTAAAATTTACATTGAAAAT
>NC_137012.1:30793152-30840652 GCF_032717465.1 Coenobita brevimanus
ACCACAGTTACATACACAAATTTCCCCACCACCAACTACTGTTAGAGTATTGTGTGTGTGTGTGTGTGTTAGTTCACTACTTGTCAACGAACCTTGGTTATACATAAACTACTAAAGTTAGGGCACAAATATAATGTAGTATGCTATGAAGTCAACTACACTCATAATAACGTCAGGATTCTTCTCCCCTGTCGTGTCTCCGTTCTCTGCATCTGTCTGTTCTCTATCTGTCTGTCTGTCTGTCTGCCTGTCCCTTTATTGCAATTCACAAACAACTCTCAACTGTCCACAACTTCCTAGAATATCATGGCATCCTGCATTATACTACTTTTTTTCAGGGTAACTTGACCCAGATTTTCGTCGTCTTGCGGCTCACATGGGTCATTGGCAGAAAAGGACAGTGCTACGACTCCTCTTCAATGGCACTTTTTTGTGACTTACGTATTCTAGTATTAATCTGTTGCTACAACTCAGTATTCAAATTGGATAGATGGAAATTGTAGGCCAAGTCAGAGTACAGAATGAAGTCAAACAGCATACCTTTGGTGGGTGCAGTGGGAACAAGGCGACAGATCACAGACAGGAGGACAATGGCGGGAAAATCCAGCAAAATCTAATCACCAGCTTATGAAGTGACGTCAACAAAACTCGTGCCTCATAATCGGTTCAAACGCCAGTCCACTTTATCAATAAACACCTGTGGTTCTGTATTTCAACTTCACCTAACCCAAACCAATCTAATCATATCTAAACCGATTTATTTTAGCCCAGTCTTACCTAACCTATAAATATTTGCTCGAACTGAATTTCGCCTGACCTCGAATGTCCTAATCCAACCTAAATTAACCCAGCCTAATCTAACTTAACCTCACCTAACCCAGTCTAATTGTATTTAACCTCACAATCTCACGTAACCTCATCATACCTAACCTAACCAATTCTGACGCAGCCTAACCGCATCTAACCCTACCTAATCCTACCCAGTCTCACTTAACCATACCATACCCGACCTAACCCAACCCAGTCAAGCCTAAAATGACCTAATCCAACCGAACCTAACCCAGTCTAACCCAACCAAATAAAACCCAACCCAAAAAATATCAAAACAGACGTATTCTAAAGCAATCTAACCTAATCCGTCTATATCTAGTCGAACTGAAGCCAACCCAACCAAAAATTACCTAATCAGACCAAACCCTGACCAAAGTGACCTAACCTAACCTTCGATCGGCTATAAAAGCGTTCGCTAAGAAATTTTGCTGCCTGAAAGTCTACGGGTGTCACATTCCAAGTTTCGCCTGTTAGTGTACTAGTATAGTATAAGTATTGTGTGTGTGTGTGTGTGTGTGTGTGTGTGTGTGTGTGTGTGTGTGTGTGTGCCGGTGGTTAGATGGTGTAGGTGGGATGCTGGTGGTGGGTTGGCGGTGGTAGGATGCTTGGGGTGGGATGCTGGTGGTGGGTTGGTGGTGGTGGGATGCTGGGGGTGGGATGCTGTTTTTTTTTTTATGTGACCGACTCTGGATATACGCTTCACAGCCTGCTTTCAAGGCCCAGTAGTTCTCCTACGTACCGCACACCTCTACATGTCACCACTTCGGTGCTAACACCCACCTTCCATACTAAATACATGCTAGGGCTGTCTCATACGGGACTGGTTTATTGGTATTAGTGGGGGTATTTTTACGACATGTCGGCGGGTCTTCTGGTAGAACAGTAAAGTCTGATTTTATGAAATTCAAATCCTTAAACTGTGGTGGGATGGTGGTGGTGGGATGGTTGTGGTGGGATGCTGGTGGTTGGATGCTGGTGGTTGGATGCGTGTGGTGGGATGCTCGTGGTTGGATGCTGGTGGTTGGATGCTGGAGGGTTTGATAATGCTTATGTGGTGACTGCTTTATGTGCCTATAGTTACCTCAGCCAGTGAAGTTGAAGGAGGTTATGTATTCACCCTTGTCTGTGTCTATCTATCTATCTCTCAATCTGTCTGTCTTACTGTTTGTCTATCTATATGTCTGTCTCTCTTTCTATCTGTCTGTTCTTTTATCTGTGTATCTGTCTGTCTATGGCCAAGATATATCAAAAACTTGCTATCGGCTTTCAATGGAACCTTGTAGGTAGGTGGGTACTGGGTCAAGAGAGAGACTATTCGATTTTTCATTAGATTTTTTTCACTATTACGCTTTTGGCTCAATAAAAAGGAAAGTGGAAATCTAGGAATATACTGCACCTTAATGTGAAAATCTGGACAAATTTCTCCATAACAAAATATAAATAAAATTAATCTTTTTCTTGACTTGAAAACATGAGTTAACTTCGCTTCAGTTTTTTTTCTGCATCCAGGATCGTACTGTAAGCTGCTTTGGAAATTCTTTACATCTCTTCCTTAGCGATTTAATCAGCACATTACACCACAACGCCCTCTTTTATGAGAGAGATGTAAACTCTGCTGATATGAAGCCGATTTTAATAGCTTACAAGAAAATATTAAGACGTACTATGCAAAACTAAATAGCTAAGGAAGGGGCACTGAGAAGACTCCCGTGCTTCCTAAAATACTGCCCTGTTTCCAAATGGCGTATGACACAGAAATTTGACTTAGCTTTTAACATCAGGGGGAGCTGGATGGCTGCATGGATGGATGAATGGATGGATGGATGGATGGGGAATCGTGGATCTTTGACTGCTGACCAAGTTCTTGCAGTTCCGTCCGTCCGTCCACCTACCGACAAAAATCATCATCAGTATCTTCATTATCATTATTATAATTTCATTATTATTATTATTATTATTACCTTTATTATCATTATCATAACTATAATCATCATCATCATCATCGTTAAAATTGTTATCATGACTGTAATCATCATCATCATCATCATCACCACCGTTATCCCAACTCTGTTACCTCGTACTGAAGTTAAATCATCATTATCATCAGCATCAACATCATTATCATCATCATCAATATCATCTTTATCATCATTAATATCATCATCATCATCATCATCATCATCATCATCATCATCATCAGGCCCTGACATTACCACTGGAGGATTAGGACCCCTCTCATCTTTCTCCACTCTAATACATTGGTTGTTAGCCTCTTCCCATATCGGTGGATCTGCGAGTTTCATCTATCTTGTTCCCTGTGTACCTCTTCCTCTCACTCCATCTCTGGCCTGCCATTCAGTTACGCTGCCTGTCCGTCTGTTGCCTGCTCTGTGGAAGGTGTGACCAGAGGATTGTGTGTGAAGGTACCTGGAAACAAGCTCAGAATTAACAGATGCCGGAGCTTCAAACCCCTTTGTTTAATCCCCTTGGTTTGGTGTGGTGTGGTGTGGTGAGAGGGTTTTGTGGTGTAGTGTGGTATAGGGGGAGGTTGTGTGATGTAGTGTGGTATGGAGGGGTTTGTGTGGTGTTGTGTGTGGAGGGTGTTGTGGTGTGGTGTGTGGAGGGTTGTTTGGTGTGGTGTGTGGAGGGTTGTTTGGTGTGGTGTGTGGAGGGCTCTGTGATGTGGGGAGGTTTGTGTGGTGAGGTGTAGTGTGGTGTGCTAGGGTGGTTTTATGTGGTGTGGTGTGGTGTGGGAGGATGATTTTTTGTGGTGTGGTGTGATGTGGGAGAGTGGTTATGTGTGGTGTGGTATGGTGTGGGAGGATGATTTTTCGTTGTGTGGTGTGGTGTGGGAGGGTGGTTCTGTGTTGTGTGGGAATGTGATTTCGTGTCATGTAGTGTGAGAGACTGGTATGGTGTGGTGTGATATGGTGTGGGGGGTAGTATGGTGTGGTGTGATATGGTGTGGGGGGTAGTATGGTGTGGTGTGATATGGTGTGGGGGGGTAGTATGGTGTGGTGTGATATGGTGTGGGGGGGTAGTATGGTGTGTGGTGTGGTGTGGGTGAGTGATTCAATGTGATTTAGTGTGTGGGGCTGGTAGAACGTGACTTGGCTTCACTATAATCTCCAAAGCCTATATGAGTACAACACCTCTCATCCGAAAATTGTTAGTGAGAAGCAGACGGGCAGGGCCGGTCCTAGAGCAACTGAGACAAAATGTAGAAAATCATGTGTTGTATCCTTAAAATTAAAAGTGCATAATTCTCTGAGGTTAATTCTTCCATTTAAATAAAGGCCAAAATATATGTATTATTTCAGACACTCATATTCATCCACTTCCTGACGATACATAAAGCGACGATGATCAGTGACTTATCAAACCCTGTTATGTGATCTATGGGATTTAATAAGCTTTTCAGAATATTGCGTAAGTGTCTCGTAACTCTATGGGTAAAAGGTCCTAAATTCATAGCCTAATATTTACCCTTGAAATAAAACTATGAATGTGTGGAAATAATTCTGCCATTTGAATAACTATTGTATCATCAATCAAGATATACATACGCGAACATAAGCAAGCACACACACACACACACACACACACACACACACACACACACACACACACACACAATGTCCAGTCACCAAAACATGTAGTTAAACAGAAAGGAAAGCGAGAGGCGACTCAGCCAATGACTTGAAAATTGTCGTCGTTGTCATCATCTTCGTCGTCGTAATCATCGTCGTCGTCTTCGTTGTAGTAATCATCATCATCATCTTCCTCGTCATCATCATCATCATCATCATCATCATCGTCGTCAGCAGCATCAGCAAGTCATCATCATCACAGCACTGTTAAAAATGTGGTACAAAAGATATATCAGTATCATCACCTTTATAATCATATTCATCACCATCATCTAACCTTGTTTTAGAGTATGCACGAAGTTACATCATCATTATCAGCATCAACATCATCATCATCATCTATCAGCATCATCATCATCAATCATCTTCATCATCATCATCATCATCATCATCATCATTATCAGCCTGTGACACACCACTGCAGGATAAGGACCCCTCTCACCTTTGTCCACTCTGATCCATTGCCTAATAGCTTGTTCCTTCCGATATCGGTGGATCTCCGCGTATCATCTCTAGTTCTCTGTGTACCTCTTCTTCTCACTCCATCTATAGCCTGCCATTCAGTTACGCTGTCTGTCCCTCTGTTGTCTGTTCTATGGAAGACGTGACCTGAGGCGTGCGCGTGCAGTGATCTGGAAACCAAGAGACAAATATGTGTTTCGTCATCATAGCTATACCCTGTTCACTCTAACTTGACGTAAAATTGCAATCTCTTTCTTAAATAAAATGCTGTGACAGGGGGTTAACACTAGAATATGGTGCTAGTCACGAAGAAGTGGTATGAAAAATATGCCTGGCAATAGTACTGCCTTATTCTGTTACTGAGCTATGGAAAATGAACTGCAAACGGACGACAATCTTCGTCTATAAAGAATGAATAAGTATCATATAGTATAATCGTGTGTGTGTGTGTGTGTGTGTGTGTGTGTGTGTGTGTGTGTGTGTGTGTGTATTAATGGATGCCTTCATAAATGCGTCCATATGAGTATTCATAAATGTGTGTGCATCAGTGTGTGTACTCATCAGTGTGTGCATCAGTGTGTGTATGCATCAGCGCCTGTGTGCATCAGTGTGTGTATGCATCAGCGCCTGTGTGCATCAGTATGTGCATACATTGCCGTGTGCGTGTATCAGTGTCTGAATGCATCAACGCGTGTGCGCATCCATGTGTGTGCATCGGTGTATTTGTGCCAGCGTGTGTGCGTGCATCACTGTGTACGTGCAACAATGCCTGCATGAATCAGTATGTGTGTATTGAACCAAATGTGGGAGCATCAATATATATGTACTACCATGTGCTTGCTTCCTTCCAGGAGCATAAACTTTGTAAATATAGGTAAATTAAGTGCGCCTTCGTGCATTCCCTGTATGTATGTATGTATGTATGCATGTATATATGTGTGTGTGCAGGTGTGTACATGTGTGCACGTGGGTGTGCGTCTGTGTATGTGTGTATTGTATTGGTGCGTTTTTTTGAGCACATGCGTGTGTACGTGAATGCACTTACAGCAGATTTATGAGTACAGAACTTAGCTTATTTTTGCCAGCACGTTCTCACCCTAAAATACAAGCCTCAGTAGTCACTTTATATTCTGATTCTGATCTGTACTGCTGCGTGGACAGAGACAAGGGGGAAACAAACCATGTCCACCAGTTTGATCGGCACGAGAATCCACAGGACGATACACACTTATTTCACTGGTGTTGAGACGCCAGGACTGAGATGCTGCACGGCCCCCTTCCCTCACACACTGCCCCCTTGTCTCATCAAACTGACGTGTATTACCTTTATTTTTTACTTGTCTTTGGCCTATGATACATCCTGGCTGTCAGCAAGATATCCTTGTGTCCTAATGTAATTACCTTAATGACTAAAAACAGCAAAATCTAACGCTTACCTCAGGAGATTGAGTCAACGCACCCTTACCTTCCCATCCCCTTTACTCACTGATACCTTCTTCGTCTCACCGACAAATACACTTGTTACCCATATTTTTTACATGTCTTTAGCTTATAACATTCCCTGGCTGCCACTAATATATCTTTGTGTCCCAGTTTAACCCTCTGAATGGCTAATAACAGCAAATTCCAACACGTACACACAAGAACGCGCCGACATTCCCTCTCCCTCTCGTCGTCCGGCGGCCACTGACTGACAGAGGCAAGCAGCGAGTCCTACCAAGCTTAGAATCTTTGCTTAGCTACTCTTATAGCCAAAAGATGGTATGGTGACCCTCTCATGACAGGGAATACTCTAGTGTTCCATCCCAGCTAATCCTAGAAGCCCTAGAGGGCTTGGGTAGGGGGATAAGGGAAGGGGAGGGGAGGAGGAAGGGGAGTATGGGGGGGTCACGGTCTGAGGCTGGGGTGCTGGATATGAGGATGGCGGGTTATTACGTGGCTGCCGTGATCTTGATAATGGGTGTAGGGGTGGTTTAGAGTCTTAAGTGAATTGCAGGGTGTGAACTAAGTAGCTGATTAATAAAAGGGTCAGTAATAAATAAACTATTGGTGCTTAAGTGAACCCTCAGCGAAACACGAACATGTTCCGCCCTTGCCATGACGCGAGACTGGTGTGCATTGGCAGGCTGTGGATAACCAGACAGATAGGCGCCGCGGAGCTGAGCGGCACACGTACACACCCCCCGTATAACATTTGGTAACTGAGGCGGTGACGGCTGGTGTCAGTGGTGTGGCAGCGATTCCGAAGAAGAGGTAGACGGCCCGGCGCCATGGCCTAACCCAAGCGGATATACACCCCACCAAACCAAGAGCGACACTGAGGGTTGCTGACTGGGCATGGGGGTTTTTAAATGGGTTGAGGCAGACTGGTTGACGCCGCATTGGGGGCGGGGCTTGCAATAAAGAAAATTCCCACAAAATAAAGGGGAGCCTTATGTAACTTTGACGAATCTTTATACCGACCATTATCCTTTCGTTTTTTATTTTCTCTCTCTCTTGTTCTTACGTTGCCTCCATGTTAAAAGGTTCTTTTATTTCTTAATGGCGGTGGTCTAATATAAATTTCCATGTGGCTCTATATGTGGACACTCAGTGGATTGTGTTTTCCATTCTTTCCAGCTAATCTACAGTGTATCACATCTTTCCTGGCTTATATCCCAGCGATATCTATACTGCATTCGGATTCTACACAAAGTTATTTCCTGCTTAATCAGTTGCTTTGTACTGTGATTGTATCGTATCATTTATAAAAGCTCCAATAAGCTTGCATGCGTCGGCCTTAGTCACATGATGGCTCTCCACGCTGCTTGATCTCTGGCAGCCTCCCTATTCAGTCCCTTATCCCTGAGGTCACACTCTATGGCCTCGTCTCAGGTCTTTTTCGGTCTGCCTCTCGCAACCCTACCCCCGACGTTCACACTTCTTACTGTAGATCCATAATATCTGAATGTTTCTTGTCTGCTTCTCACCATTTGTAGAGGTTCCCTGTACTGTGTGTGTGTGTGTGTGTGTGTGTGTGTGTGTGTGTGTGTGTTCTTACCTAATTGTATCTTTATAGGAATGAGTCAAGTTCGTACTGTCCCGTGTCTTAAACCATATTAATCGTACATATCCTTAAATTTGTGAATTGTTTTGACACAATATTTCATTCGGTAGTGCATTCCATTGATCAATTGCTCTGTTTGGGAAACTAAATTTCCTTACGTCTTTATTGCCTCTCCTTTTATGCAGTTCTTTGCAGTGTCCTCTTACTGCTGCATCCCCATAGGTTATATACTCATTTATGTCTATTTTCGCCTTCCTTGATATGCATTTATATAGTATAATCATGCCTCCTCTTTTCCTTCTCTCCTGTAGTGTAGGTAGATTCAGTTTTTCTTCGTAGCTTAGATCCCTTAAGCTTGGTACCCATCTTGTAGCTGCCTTTTGAACTTTCTCAATCTTATCTATGTGTTTTTTAGATGAGGACTCCAGACTACTGACGCATGCTCCAGGGTTGGTCTGATGAATGATGTTATTATCTTTCTTAGTATGTCTTCATTTGTGTGTGTGTGTGTGTGTGTGTGTGTGTGTGTGTGTGTGTGTGTGTGTGTGTGTGTGTGTGTTTTGGATCACCACAGCAAGTAAGGAAAATAAGCGTACTGTCGTGGAATATAGGTGGAGTGCGCACAAAGTTAGAAAAAACAAATGTGCAGCAGATGCTACATAATTATGATGTGATTAGTATTAATGAGGTTAAGACGTCTATGTCAGTGTCATTCCCCGGATATGTGACTTATAGGAGTAAGGTAGTTGGTTCAGCGGAACGGGGTGGAACGGTTGTCTGTAGTAAGAACTGGTTATCTACGTTGGTATTTGATGTCGACACAAGCATTGGAGATCAAGTCTGGATGCAGTTTCGTAACATTGAGGGTGTGTTGTTTGGTTTCTGTTACATTCCTCCATGTAACTCCCCGTATTACTCCCACGATTTATTTGCCTCAATCCAAGTAAAAGTAAATTCTAGGTACACATATAAAGGATACATCATAACTGGTGACATGAATGCTAGATTTGGGAAAAGTGTGAGGCAATTATTGTCGATAGCGGAGATACCTAATGTAAATGATATGTCATACCCAGTGATTCACGATGATGTAAACAGGGCTAACGATAACGCTGAATTGTTGTGTACTATATGTATTGATAACAGATTGGTTGTCATTAATAACCTCATGTATGCTGACAAACATTTTCCTGGTGATAAAACATATCGGAGACGCGGCACCTGGGTTTGGGAGGTGGATACATGTGTGGCGTCACCGTCTCTGATAGACTATATGAGTGATTTTTCTGTGTTAAGGCGGGGTGACCTCCCTTCCGATCATGCCCCCATTACAGTAACAGTTACGTGTTCAGGCGTAGATTTGGACAGTCTCATGACGAGGGCGGGGTCGCTAGGGGATCATGCAGCCCTTCATGGAAATGCTGGCAAGACTTGTTTAATGAGAAAGTCACTCAGATTTAACAGATTCAACAAAGAAGCATTTGTGAATAATATTATGCAAAGAGTACCTAATGAAGATTATGTAAATGGTGATGCTTTAGAGAAGCGCATCACTGACGCTTTATACTCGTGTGCGGAGGACAATGTAGGCAGGGTAGACAGAGCAGTAGAGATAGGTGGTAGCAATCTTGGCAGGTGGGAGAGGCTGCTGGATGACGCTGATGACGCAAGAGTGTGGAGAGCAATTGATTGGAAAGGAGACTTTAACATGGACAGACCTGATGAAATCTTGTGCCCCAGTGATGAGGATTTTAAATTCCATTTTGAGTCTGTGCTGAACAGAAAGGATGTGAACAATGAGGTTGTAGATGAGGTGACAACTGATGTCACTATCCCCGTACTGGATGAGCCCATCTCGCCCGCACAGGTGCACCAACAAGTAATATATAATAATAATAATGACGTATAGAAAAGGGGGGGAAAGGAAGGAAGGTAAGAATGATTGTGTATATGTGATGAGTGTTATGCAACCAGGGCGACGACACATGACGGCAGGAACTAGGCCTTAATTTAAACTCCCGGCCTTACTGAGAGCTCTGGTCCTGGTTGCATTGTGTAAGGTGTGTGTGTGTGTGTGTGTGTGTGTGTGTGTGTGTGTGTGTGTGTGTGTGTGTGTGTGTGTGTGTGTGTGTGTGTGTGTGTTTTAAGTAGGAGAGGAAGAATTTTGACTAAAAGAAAGAGTGTCGGGGCTTAACCCAACGTGCGTGTGTTTGGTGTTGGGAAAGGGGGGGGGGGGTCTCGCACGTGCACAGTGTTGTTACTTAAGGACGGGAGGAGTGAATAGCTACGGCTTTCTCTGCCAAGCATTAGCTTATTGGCTGCCTCTCAGGTTCATCTGATCTTTTCCGGCTCCAGAAGCCTGGGTAGGATTGTAGGATACGGGTGTTAGGGTAAGGTATTGTAGCCCTGGGGGGCTTGGGTAGGGGGATAAGGAAAGGGGAGGGGTGGAGGAAGGGGAGTATGGGGGGTCAGGATCTGAGGCGGGGGTGCTGGATATGAGGATGGCGGGTTATTACGTGGCTGCCGTGATCTTGATAATGGGTGTAGGGGTGGTTTAGAGTCTTGAGTGAGTTGCTGGGTGTGAACTAAGTTAATTAATGAAAGGGTCAGTAATAAATAAACTATTGGTGCTTAAGACCAAGTACGGTGCAAGTATTCCTAATAGGAATGGGAACGCGATCGGGATCACGCGAATTTAGAAAAAGTGGGCGGGGGTTG
Organism: Coenobita brevimanus; assembly: GCF_032717465.1. Lineage (NCBI taxonomy): Eukaryota > Metazoa > Arthropoda > Malacostraca > Decapoda > Coenobitidae > Coenobita > Coenobita brevimanus. The sequence continues at coordinate 30,803,860 of NC_137012.1, forward strand.
GCTGATTTAATACGAAAATATGTTACTGTGCATTTCAAGGGATTCGCTTGAATCCGCCACTTCTATCCCATCGTGCAATTCGGTCCAGCTCTATGCTCGCTTTGTTGGTAATTCCGTCAATTGTTGATCGTACAAGTTGAGTAATGTCGTCTGCGTATTCGATGGTGAGTGAATCGTCATGTAGTGGGGTGGGGATGTCATTTGTGTAGAGTGTGTAGAGGGTGGGTGGGAGGACGGAGCCCTGAGGTACACCTGCATGAAGCTGGAAAAAGTCTGAGTAATTATTTTTAAATTTAATACGCATTGTGCGGTTGTCTAGAAAATTGCAAAGTAGAAGAATTGGAGAGGTAGGGCTACGTGTGGAGGTTTGTATATGTAGCGGAGTGGGTGTTTGTGTGCAGGGTTGGCGTGTGTCCTTGGAGGCGAGGCTGTGTAGAGCTGTGGCTGTGTGTCTGGAGGTGTGGTGGGATGCTGGTGTGGTTCTGTGTTAGGTTGTCTTTGTATCTGTGTCTGTGTTTGTGAACGTGTGCCTGTGTGTGCGTGTATTTGTGTGTGTGTGTGTGTGTGTGTGTGTGTGTGTGTGTGTGTGTGTGTGTGTGTGTGTGTGTGTACAAAAGGATATTAACCAGCTTTATGGAAATATATTTCGTTAAGAAAATCTTTGCTTCTGTGGCAGGAGGTGCCTGCGTGTTCCGATGGCAACGTCCCACACCAAAGTTACATAAACACATTTCCCAACCAATATGTTCCATTAGAGAGTATTTGTGTGTGTGTGTGTGTGTGTGTGTGTGTGTGTGTGTGTGTGTGTGTGTGTGTGTGTGTGTGTGTGTGTGTGTGTGTGTGTGTTTCTGTCTGTCTGTTAGTTCACTACTCGTCAAAGAACCTCTGCATGAGAAGACATGCTTTTAAAGTTAGGGCACAAATGCAATGCGCTCTGTAGTCATCTACACTAATAATAATGCCACGCTTCGTCTCCCCTTTGTGTCTCCTTGCCTTGTATCTGTCTGTCTTCTGCCTGTCTGTCTCTCTGTCTTCCTGTCCTTCTATTGCAAACCGCAAACTGCTCAACTGTCGACAACGTCCTAGATTATCATTGTAACACGTAGTACATTATTTTTTCATTGTTAAGTGGCCCAAATTTTCGTCCTTTTGCAGCTTACTTCACATGGATCATTGGAAGAGACGGACAACGCTACGGCTTCCTTTCCATACCACATGGCCAAACCACCTCAGTGTGTTCCTCATAACATGAGTCGAGGAAAGAAATATACAGGGAAAAGTGAAAGGAAAACTGAGGTTGACCAGACGAGGCCAATGTTACGGTGGCCGGGGCTAGTGAAATCCCTCCTAACCATATCTAATCTGTACTAATCTCACTAATTCTACCCATATCTGTCCTATTTCAACTTCACCTAACCCAAACCAACCTAATCACATCTAAACAGATTTAATTTAGCACAGTCTCACCTAAATTATCAATATTTGCTCGAATTGAACCCTGCTTAATCTCGAATGACCTACTCCAACTTAAATCAACCCAACATAATCTTACTTAATCTCACCTAACCCAGTCTAATTGTATTTAACCTCACAATCTCACGTGACCTAACCATACCTAACCTAACCAATTCTGACGCAGCCTAACCGCATCTAACCCTACCTAATCCTACCCAGCCTCACTTAACCTTTCTATACCCGACCTAACCCAACCCAGTCAAGCCTAAAATGACCTAATCCAACCAAACCTAACCCAGCCTAACCCAACCAAATAAAACCCAACCCAAAAAATATCAAAACCGACGTATTCTAAAGCAATCTAACCTAATCCGTCTATATCTAGTCGAACTGAAGCCAACCCAACCAAAAATTACCTAATCAGACCAAACCCTGCCCAAAGTGACCTAACCTAACTTTCGATCGGCTATAAAAGCGTTCGCTAAGAAATTTTGCTGCCTGAATGTCTACGGATGTCACATCCAAGTTTCGCCTGTTCTGTGTACTAGTACAGTATAAGTATTGTGTGTGTGTGTGTGTGTGTGTGTGTGTGTGTGTGTGTGTGTGTGTGTGTGTGTGTGCCGGTGGTTAGATGGTGTAGGTGGGATGCTGGTGGTGGGTTGGTGGTGGTAGGATGCTTTGGGTGGGATGCTGGTGGTGGGTTGGTGGTGGTAGGATGCTGGGGATGGTTTGGTGGTGGTGGGATGCTGGGGGTGGGATGCTGGTTTTTTTTTTATGTGACCGACTCTGGATATACGCTTCACAGCCTGCTTTCAAGGCCCAGTAGTTCTCCTACGTACCGCACACCTCTACATGTCACCACTTCGGTGCTAACACCCACCTTCCATACTAAATACATGCTAGGGCTGTCTCATACGGGACTGGTTTATTGGTATTAGTGGGGGTATTTTTACGACATGTCGGCGGGTGTTCTGGTAGAACAGTAAAGTCTGATTTTATGAAATTCAAATCCTTAAACTGTGGTGGGATGGTGGTGGTGGGATGGTTGTGGTGGGATGTTGGTGGTTGGATGCGTGTGGTTGGATGCTGGTGGTTGGATGCTGGAGGGTTTGATAATGCTTATGTGGTGACTGCTTTATGTGCCTAGTTACCTTAGCCAGTGAAGTTGAAGGAAGTTATGTATTCACCCTTGTCTGTGTCTATCTATCTATCTCTCAATATGTCTGTCTTACTGTTTGTCTATCTATATGTCTGTCTCTCTTTCTATCTGTCTGTCTGTCTGTTCTTTTATCTGTGTATCTGTCTGTCTATGGCCAAGATATATCAAAAACTTGCTATCGGCTTTCAATGGAATCTTGTAGGTAGGTGGGCACTGGGTCAAGAGAGAGACTATTCGATTTTTCATTAGATTTTTTCACTATTACGCTTTTGGCTTAAAAAAAAGGAAAGTGGAAATCTAGGAATATACTGCACCTTAATGTGAAAATCTGGACAAATTTCTCCATAGCAAAATATAAATAAAATTAATCTTTTTCTTGACTTGAAAACATGAGTTAACTTCGCTTCAGTTTTTTTTTTCTGCATCCAGGATCGTACTGTAAGCTGCTTTGGAAATTCTTTAAATCTCTTCCTTAGCGATTTAATCAGCACATTACACCACAACGCCCTCTTTTATGAGAGAGATGTAAACTCTGCCGATATGAAGCCGATTTTAATAGCTTACAAGAAAATATTAAGACGTACTATGCAAAACTAATAACTAAGGAAGGGGCACTGAGAAGACTCCCGTGCTTCCTAAAATACTGCCCTGTTTCCAAAAGGCGTATAACACAGAAATTTGACTTATCTTTTAACATCAGGGGGAGCTGGATGGCTGCATGGATGGATGGATGGATGGGGAATCGTGGATCTTTGACTGCTGACCAAGTTCTTGCAGTTCCGTCCGTCCGTCGACCTACCGACAAAAATCATCATCAGTATCTTCATTATCATTATTATAATTGTCATTATTATTATTATTATTATTACCTTTATTATCATTATCATAACTATAATCATCATCATCATCATCATCACCATCGTTATCCCAACTCTGGTACCTCGTACTCAAGTTAAATCATCATTATCATCAGCATCAACATCATTATCATCATCAATATCATCTTTATCATCATTAATATCATCATCATCATCATCATCATCATCATCATCAGGCCCTGACATTACCACTGGAGGATTAGGACCCCTCTCATCTTTCTCCACTCTAATACATTGGTTGTTAGCCTCTTCCCATATCGGTGGATCTGCGAGTTTCATCTATCTTGTTCCCTGTGTACCTCTTCCTCTCACTCCATCTCTGGCCTGCCATTCAGTTACGCTGCCTGTCCGTCTGTTGCCTGCTCTGTGGAAGGTGTGACCAGAGGATTGTGTGTGAAGGTACCTGGAAACAAGCTCAGAATTAACAGATGCCGGAGCTTCAAACCCCTTTGTTTAATCCCCTTGGTTTGGTGTGGTGTGGTGTGGTGAGAGGGTTTTGTGGTGTAGTGTGGTATAGGGGGAGGTTGTGTGATGTAGTGTGGTATGGAGGGGTTTGTGTGGTGTTGTGTGTGGAGGGTGTTGTGGTGTGGTGTGTGGAGGGTTGTTTGGTGTGGTGTGTGGAGGGTTCTGTGATGTGGGGAGGTTTGTGTGGTGAGGTGTAGTGTGGTGTGCTAGGGTGGTTTTATGTGGTGTGGTGTGGTGTGGTAGGATGATTTTTTGTGGTGTGGTGTGATGTGGGAGAGTGGTTATGTGTGGTGTGGTATGGTGTGGGAGGATGATTTTTTGTGGTGTGGTGTGGTATGGGAGGGTGGTTCTGTGTTGTGTGGGAGTGTGATTTCGTGTCATGTAGTGTGAGAGACTGGTATGGTGTGGTGTGATATGGTGTGGGCGGGTAGTATGGTGTGGTGTGGTGTGGGTGAGTGATTCAATGTGATTTAGTGTGTGGGGCTGGTAGAACGTGACTTGGCTTCACTATAATCTCCAAAGCCTATAAGAGTACAACACCTTTCATCCGAAAATTGTTAGTGAGAAGCAGACGGGCAGGGCCGGTCCTAGAGCAACTGTGACAAAATGTAGAAAATCATGTGTTGTATCCTTAAAATTAAAAGAGCATAATTCTCTGAGGTTAATTCTTCCATTTAAATAAAGGCCAAAATATATGTATTATTTCAGACACTCATATTCATCCACTTCCTAACGATACATAAAGCGACGATGATCAGTGACTTATCAAACCCTGTTATGTGATCTATGGGATTTAATAAGCTTTTCAGAATATTGCGTAAGTGTCTCGTAACTCTTTGGGTAAAAGGTCCTAAATTCTTAGCCTACTATTTACCCTTGAAATAAAACTATGAATGTGTGGAAATAATTCTGCCATTTGAATAACTATTGTATCATCAACCAAGATATACATACACTAACATAAGCAAGCACACACACACACACACACACACACACACACACACACACAATGCCCAGTCACCAAAACACGTAGTTAAACAGAAAGGAACGCGAGAGGTGACTCAGCCAATGACTTGAAAATCGTCGTCGTTGTCATCATCGTCGCCGTTATTATCATCGTCGTCGTCTTCGTTGTCGTAATCATCATCATCATCTTCCTCGTCATCATCATCATCATCATCATCGTCAGCAGCAGCAGCAGCAGCATGTCATCATCATCCCAGCACTGTTAAAAATGTAGTACAGAAGTTATATCAGTATTATCATCTTTATCATCATATCACCATCATCTAACCTTGCTCTAGAGTTTGCACGGAGTTACATCATCATTATCAGCATCAGCATCTTTATCATCATCATTTATCATCATCATCAATCATCATCATCATCATCATCATCATCATCATCATCATCACCATCATCGTCGTCATCATCATCATTAAGCTGTGACACACCACTGCAGGATAAGGACCCCTCTCACCTTTCTCCACTCTGATCCATTGCCTAATAGCTTGATCCTTCCGATATCGGTGGATCTCCGCGTATCATCTCTTATCTTGTTTTCTGTGCACCTCTTCTTCTCACTCCATCTCTAGCCTGCCATTCAGTTACGCTGTCTGTCCCTCTGTTGTCTGTTCTATGGAAGACGTGACCTGAGGAGTGCGCGTGCTGTGATCTGGAAACCAAGAGACAAATATGTGTTTCGTCATCATAGCTATACCCTGTTCACTCTAACTTGGCGTAAAATTGCAATCTCTTTCTTAAATAAAGTGCTGTGACAAAGGGTTAACACTAGAATATGGTGCTAGTCACGAAGAAGTGGTATGACAAAATTATGCTTGGCCATAGTACTGCCTTATTCTGTTGCTGAGCTATGGAAAATGAGCTGCAAACGGACGACTATCTTCGTCTATAAAAAATGAATGAGTATCATATAGTATAATCGTGTGTGTGTGTGTGTGTGTGTGTGTGTGTGTGTGTGTGTGTGTGTGTGTGTGTGTGTGTGTGTGTGTGTGTGTGTGTGTGTGTATTAATGGATGCCTTCATAAATGTGTCCATATGAACATAAGAACATAAGAACATAAGAAGAGAGGATAACTGCAGTAGGCCGGTTGGCCCATGCTAGGCAGCTCCTAGAAGAGTAACTGAACTACTAGAATGAGATAAGGATAGCAAAGAAGAAGGCTCTCCCCTGCCCTCCAAACCCTCCAGCCGAAGCCGGCAGGAAAAAGTCAGAAAGAACACCACGCCGTATAGAAAAACTGGCGTGGACATTTTACAGGAAAGTGTGAAAGGAGAATAGAGACTATCATAGTGTAACCTGAAAAGAAAATTTATTTTTTAGTTAGTATTGGTTATAATATTTTCTTTATTCTATATCCACCCCTTATTTGTCATATGCTTATCTAGCCTATGCTTGAAACTCTCAATGGAAGAGGCAGCAACTACTTTACTAGGTAGCTTATTCCATTCGTCTACTACTCTATTACCAAACCAATTTCTACCGATTTCCTTTCTGAAACGGAATTTTTCTAGTTTGAAACCATTATTTCTAGTTCTATCCTGTATGCTCACTTTAAGTACCTTGCTAATATCTCCCTTATTTATACCATTCATCCACTTAAAAACCTCAATTAAGTCTCCCCTTACTCTACGCCTCTCTAGCGAATGCAGACTTAGTCTTTTCAGTCTGTCTTCATATGACAGGTTCCGGACGTCATGTATCATTTTAGTCATTCTTCTCTGTACATTTTCTAACGAATTAATATCCATTCTATAGTAAGGACACCAAAATTGTACTGCGTAGTCTAAATGTGGCCTTACTAATGCTAGATAAAGTTTCAGTATTACTTTAGATGATCTATTGCTCACGCTTCTCGAAATAAATCCTAGGACCCTATTTGCTTTATTTCTCGCATTAATGCACTGTTGCCTAGGTTTAAGGTCGTTACTAATCATAACTCCTAGATCTCTCTCGCATTCCGATTTGCTAATTTCTTTGTTATCTAAGCTGTATTTAGTATCTCCAATGGTCTTGCCTACGTTAAGTACTTTACATTTTTCAACGTTAAATTCCATTTGCCAAGTTTTAGACCATTTGGACAATGTATCGAGGTCTTTTTGTAAGTAATGGCAATCGTCAGTCGAGTTAATGATACGCCCTATTTTTGTATCGTCGGCAAATTTGCTGATTCTGCTATTGACTCCTAAGTCTAGATCATTTATATATATGATAAATAATAAGGGACCGAGTACTGAACCCTGTGGTACACCGCTAGTTACTAATCCCCAGTCCGACTTAGTTCCATTTATTAATACTCTCTGCTTTCGTCCTTTCAGCCAGGATTCTATCCATTTTAAGATATCGCCGTCTATACCGTGTGCTCGAACCTTTCTAACTAACCTTTCGTGTGGGACCCTATCAAAAGCTTTACTAAAGTCCAGATAAATAACATCGTAAGCTTTATCGCTATCTACTGCCTCATAGACCTCCGAGTAGAATGACAACAAATTTGTGAGGCAGGATCGTCCTTGCCTGAATCCGTGCTGACTTTCGTTTATAAGATTAAATCTTTCTAAGTGTTCTCTAATCTTATTTGCCAAAATTGACTCTAACATTTTTCCTACTATTGACGTTAGACTTATCGGACGATAATTCGACGCAGCTGATTTATCACCCTTTTTAAAGATGGGCACTACGTTTGCGGTTTTCCACGCCTCTGGAACTTCTCCTGAACTTAAAGAGTCATTAAATAACGTTAAAAGTGGCTGACATAATTCTTCTTTGGTTTCTTTTATAATTTTTGCATATATATCGTCCGGACCTGGCGATTTTTGAGGTTTTAACTTGTTAATTTCTTTCAATACGTCCTCCTTACTAATGGTTATTTTACTAAGAATATTTTCCGTATTCTCATGGTAAATATTTGCTGCTTGAGGGACCAGGCCTAGATTTTCCTTGGTGAATACTGATATGAAATAATTATTTAGGATGGAGCACATTTCTTTATCTTCACTGGTAATGTCACCTGATTCTGTTCTGAGTGGTCCTATCCTATCTTTATTTTTCGTTCGGTACATTTGATAAAAACCCTTGGGGTTTACTTTTGATTCACTTGCAACCTTAATTTCATAACTTCTCTTTGCTTTTCTTATCTCCCTCTTTACTTCTCTATTTAAAATTGTGTACCGGTTACGTAAGTGTTCCTCTCCACGTTTTATTTTTCTATATATTCCTTTCCTTTGGCCTATGAGAGATTTTAATCTGTTGTTTAACCATCTTGGTTCTGAATTGTTAGTTCTAAACGGTTTTGAAGGAATATATCTATCTTGGCCTCCGTATATTATATTTATTAACTCGTTATACTTCTCACTGGTCGAACGTCTGTTTGGTACTGGAGCTGAGTTAATTTCCGTCACCTGGACTACATTCCTATCTACCACCTCCCCCCTCACAGACACCTGACGTACGTCCCCACGTGCTTCCTGCGCCTGAACTATGACCTGGGGATCCCCACTAACCTGACATTCCCTCAAATAGCTAATCTCCCTGTGGAATACCGTTCGAAAATAAGCTCTTAAGCCATCGAAATCTCCTAGACGAAAATTAGGAACGGTGGAGGTATTTTCAGTGGAACAGACATCCCAAATAAATTTGAACTTAATTTCTTCATGATCGCTATTACCAAGTCGTCCACCAACCTCTATATCGCTAATGATATTTTCTTTATTAGCTAAAACCAAATCTAGTATATTATTACCTCTGGTGGGCTCCCTGATATACTGATAAAGGAAATTATCCTGTACTACCTCTAGAAATTCCTCTGACTCTGCATCTCCTGTCTGATTTCTCCAATCTATCCTTGGCAGATTAAGGTCCCCAACAATTATTACTAAGCTGGACTGTGATGCTTTCCTAATTTCCTCCCAGAGGTATTTACTATCAGCTCTACTTAATTTTGGAGATCTGTAAATTGCTCCTAAGACTAATTTCTCCCTATTGTTACTAATTTCAACCCAGACACTTTCTGTGTCCCTATTTACTTTAATGTCTGCTTTATTGTAACAGTTTAGTGAATCCTTTACATAAATAGCTACCCCTCCCCCCTTTCTTCCCTGACGGTTTGACACAAAAATATTATAGCCTTTTATCTGATATTCTGCTAAAAATTCTCGAGTGTCTGTATTCATCCAAGTTTCACTAATAACGGCAATGTCTATTTTCTCTGTACAAATTAAAGCCCTCAGTTCATCCATTTTATTACGTAAACTCCGGCTGTTTGTGTAGTACACTTTCAGATTATTACGAGTAGTTATGCCTTTACCTTGGCATTTACTGTTATTCATAAATGTGTGTGCATCAGTGTGTGTACTCATCAGTGTGTGCATCAGTGTGTGTATGCATCGGCGTCTGTGTGGATCAGTATGTGCATACATTGCCGTGTGCGTGTATCAGTGTCTGAATGCATCAACGCGTGTGCGCATCCATGTGTGTGCATCGGTGTACTTGTGCCAGCGTGTGTGCGTGCATCACTGTGTACGTGCAACAATACCTGCATGAATCAGTATTTGTGTATTGAACCAAATGTGGGAGCATCAATATATATGTACTACCATGTGCTTGCTTCCTTCCAGGAGCATAAACTTTGTAAATATAGGTAAATTAAGTGCGCCTTCGTGCATTCCCTGTATGTATGTATGTATGTATGCATGTATATATGTGTGTGTGCAGGTGTGTACATGTGTGCACGTGGGTGTGCGTCTGTGTATGTGTGTATTGTATTGGTGCGTTTTTTTGAGCACATGCGTGTGTACGTGAATGCACTTACAGCAGATTTATGAGTACAGAACTTAGCTTATTTTTGCCAGCACGTTCTCACCCTAAAATACAAGCCTCAGTAGTCACTTTATATTCAGGTTCTGATCTGTACTGCTGCGTGGACAGAGACAAGGGGGAAACAAACCATGTCCACCAGTCTGATAGGCACGAGAATCCACAGGACGATACTCACTTATTTCACTGGTGTTGAGACGCCAGGACTGAGATGCTGCACGGCTCCCTTCCCTCACACACTGCCCCCTTGTCTCATCAAACTGACGTGTATTACCTTTATTTTTTACTTGTCTTTGGCCTATGATACATCCTGGCTGTCAGCAAGATATCCTTGTGTCCTAATGTAATTACCTTAATGACTAAAAACAGCAAAATCTAACGCTTACCTCAGGAGATTGAGTCAACGCACCCTTACCTTCCCATCCCCTTTACTCACTATCTTCTTCGTCTCACCGACAAATACACTTGTTACCCATATTTTTTACATGTCTTTAGCTTATAATATTCCCTGGCTGCCACTAATATATCTTTGTGTCCCAGTTTAACCCTCTGAATGGCTAATAACAGCAAATTCCAACACGTACACACAAGAACGCGCCGACATTCCCTCTCCCTCTCGTCGTACGGCGCTAGGTCAAGAGAATTAATTCTCTTGACCTAGGTACGGCGGCCACTGACTGACAGAGGCAAGCAGCGAGTCCTACCAAGCTTAGAATCTTTGCTTAGCTACTCTTATAGCCAAAAGATGGTATGGTGACCCTCTCATGACAGGGAATACTCTAGTGTTCCATCCCAGCTAATCCTAGAAGCCCTAGAGGGCTTGGGTAGGGGGATAAGGAAAGGGGAGGGGTGGAGGAAGGGGAGTATGGGGGGGTCACGGTCTGAGGCGGGGGTGCCCGATATGAGGATGGCGGGTTATTACGTGGCTGCCGTGATCTTGATAATGGGTGTAGGGGTGGTTTAGAGTCTTAAGTGAATTGCAGGGTGTGAACTAAGTAGCTGATTAATAAAAGGGTCAGTAATAAATAAACTATTGGTGCTTAAGTGAACCCTCAGCGAAACACGAACATGTTCCGCCCTTGCCATGACGCGAGACTGGTGTGCATTGGCAGGCTGTGGATAACCAGACAGATAGGCGCCGCGGAGCTGAGCGGCACACGTACACACCCCCCGTATAACATTTGGTAACTGAGGCGGTGACGGCTGGTGTCAGTGGTGTGGCAGCGATTCCGATGAAGAGGTAGACGGCCCGGCGCCATGGCCTAACCCAAGCGGATATACACCCCACCACACCAAGAGCGACACTGAGGGTCGCTGACTGGGCATGGGGGGTTTTAAATGGGTTGAGGCAGACTGGTTGACGCCGCATTGGGGGCGGGGCTTGCAATAAAGAAAATTCCCACAAAATAAAGGGGAGCCTTATGTAACTTTGACGAATCTTTATACCTTCCATTATCCTTTCGTTTTTTATTTTCTCTCTCTCTTGTTCTTACGTTGCCTCATGTTAAAAGGTCCTTTTATTTCTTAATGGCGGTGGTCTAATATAACTTTCCATGTGGCTCTATATGTGGACACTCAGTGGATTGTGTTTTCCATTCTTTCCAGCTAATCTACAGTTTATCACATCTTTCCTGGCTTATTTCCCAGCGATATCTATACTGCATTCGGATTCTACACAAAGTTATTTCCTGCTTAATAGTTGCTTTGTACTGTGATCGTATCGTATCTTTTATAAAAGCTCCAATAAGCTTGCATGTGTCGGCCTTAGTCACATGATGGCTCTCCACGCTGCTTGATCTCTGGCAGCCTCCCTATTCAGTCCCTTATCCCTGAGGTCACACTCTATGACCTCGTCTCAGGTCTTTTTCGGTCTGCCTCTCGCAACCCTACCCCCGACGTTCACACTTCTTACTGTAGATCCATAATACCTGAATGTTTCTTGTCTGCTTCTTACCATTTGAAGAAGTTCCCTGTATTGTGTGTGTGTGTGTGTGTTCTTACCTAATTGTATCTTTATAGGAATGAGTCAAGTTCGTACTGTCCCGTGTCTTAAACCATATTAATCGTACATATCCTTAAATTTGTGAATTGTTTTGACACACACTATTTCATTCGGTAGTGCATTCCATTGATCAATTGCTCTGTTTGGGAAACTAAATTTCCTTACGTCTTTATTGCCTCTCCTTTTATGCAGTTCTTTGCAGTGTCCTCTTACTGCTGCATCCCCATAGGTTATATACTCATTTATGTCTATTTTCGCCTTCCCTGATATGCATCTATATAGTATAATCATGTCTTCTCTTTTCCTTCTCTCCTGTAGTGTAGGTAGATTCAGTTTTTCTTCGTAGCTTAGATCCCTTAAGCTTGGTACCCATCTTGTAGCTGCCTTTTGAACTTTTTCAATCTTATCTATGTGTTTTTTAGATGAGGACTCCATACCAGATGACCCGCCGACATGTCGTAAAAATACCTCCGCTAATACCAATACACCAGTCCTGTATGAAACAGCCCTAGCATGTATTCAATATGGAAGGTGGGTGTTAGCGCCGAAGTGGTGACATGTGGTGTAGGAGGACTACTGGGCCTTGGGATAGGTTACTGCCCCCGAGATATAGGCCCTGCAGCCTTTGCCCAGAGTCGGACACGTAAAAAAAAAAAAAAAAAAAAAAGACTACTGACGCATACTCCAGGGTTGGTCTGATGAATGATGTTATTATCTTTCTTAGTATGTCTTCATTTGTGTGTGTATGTGTGTGTGTGTGTGTGTGTGTGTGTGTGTGTGTGTGTGTGTGTGTGTGTGTGTGTGTGTTTTGGATCACCACAGCAAGTAAGGAAAATAAGCGTACTGTCGGGAATATAGGTGGAGTGCGCACAAAGTTAGAAAAAACAAATGTGCAGCAGATGCTACATAATTATGATGTGATTAGTATTAATGAGGTTAAGACGTCTATGTCAGTGTCATTCCCCGGATATGTGACTTATAGGAGTAAGGTAGTTGGTTCAGCGGAACGGGGTGGAACGGTTGTCTGTAGTAAGAACTGGTTATCTACGTTGGTATTTGATGTCGACACAAGCATTGGAGATCAAGTCTGGATGCAGTTTCGTAACATTGAGGGTGTGTTGTTTGGTTTCTGTTACATTCCTCCATGTGACTCCCCGTATTACTCCCACGACTTATTTGCCTCAATCCAAGTAAAAGTAAATTCTAGGTACACATATAAAGGATACATCATAATTGGTGACATGAATGCTAGATTTGGGAAACGTGTGAGGCAATTATTGTCGATAGCGGAGATACCTAATGTAAATGATATGTCATACCCAGTGATTCACGATGATGTAAACAGGGCTAACGATAACGCTGAATTGTTGTGTACTATATGTATTGATAACAGATTGGTTGTCATTAATAACCTCATGTATGCTGACAAACATTTTCCTGGTGATAAAACATATCGGAGACGCGGCACCTGGGTTTCGAGGTGGATACATGTGTGGCGTCACCGTCTCTGATAGACTATATGAGTGATTTTTCTGTGTTAAGGCGGGGTGACCTCCCTTCCGATCATGCCCCCATTACAGTAACAGTTACGTGTTCAGGCGTAGATTTGGACAGTCTCATGACGAGGGCGGGGTCGCTAGGGGATCACGCAGCCCTTCATGGAAATGCTGGCAAGACTTGTTTAATGAGAAAGTCACTCAGATTTAACAGAATCAAAAAAGAAGCATTTGTGAATAATATTATGCAAAGAGTACCTAATGAAGATTATGTAAATGTTGATGCTTTAGAGAAGCGCATCACTGACGCTTTATACTCGTGTGCGGAGGACAATGTAGGCAGGGTAGACAGAGCAGTAGAGATAGGTGGTAGAAATCTTGGTAGGTGGGAGAGGCTGCTGGATGACGCTGATGACGCAAGAGTGTGGAGAGCAATTGATTGGAAAGGAGACTTTAACATGGACAGACCTGATGAAATCTTGTGCCCCAGTGATGAGGATTTTAAATTCCATTTTGAGTCTGTGCTGAACAGAGAGGATGTGAACAATGAGGTTGTAGATGAGGTGACAACTGATGTCACTATCCCCGTACTGGATGAGCCCATCTCGACCGCACAGGTGCACCAACAAGTAATATATAATAATAATAATGACGTATAGAAAAGGGGGGGAAAGGAAGGAAGGTAAGAATGATTGTGTATATGTGATGAGTGTTATGCAACCAGGGCGACGACACATGACGGCAGGAACTAGGCCTTAATTTAAACTCCCGGCCTTACTGAGAGCTCTGGTCCTGGTTGCATTGTGTAAGGTGCGTGTGTGTGTGTGTGTGTGTGTGTGTGTGTGTGTGTGTGTGTGTGTGTGTGTGTGTTTATAAGTAGGAGAGGAAGAATTTAGACTAAGAGAAAGAGTGTCGGGGCTTAACCCAACGTGCGTGTGTTTGGTGTTGGGAAAGGGGGGGGGGGTCTCGCACGTGCACTGTGTTGTTACTTAAGGCGGGAGGAGTGAATAGCTACGGCTTTCTCTGCCAAGCATTAGCTTATTGGCTGCCTCTCAGGTTCATCTGATTTTTCCGGCTCCAGAAGCCTGGGTAGGATTGTGGGATACGGGTGTTAGGGTAAGGTATTGTAGCCCTGGGGGGCTTGGGTAGGGGGATAAGGAAAGGGGAGGGGTGGAGGAAGGGGAGTATGGGGGGGTCACGGTCTGGGGCGGGGGTGCTGGATATGAGGATGGCGGGTTATTACGTGGCTGCCGTGATCTTGATAATGGGTGTAGGGGTGGTTTAGAGTCTTAAGTGAATTGCAGGGTGTGAACTAAGTAGTTGATTAATAAAAGGGTCAGTAATAAATAAACTATTGGTGCTTAAGTGAACCTTCAGCGAAACACGAACATGTTCCGCCCTTGCCATGACGCGAGACTGGTGTGCATTGGCAGGCTGTGGATAACCAGACAGATAGGCGCCGCGGAGCTGAGCGGCACACGTACACACCCCCCGTATAACATTTGGTAACTGAGGCGGTGATGGCTGTTGTCAGTGGTGTGGCAGCGAGATGCCGATGAAGAGGTAGACGGCCCGGCGCCTTAGCCTAACCCAAGCGGATATACACCCCACCAAACTAAGAGCGACACTGAGGGTCGCTGACTGGGCATGGGGGTTTTAAATGGGTTGAGGCAGACTGGTTGACGCTGCACTGGGGGCGGGGCTTGCAATAAAGAAAATTCCCACAAAATAAAGGGGACCCTTATGTAACTTTGACGAATCTTTATACCGTCCATTGTCTTTTCGTTTCTCTCTCTCTCTCTCTCTCTCTCTCTCTTGTTCTTACGTTGCCTCCATGTTAAAAAGTCCTCTTATTTCTTAATGGCGGTGGTGTAATATAAATTTCCATGTGGCTCTATACTGTATGTGGACACTCAGTGGATTGTGTTTTCCATTCTTTCCAGCTAATCTACAGTTTATCACATCTTTCCTGGCTTATTTCCCAGCGATATCTATACTGCATTCGGATTCTACACTAAGTTATTTCCTGCTTAATCAGTTGCTTTGTACTGTGACCGTTTCGTATCGTTTATAAAAGCTCCAGTAAGATTGCATGCATCAGCCTTGGTCACATGATGGCTCTCCACGCTGCTTGATCTCTGGCAGCCTCCCTATTCAGTCCCTTATCCCTGAGGTCACACTCTATGACCTCGTCTCAGGTCTTTTTCGGTCTGCCTTTCGCAACCCTACCCCCAGCTTTTACACCTACTGTAGATCCATAATATCTGAATGTTTCTTGTCTGCTTGTTACCATTTGTAGAGGTTCCCTGGATTGCGTGCGTGTGTGTGTGTGTGTGTGTGTATTAATGGATGCCTTCATAAATGTATCCATACGAGTATTCATAAATGTGTGTGCATCAGTGTGTGTACTCATCAGTGTGTGCATCATTGTGTGTATGCATCAGCGTCTGTGTGCATCAGTGTGTGCATACATTGCCGTGTGCATGTATCAGTGTCTGAATGCATCAATGAGTGCGTGCATCCATGTGTGGGTGCATCACTGTGTACGTGCAACAATGCCTGCATGAATCACCAATTTCACCAATTCTTTGTGCGTCTTGAGACTTTGAGTACTCAAGCGAACGAGGTAGAGCCAGGACATGAAGATGTTATAGACAAAGTAGCTGCAGGATCATAGACCCCTGGTCTGGCTGCTGAACGCAACCAGCCCTAGTGGAAGAATTGCTAGGTGGCAACTTTTGGTTGCCGAGTATAACATTAAGATAACCTATATACCCGGCAAGGATAATGTTGTACCGGATGCCTTATCTAGGCTTCGAGGCCAAGTGTTGTCGGAGGACAGAGTTCTCGCAGTCACGGGTACAAAATCAAAGATAAGAGAGAGAACAAAGGATGATGATGATGATAGTGAGTGCGAGAAAGAGGATTATCACATATCCAGAATCGATGAAGATAAAGAAAGAGACATAATAAGATGGAGAGAGTTGGTAGTGAGACCCACACAGGATGCGCATCCACTGTATAAAAGAATGAAGGAACAGTATCTTCAGTGTGTACGAGATGGAGAAGTAGAAGTGACTAGAGAAGAAATTAAAGATGCACATAGAGCACTAGGAGTTAGTACTAGTGAGTTCATAGTTGAGGATGGATTACTCTATCACTTCGCTACCAATGACTATGATGAGAGCCTAATGCAAGTTGTAACTCCTGATGAATGCAAACAGAGTGCTTTAGAGATAGCTCATAAATTACCGACTGTAGGTCATGGGGGAATCAAAGTAACTTTAGAAAGACTAAAGCGATTTAGTTGGTGGCCACGGATGAATAAAGATGTTGAGAATTATTGCAAGGCGTGCCTTACTTGCAACCGCTTCAAGCCGTCGGGGGACGCCCCGGCGCCGTTGCAGCGATACCCTAGAGTAGTAGTATCTTTTGATAGAGTAGTAGTACCTTTTGAGAGAATTCATATGGACTTGATCGGCCCTATAAATCCAAGTGAAGAGGGATATAAATATATTATGGCAGTAATAGATGTGATGACACGATATTTGATAGCCGTCCCGCTTCGCACGAAGACTGCTGATGAGGTTGCCAGAGCATATGTTAAAAATGTCGTGTGTGTTCATGGAGCACCACGCTGGATGGTCACAGACCAAGGAACAGAGTTTGTTAATGCAACTCTTAAAGGAATAGCTGAGTTGCTAAAGACCAAAAAGACAACAACAACAGCGTATCACCCGTCTGCCAATGGGGTGATTGAGAGAGCCAATGCCACGATAATGAAATACCTAAGGAGTTTAGTAGAGGATAATCCACAAATATGGGATTCAATGTTGTGCTTTGCCACATGGGCATATAACACAGCGTATCACAAAGTGTTAAAGGAATCCCCACTCTACCTCATGTTCCTAAGGGACCCTGGTGTCCCGTATGATGTCGTGGAAAAGGAACCGATCTGCTATGATCTGGATAACTATAAAAATGAGATGGCCATTAAGGCTAATCGTACCTTTAGAAGATGTTTAAGGTACATTGAGGAAAGTCAAGAGGCCATGGAGAATCAACAGACATCGAGAGCAAAAGTAAATAAGTTGTTGCTTTTGACTTAGTGTAAAAATTGTACATAGTTTGTATATAAACGGAGAAAAGAAAATTAATTTTGAGTAACCCTAGAATCCCTTCCTCTTAATAAGGAACGAGACGCTCCCACGTAGCGCCGGCCTTAAATGGGCTTGTGATTACTTGATGTGTTGTTATGTCTGGCTCCCCACTTGTACCTATCCAGCGCTACCTAATGAAACTTGATTAAATCTGACTAACCTGATTTGGACTTAACGTAACGGAACTTAGTCTTCCATAGGAGAAGAATAGACAAAGAGTAAAGCAAGTAAGGGAAGCACGACACCTTTGTCTAAGGTGGATCTGCATGTGTGTAAGAGCAGTACTGTGTGGGACGGTGTGGCCTTATTTGTCCAGGGATAGCTCTGTATATAAGAAGGTATGGCTATGTATATTGAAAAAAAAAAAAAAAGCTTTTTGTGTCGGGTTATGGATATGTATATATAGAGACATCGACATTTGTCAAGATGTCATAGTGTACGAATGAGTGGAGATGGGGCTACTTATGCCGAGGTGGAACTACGTGTGTGGAGGTGAGGTTGGGGTTACGTAAGCGGAGGTAGGGCTACGTGTGGAGGTTTGGATATGTAGCGGAGTGGGTGTGTGTGTGTGCAGGGTTGGCGTGTGTCCTTGGAGGCGAGGCCGTGCAGAGCTGTGGCTGTGTGTCTGGAGGTGTGGTGGGATGCTGGTGTGGTTCTGTGTTAGGTTGTCTTTGTATCTGTGTCTGTGTTTGTGAACGTGTGCCTGTGTGTGTGTGTGTGTGTGTGTGTGTGTGTGTGTGTGTGTGTGTGTGTGTGTGTGTGTGTGTGTGTGTGTGTGTGTGTGTGTGTGTGTGTGTGTGTGTGTTGAGTTGTCTGTGTACGGAGGAGATCCTGTGTGTGCGACAGGGAGGCATACTGCGTGTGGAAGGATGGCCGAGTTCATATCGAGCCTGTGTGAATGGTGGTTTGGATATGCATATTAGTAAATGTGTGTGTGTGTGTGTGTGTGTGTGTGTGTGTGTGTGTGTGTGTGTGTGTGTGTGTGTGTACAAAAGGATATTAACCAGCTTTATGCAAAAATATATCGTTAAGAAAATCTTTGCATGACTGGTGGAGTGCCTGTGTGTTACCATGGCAACCTCCCACGCCAAAGTTACATAAACACATTTCCCAACCAACATGATCCATTAGAGAGTATTTGTGTGTGTGTGTGTGTGTGTGTGTGTGTGTGTGTGTGTGTGTGTGTGTGTGTACAAAAGGATATAAACCAGCTTTATGCAAATATATTTCGTTAAGAAAATCTTTGCTTGTCTGGCAGGAGGTGCCTGCGTGCTCCGATGGCAACGTCCCACACCAAAGTTACATAAACACATTTCCCAACCAATATGTTCCATTAGAGAGTATTTGTGTGTGTGTGTGTGTGTGTGTGTGTGTGTGTGTGTGTGTGTGTGTTTCTGTCTGTCTGTTAGTTCACTACTCGTCAAAGAACCTCTGTATGAGAAGACATGCTTTTAAAGTTAGGGCACAAATGCAATGTGCTCTGTAGTCATCTACACTAAAAATAATGCCACGCTTCGTCTCCCCTTTGTGTCTCCTTGTCTTGTATCTGTCTGTCTTCTGCCTGTCTGTCTCTCTGTCTTCCTGTCCTTCTATTGCAAACCGCAAACTTCTCAACTGTCGACAACGTCCTAGATTATCGTTGTAACACGTAGTATATTATTTTTTTCATTGTTAAGTGGCCCAAATTTTCGTCCTTTTGCAGCTTACTTCACATGGATCATTGGAAGAGACGGACAACGCTACGGCTTCCTTTCCATACCACTTTTTTGTGACTTACGTTTTCTAGCATTAATCTATTGCTACAACTCAGCATTCAGGTTGAAGGGATGGAAAATTTGAGCCAAGTTAGAGTAAAACGAGTACAGAATTATAGTCGTGGCGCACGCCTCTGAGGTTGATATTATATGAGACGCATGTGATTCGTGTATAATATGTTCTTGTATAATAACATTCGTGTATAATATATTCGTGCTTATTATATTGATTCGTGCATAATATGATACGAAATCGGTCGCGCTTTTGAATGGTAAGTTGCCAGGGTACGATAATGACAACCTCAGGGTCGTGAGCCGCGAGTATAGAAAAAGCCAAACAGCATACCTTTGGTGGGTGCAGCGGGAACAAGGCGAGATCACAGGCAGGAGGACAATGGCGAGAAAATCCAGCAAAATCTATCCACCAGCTTATGAAGTGACGTCAACAACTCTCGTGCCTCACAGTCGATTCAAACGCCAGTCCACTTTATCAATAAACACCTGTGATTCTAGAGTATTGTAACAGAAAATCAAATAATCGTGTAGACGTGACGTAGACGTGACGTAGATGCACTCTCTCCACGGAGTCTATCTCTGAGCTATTGTTTATTACTTGCTCATCACAATGCTTCGAAATTGATGAGCCTCTCGCTCGGACATGACGGCTGACTGAATCTTTATCTTTGTCTTGTACCCCTGACCTTTTACTGAATGCTACAAAAAAAAAAAAAAAAAAAACTTCATCCTAACCTAACTCAGTCTAATGACAGAGATGATCTGCTCGCTTGACTTCCCCGCGCACCTTTTGTGACGCAACAGATTAAGTCGGGGTGGGCTTCCTATTCAGAGAAAGCAGTAAAATGGATGGGTAACTGCGAACAATTAGTCACTGTCCGCTGACTCTTCCTACTTGGATTCCAGCGACAACGTTCCCGAGTTCGTAAGGGTTTGTTTAGAATGGTAAATTCAAAATCTAAATAAAGAAATAAGATAATCTGCTGACTTTTCCTTATAATCTTGCTAACAGACAGGCTGGCAGACAAAGGCAGACAGGCTAGCAGTCAGGGAGGCAGAAAAGGCAGACAGGCAGGAAGTCAGGTAGACAGACTGATAGATAGATATATAAACCTGGCCAAACACATACCTTCATCGGGCTTTCTCGGTTGACTGTAATAACATCCACTAGTGGCAGAAACAACGATTTTTTTTTTTTCCTGGTCGCTTTTCTGATTACATATTTTGTTTTCAGCCATACTCGTACCAGATCACGTCAGTTAACAATGATGTGCGTATCTGGGGATTAATAAAGCTTTAGTTTCACTCTGTATATGAGAAAAAAAGGCAGTGAAAACATCGATAGTACCCCCGAACAGTCCAATACCACAGCCTTCTCCCACTCGCCTCTGTCTACGTTTTTTTCCTTTAACCATTCTTATCCTCAAATGGAGAGTTGTGGCAGACTCCTGTATTCCATAAACCAGCATGTTATTCGCTCTACGTACAGAGAATTATGCGAAAATCTTGCACGTCATTCGCCACGAGATTTTGGGTAAAGAGATTTTGAAGTGATGTTGGGTGTGGGAACTCTCTATCTTGACTGCTTTTGGGCTGGGAGTTTACTGTTAGTAGTAGTAGTCGTAGTAGTAGTAGTAGTAGTAGTAGTAGTTTGAGAGATCAGCATTGCATCCTTCATTGACGAAGAGTTTGGAATCTTCAGGTTAGAAATGTCCGGTAGAGTTGCGCCATGTGAGCAGTGTCTGATTTGACCGGTTCCTTTTAATTCAAGAGACGACATTTTGAGCATTATCTCAGCTCTTGGTATCTCTGCACTTCTAAGCTTTCAAAGTTTTCCAACCAGATTTTCATATAGTAACTTATCTTAAGGGTACTACTGAGCCTGCATGACTAACACAGATAGTGGAGTACCGACATATCCAGTACTCCAATGCTAGGGAGGCCATGTGGGGTGCTTTTGGTCATGCCTGAGTTCGCTGGCTATTCTTTGGTTTGTTCTTAAATTCTGGCGTCCTTAATTAACCCATTATGTACTCAGAGCATTTTCACAGAATGCTTACTTAATTATGCTTGTTATTTACGGCTAATATTTAAGCCTGTTAACATTTCAAAAGGGTAATTACACAAGATATCAGTTATTTATTTGATGACATGTTCAGCTTAGGAAAGAAACTAAGACATAATTGTATTTCACGTTTATTTGTATCAACATCTACACTTCGTTGCTTTGGAAAGATAATGTTAGGTCGTTTCGAAGACTGGTGACTAGAGAGGGACCGGCGAGGATGTGTGGTGGTGTGGGGCGGGATATTGTGACACATTGCAGAAAAGAAATGCCACGTAGCTCTCTGTTCGTTGCTCATGTTACTGGCCCCTCGTCACCCATGCGAAAGGAATAATATCTTAGTTAACCGTCACTGCCACTGATTTATCGTATTAAATAAAGTCGTCTTGAGATAGTATGAATAAAATAAAAAAGTATGATCCAGGATTCACTGGGGTAATCATATCACAACCAGGGTCTTCTATGCCATATTCTACTGCATGTGACTTTGGAGACATTGTTAGGTGTGGATATGTGGAAGTGCAGCTATGTGCAGGTGTGCGTGCGTGCGTGTGTGTGTGTGTGTGTGTGTGTGTGTGTGTGTGTGTGTGTGTGTGTGTGTGTGTGTGTGTGTGTGTGTGTGTGTGTGTGTGTGTGTGTGTGTTCAAAGGGATATTAACCAGCCTTATCCAAAATATATCGATAAGAAGATCCTTACTTGACTGGTGGTAGGTGACTGTGTTACCATGGCAACCTCCCACACCACCATATTTACATAAAGACATTTCCTCACCAGCATGATCCGTTAGAGAGTATTTTGTGTGTGTGTGTGTGTGTGTGTGTGTGTGTGTGTGTGTGTGTGTGTGTGTGTGTGTGTGTGTGTGTGTGTGTGTGTGTGTGTGTGTGTGTGTGTGTGTGTGTGTGTATGGAGATACGGTTATATCTAAGGTGGATCTGCAGGACTCTGTGGGACTGTTTGGCCTTATGTACGGCTTGGATAGGTAGTTCGTAGGCTGATGAGGACTATGAGGAGTGCAAGGACTATGAGGAGTGCAAGTATAAGCACCCTATAAAGGGTGCTATTCTTAAGCAGTCACAATCAGTCACACGAGAAGTGAAACATACAAACACAAAGTTTCAGTCACACAAGGCACACACAAAATATATAAAATAGACGAAACACGAAGCGAGCACACACACACACACACACACACACACACACACACACACACACACACACATACACAAAACCACGCCCACCTCCTGTGATGTTTGACTTTGGAAGGACCGACCAACAAAAGACCGGAATGCATAAACCAATTTATTTTAGCCCAGTCTCAACTAACCTATCCAGATTTGTTCAAACTGAACCCTGCCTAACCTCGAATGACCTAATCCAACCCAAGTTAACCCAACCTAATCTAACTTAACCTCACCTAACCCAGTCTAACTGTATTTAACCTAACAATCTCACGTAACCTCCCAATACCTAACTTAACCAATTCTGACGCAGCCTAACCTCATCTAACCCTACCTAATCCTACCCAGTCTCACTTAACCATACCATACCCGACCTAACCCAACCAGTCAAGCCTAAAATGACCTAATCCAACCTAATCTAACCCAGCCTAACCTAACCAAATAAAACCCAACCCAAAATCTATCAAAACCGACGTATTCTAAAGCAATCTAACCTAATCCGTCTATATCTAGTTGAACTGAAGCCAACCCAACCAAAAATTACCTAATCAGACCAAACCCTGCCCAAAGTGACCTAACCTAACTTTCGATCGGCTATAAAAGCGTTCGCTAAGAAATTCTGCTGCCTGAATGTCTACGGATGTCACATTCCAAGTATCGCCTGTTCTGTGTACATAAGTTTGTGTGTTTGTGTGTGTGTTTATTTAGGAGTGTCTGAGATGTGTACTACAGGGAAAAATTTACACACACTCTCTCTCTCTCTCTCTCTCTCTCTCTCTCGTGTTAAAAAATTGGGTACACAATCGGCACGATGCGTCCTTCTAATGCAGTACAGACAAAAAACGAGAGAGAGAGAGAGAGAGAGAGAGAGAGAGAGAGAGAATCCTCCCGTAGATAATTAGGTCCAACTGCTAGTGTTGTGTTGAATGGAAGAGGCAGTACATAACAGCCCTCCCTCCCGCCCTCCTTCCTGCCTCCTGTTTATAATCCTCTGTTGTTTTTTCTATTGTTTTGGCCCACTGTTACAGTCAAAACAAAAGACAATGACCAGAAATGACTCCCGTAATGTCCAACGCTCAGTCAGATAGAGGAGACAATCAAGACAATCAACACAGCCTGATCTCCTGCCCTCCTTGTTGTCTTTTGTTTTTAAGGCCCTACTGTTTTTCGTATATTGTTTTTCTGGCCCAGTGGTGCTTTTTCCTGTACATTGCTTTGGTGTGTGTTTTGTAATGTGGCCTAGAACTTGAGTCCCTTCCACTTGGTACTCTGTCTGAGGTTTAAGTGACTGGATGTGTTTTGTTCCTATTTCTGTCTGCATCCTCGTACACTCTCTCTCTCTCTCTCTCTCTCTCTCTCTCTCTCTCTCTCTCTCTCTCTCTCACACACACACACACACACACACACACACACACACACACAAGGATAGGATACTTTTCTTAAGTGGGCGAATCGAGTGAGAACACAATACTTCAGCTAAAATTTGGTCTCACTAAGTAAAACTCTTGCCCAGTATGGCTTGTACAATTGCCCTGCTTTGAGGAACACCAAAGCATAGTCTCCTTTCCAGCTATTGAACTCTCTCTCTCTCTCTCTCTCTCTCTCTCTCTTCCCATAGAGCCAAGTATAGCCGAAAAACACCCAAAACTTTTCCGCTAGACAAGAACAGAGCATCATTATTTTTTCTCTGCTCAGCTGTTGTGCCGATCATGGCATGTCGTGGCTTTCTTAAACTGTGGGGAAAGCTGTTTTCCAGTGGTACCAGGTATCTGCTAAAACAAAGACAAATGCTGCAGAAAATAAGGGCCACAAATTTACCCTTGCCCTCTCGGATACGTTGTACGCCTAGTGACTGGACACTATAACTCGATCACGCTATCTCAGTCATCTCTCCTTTACTACCTTTTAAAGTTACAGACCGAGGAGAAAAGTTGACTTTTTTGCCTTGCAACAGGTTGCCGTCATCACCAAGAACTAACACAAGCAATAACGACCCCTTATCATCAGTATTTCTGGCCAGTACTAGCAAAATCAAAGTGGTTCCGGGCAAGTCTCACCGTTCCCATCATCACCCAAGGACAGTACTAACACAGTACCTTGCTTTAAGCTCACATCATCAATATACTACGTTGCAATACAGGAAGGTTAAAATCTCAGAGTGGTGTGGTATGGGACAGCCAAAGTTTGCCCACATTCCCTACCGGTTGTGGCAATGTGGGCTGTTACATGAACTATTTCTATGTGATAGCAATATGAAGTACACAAGAAAAGAGTATGGGAAGGAAGGATATTCCCTGTCTCTGGGGAGGAAAGAGAAATACGCAAAATACGACGCAATGCTGGCTGAGAAATTCCGATGAACTCTTGGTCATGGCTGTGCAGAATCAAATCATCAGTCATTATCATCATCATACACACGACCAGATTAAAGTGCTATGGCCAAATACCTTGCAACTAGCTATGGGTCGACTTAATACCACATTGCTATAGGTCCACATCATCATTATATCATCATCAGCATCATCATCATCACCATCATCATACTATCATCGACAATTTCAAAGCACACTACCTTGCAATTGGCTGTGGGTCGAGTTGATACCACTTGTCAATGGGGTCAGCGTTGATTAGCATGGCCAGAGCCGCCTCCGTCAGTGTCACCAGCCCGTTCGTTCGTTCGTTCGTTCAAAGATTTCCCCCCCCCCCCTGTAGAGGGGACCGGGCCATATATTAGCCCAGTTGGTGGGTTATGGGCTGAGAGTAGTTGTTTGTTCAGTCTTTTTTTTTTCTTTTTTTTCTTTTCTTTTTTTTAAGTTGGAGGGGGAATGCTACGCACTACTTCAATGAGAGTGGGAAGGTGGGAGGTGGCAACAACTGTGGCGGCAGTGTTTCTAAGTGTGCTTTCAGGTTTTGCTGCAGTGTGGGACCGAGGGATGTCGGGGTTTGGGTATCGGGAGCTTGTTCTGAAGCGGGAAGTGGCTGGACAGCGGAGGAGGTAATGTAGGAGTGGGTAGGGCGTGATCATTTTGCAGTGTGAGCATTCAGTGGTGGGGTCGTTATCTGTGGTGATAAGGTTACTCCGGCACATGTATCCCAGGCGAAGACGGTGTAGGCGCGTAAGTGTTTTGTTGTCAATGGATGTGGTAATTTTTAGTGGCTTGTATTGTGTGGCCATGGCAAACCACATGGCAGAAGGTGAGCCCAGTTGTACGTTTACTTGGTGATCTTCGCGGTTGAGAGTGAGCGCCTTCTGTTTTATGGTGCGCTTGATGTGGCTTAGGCTAGTTGAAATGTTGATGTCAATGTGAGGGTGTTCAATGGCGCTCTTTGCGATCTTGTCGGCTTTTTCATTTCCAGCTATGCCAACGTGGCTGGGGACCCAGTGAATGGTGATTGATCCTCCAGTGTCGTGGATTTTTCGGGCGGTGGCTAAGATGTCAGAGGTTAATTGGATGTTGTCGGTATGGTGGGATCGTCGTAGCGTGTGGATAGCAGTTGCAAAGTCTGTGTGGATGATGACTGTGGATGCAGGGGCGTTGGCAAGGGCATCTGAAAGGGCGGCTGAGATGGCAGTCACTTCAGCCTGTAGAGTGGAGGCTCCGTTGGTGGTGCGAAAGCCACATGTTCTGTCTCCGCAGACGAAGGCAGCACCGGCTCTCGATGCAGCAACGGAGCCGTCAGTGTAGTAGGTGGTGGAGTTCAGTGGAGTGAGGAGGGCTATGCGCTGGAGGCCCTCCTGACGGAGCTGTTGGGTGGGAGTTTGGGCTTTGGTTGGTGAGTGAGGGAGAAGGAGATTTAGCAATGGGGTGTTCCACGGTGGTTGTGGATGGTAGGACGAGCTGGGTGTGACGGAGGCTTGTGTAATGAATGGGTTGAGTTCAAAGGTGTGAATGGCACGTGCAGCAGAGTGTACCCAGTTGTTGGATAGTACCTCGGGGTGAAGGTTGGATGCGGCTCTGAGCCGTGGCAGGAGAGGAAGAGGGGATAGCCCAGTCTCGGGGTCGGCGCTCCACTGGCCTGCCTGTAGACCCCCGCCACCGCCACCATCTCCCTCACTCTTACCTCCGTCGCCAAGTCTCATGTCTTCCACCATCATCCTTGGACTTGAACCTCCTCTATTTGGAAGGTTCTCTGCTACCTTCTCAACCAGCTTGAAGGCTTGTACTCTTGTCGTAGCGAAAAAAATTGTGTCTTGTCCTTATATCTGCCGGAATCGTATCATTATCCTTTCAGGTGAACCTCCTGTGTCTTGAAAGTTCTCTGCAACCTCCAACCAGCCTAAAGATGGTTCGTTGTAAAGAAATATACTAATGGAGTTTTAGTTACTTCTGCCGGAATGGTATCACACAATCGTCCTAAGCACTGATGCCGTCCCTCATTATCACGGAGCTAACAGGATCATCGACACTCAGAAAATGTTAGGTAAATTCACTGTTCTATTCCAGAAAAATACACTGCATGTAAACCATAAGGCTTTGAGCTTGGACCTCTGCAGGAGGGAAGGGGACTGGGTGAGACTTCTTCAGGGGGGTGAAGGAGGTTTTTGAGACTTCTGGAGGAGGAGTAGGCCACTGAATGAGACTTGTAGGTGCTCAAGGAAGCTTTTGAGACTTTTGCAGGAGGGGAAAAATACTGCTGTAGGTGCTCAAGGAGGCACCGCCGCATTAAGGGGGGGGGGGGGCCAAGGGGCCCGGGCCCTGGGCCACCCACCAAGAGGGAGCCTCCCACCAGAGCAACTTGTGTTCATTTCATTTCGTGTTTATGCATTACATATTACAGCATTGGATGAATAGTCCCCTTTCAGTATTTCCTAACTAAAAGTGTCCTATTTATATATTAGGATTTAGGTTACCAGTCTGTGGTGTATGCCATTGGGGGAGTTGGAAAGGGGGCCTCCCTTCCAAGCGGGCCCCGGGCCTCCCACATGCTTAATCCAGCCGTGATGTGAGGATTACTATTTCAAAACGAGAGGCCTTTGGATAGGAGTGAAGCAAGACAAGGAAACTTCAGGTCAGAAAATTATCTATTTCAATACGAGAAACTGTGGAGGGGAGTGAAGTTAGAGAGGAAGGGTTGAGGTGAGAAAAGGGGACGTGAGTTGCAGAGAAGGTCGCCATACGGAGGAGGAAAGGGTGACATGGAGGTGATTCATTTGTGGTCACCCCTGATGGGATTAAGGCATCTGGTGATAGACAGGTAGACAGTTAGATTGATTGACTGACTGATTGATTGATAAGTGAAGTTTGTATGGAAGACGTAAATTTGGACCAGATTAAAGTGAGTGTACAGTAGAAATGGATGGTCGAAGTAGGTATACAGGACAAAAATCTACCAAGTGAAGGTGAAGGTAATACAGAAATGGGTGGTATATGTATGTATGAAGGACGAGAAAATGGACCAGGAGATATATGTATGAAGGACGAAAATAATGGGCCAGGTTGGAAACTCGCCAATGAACGAGCAAGATGATGACCATAACCATTTTCGTAATAACTTTCCTTGTATATCTTGCACGTAGGTAGGTTTGTACAACTTTAAGATGTGGAAACTGATTAGCTTGCGTGTAGATGTGTGTAGGAGAGGGGTGCGCGCGCAAGGAAAGGGGGGGGAGGTCATGTAATCTACTGGTGTTTGCACTTTGCTCATAAAAACACACTACAGAACTAATATGTGATGTTACAGCAGACCAACGTACATATCACTACTATTTAACCATCAATATACTTTCAGCTGGAGATCCACGGTCGCTCAGTGAAAGCGTTTTTGTCTCGTGATCTGTTTTTAGGGTAACTCAAACCAAGGCGGCCATTTAAAGAGAATCCTGATATCAAGTACTTTCATGTGGAGTCAAAATTCTCTGCCAACCTTGCGTCCTACTTTCGGTATTTCTCGCTCTTGTCAAATGAGAGTATCGTTCCTTCTGATACCTTTCTCTTGTGTGTTTCATATTGTTATCACAAGAAACTAGTTCATGTGGCACCCTTCCATTGCCTCAACTGGCAGATAGGTGTTGGAGGCTTTTTGCTCACGGACATACTTGCATATGTGATCACCCTGTCGGTTCATAATGCAGACTGACGAGATGAATCATTATAACACATTTACGTATCACTCTCACTACAGACACCCATCACCATTTGTGCTCCTGTGTTGCGTGCCTAACCTTGTAAGACTTAAGGCTTCCCAATGTGAGAGACATTAACCTGGTCCATATACTGTAACTGAGCAAAAACAACATTCAATTAGACTTGCCTAATACTAGAGCTGTCCCGAACTGCAGAGGGTTAATATTGGATCTGGCGTCATTCTCACTACAAAAAACCATCACCATTTGTGCTTCACCAGTATGTTGCGTGCGGAGGCTTGTATGACTAGAGGCTTTACTATGTGTGAGGCATTTAACCGGCCCATAAAACCCAGCAAAAACAATATTCGATTACCTTCCGTCAAAGGACTCGTAACACTGAGGCGGGAATCGGTCATATACTGATGCAAATCGTCCCGAGTGTGAAGTATGGGATAAAAATTGGATGGGGAAATACTCGTTTCATTTAGCTGGATTCTGGGTAAGCTTTCATAAGGAAGGTAAACAGTAAAATTATGATGTATTCGCTGCTGTACATAGAGAAAGACCAAAAGCAGAATACAGAATCCCACTTGCAACATTCTGCCCCAAGACTTCTTCAGGAACAACACGAGTAGACAGTGCTTCACTATTTAAATTGACCTAAGCCTGAATGGTGACCAGAACACAAGTACACAATCCTGCACTACCAGTCAGGCTTGGGTCTGTTTAAGGAGTGGAGTGTTGTCCAGTAATGATGTTCCTGAAGAAGCTTTGTGGGCGAAACGTTGACATAAACTGGTTCCTGTACTCTGCTTTTGGCCTTCCTTCGAGTATTATTATTGTTGCTGTCTTTGCTGCTTCCTGGACTTTGATGAATGGTCGTGGAGAAGGAAGACGTGTTTCTGAGCTCTCCTCTAGCTGCAGGGTTGCCTCACCGGCGTTAGCTTTTTCTTTTTTTCGCCACTAGGGCGTTTTTCAATAAAGTTAGGTTAGCTAGACCTCATTTTCCTCCCTGGCCTTAGTAGATATAGCAGGTGTCTATATCTAATTACTGAGATTGCCTTTGCTTACTCACCTCTGGAGTGTACCCCCCACTGATCGCTCTGGGGTGTGAGTCACACACAGGCGCGTCCTCCCGACAGTGGGTTGAGAGGGTAATCTCAGCCTAGGTGGGTCTTCCCCAGGTACTTTGCCCCTTGGTCGTTTTTCTCTCTTCCCACTTCCCCTTCACGGGGGAAGTGGTAGCTATGACGGACGCCCCTACTGCCTTCCCCCCCTTCAGGGGGGGAGGTAGTCCTGACGACATCCCTACCGTGACTGACCGGCCCCAGACTGACGGACGCCAGACTCGTTCCCCGCTTGACATACCTGTAAATAACGGGACCTTCGTAACGCTTCATGCACTAGGTTCCACTCCCCTCTCCGGACTCAATCCCTTCATTGTCAAGAAGGTGATTGACCACTGTGCGGGAGAGGTGGAACAAGTAAAAAAACTTGGAAATGGGGACCTCCTAGTAAAGACATTCAACTCAGCTCAGGTTAAAGACTTGCTAAAGCTGCGCAAGTTTCACTGTCATGATATCGAAGCCAAGATCCCAACATCCATGAATTCCTGCAAGGGTGTTATCACTTGCAGGGATCTCATGGTGATGAGTGAGGAAGAGATCATACAGGAACTTGCTCAGCAGGATGTAATTGATGCCAGATTCATCACTCGTTATCAGGAAGGCGTAAGGACGAAGACAGCCACTGTTGTCCTCACTTTTGGCAAAGTTTTTCTACCTACAAATGTCAAAGTAGGATATGAAATTGTAAATGTAAGACCGTACATCCCGAATCCCCTTCGTTGTTCAAAATGTCAGCTCTATGGACATCATGAAAAGGCTTGTCGGGCTTCCAACATCGTGTGTGGCAAGTGTGCGGCTGTAGGTCACTCTGCTGACAACTGTACATCCGAGACTGAGTGCTGCTTTCACTGTAAGGATGCTCACTCCACTTCCTCGAGGGTTTGTCCCAAGTGGAAGGAGGAGAAAGAGGTCTGCACAGTGAAGGCAACTGAGGGCATTTCCTTTTACGATGCAAGGAAGGTGAAGGAGTTGCATGCAACTCCCAAGCCTAATATCTCCTATGCATCGGCGGTTGTGTCCCGTCCCGTGATGTGCACCGTTGAGACACAGACTGACCTAACATTCGCTCCTCATGCCCCACGCCCTACCTCTCACGCTAAGCCTCCTGTACGTTCCAACTCTCTTACGGACATCCCTGTTGTTACATCATATTCTCAGGCTGCCGCTACTCCTTCGCAGTCACTGCGGCCAAAACAGAAGCCTGAGAAGTCTAAGCAGTCACGTCCTCATGTCCTTCCCGCTCCTGGTCCAGCAAGGGAGAGAAAGAATAGCTCTTCCTCGGTGGAGTCCGGGAGCCTTATCATTGATGAAAATATGGAATTATCCATGAACAAGAACCGGGAAAGGTCTCCCGGTAGCCTGGACGCGGGGGGCATAAAAAGACTAAGCACACTGGCCACCCTCGAAAATCTTAAACCGCCGCATTCACTATACTACAGTGGAATTGTAGAGGTATTGGGAATAAGTTACATATTATGGCTATCTTGCTTTCACTACACAGCCCAGACGTTGTTTGTTTACAGGAGACGCGCCTGGAGGATCATCCTGATCCTCCACAGTTCAAACACTACCACTCGTATAGAAGATGGGAAGGTCACGGAGTTGCCATTTACACACACAAATCACACCCACAAACGGAAGTGATTCTAAATTCTACTCTGGAAGCGGTCGCGTGCAGAGTAAAATTTAATAACACGTATCTGTCTATTTGCTCTCTGTACTGTCCTCCACATGGCCCCATTGATAGTGATGCTTTACATTCACTATTTGAACATCTTCCTGGCAATAAGTTTGTGTTTGGCTATTTTAACGCCCATCATTATCAATGGGGTAGCTTGAGGATTGATGGTCGTGGGGAGCAAGTAGCCGACCTAATACTACAGTCCAACCTCTGTCTTCTGAACGATGGTAGAGCGACTCGTGTAGATGATCGTACTGGTAACTTTTCGGCCATTGACTTATCTTTGGCCTCCCCTGGTATACATCAAGATTTTTTATGGAATCCTTATGACGACTCCTTGGGAAGTGATCATTTACCCATCTGTCTTTCTTATACACGCGACATCATTCCGGACCCTCCACCTCCAAAATTCAACTATAAGAAAGCAGACTGGGGATCCTTCTCAAGGATCGCCAATTTAGATATATCTGGGGAGACCATAGATGTTAAGGTCGAATGTGTGGGTGCCAGTGTGTGGTCGACTGAATGTGCCCTCAGGTATCGGTTGCCGACTCATACATCTGTGTTTACTTCAAAACTTTTTGCTATTGACAAAGCCATAGACTATGCTCTCAATTCTAGGCATGACTCATTTGTCATATTTTCAGATTCAAAATCAGCCCTTCAGGCAATTGCATCTTACACTACGGACTCTCACGAGATCCAGGGCAGCATCGTTAATAAGTTGCATTCATGCAACAAGTCATTCACGCTGATCTGGGTGCCTGGTCATTGTCGTATCTACGGCAATGAGCGGGCTGACTTACTTGCAAAGTCGGCTGTGGAGCTCGAGGAGACTTGGGACGTTCCTCGTGATCTACGGTCGTCTCTCTCTCGGAAAGAAATCAATAAATCTTCTGTGGCAAGGTCAGTGGACCAGACTAAATATTCCAATTTGTAAGCCGTACCTGGGCGACATTGGACATTGTTGGAAGGACACAAGTCAAGAGTGAGAGCAGTGGAAATGAGTTATTTAACAGGAGCCTGTGGAGTCACGTGGAGAGACAGGCTGACGAATGAGGATATAAAGGAGCGTTGTGGTGTGGATGTGGATGTGATAGGAAGCGTTATGAGGAACACACTGAGGTGGTTTGGCCATGTGGAGAGGATGGAGGGTGAAAGACTGACGAAGAGAGTGTATGTGAGTGAGGTGGAGGGGGGAAGAGGGAGGGGGAGGCCGAGGATGAGATGGAGGGATGGGGTGGAGAGGTATATGAGAGAGGGGTGTGTGAGCTGGGAGCAGGGCAGTGAAATGGCAGGGGACAGGGCGACTTGGAGGCGATTTGTTTGTGGCCACCCCAAACGGGATTGAGGCGTCTGGCAATAGATAGATAGATAGACCTGGGCGACTTGGACACTGCCAACCGTCCCAGTCGCCTGGAAGAAAAAGTGTTGGTACGGTTACGGCTCAATGCCACCATTTTAACCCACATGAAACCATATATGGAAAGACGCTTCCCACCGCACTGTGACATCTGTAATGCGGTGTTATCTATCAGTCATATCATCCTGCGCTGTCGGCGATTTATTCGTGAACGTGCTTCACTTATAAATTACTGCGGTGCAGCAGACGTCCCCTTCACCCTTTCCACCATCCTGGGTGATGGGGACATTGTTATGAGTGATAAATTGATGGCTTTCTTGAGAGAGACCGGACTGATCAGCGTGATGTGACTTTTTTACTGTGTGGTTATGGTTTTTATGAACAGTAAATATGTATATATTGTAATATTAATTAGGGTTGACAGTTGACATATTTTAAATAGTTCCTCCTCCCACCGATCTATTTCTAATATAGATGTGCCCTACATTAAGGCAAGTTCCTCGCCTGACAGTCACCAGCTGATGAGTGCAAGTGTGCAATATAGGAAGGTATTGGGCACTTGCAGTCGATGGTGGTCTGCTGGGCGAGGTTCTTCACTTTTTGTATAAATTATGTAAATACATTATACCATCTTGCTTAAGTTATTCTAATTAGGGACGACAGCTGACGTATATGGAAATGTTCCTGACTCGTCTGGTTCCCTTTCATATATTGATGGCCCCTATATTAGGTTGTGCCTCGACTGACAGTCACCAGGTGATGAATGCAGGTATGTCATGTAGAAAGGCATTACATATCTGCAGTCGATGGTGTTCTCTTGGTCGAGGCTTTTTTACCATTAGTGTAGGTCTAGTTATTTGTCTCTTAGGATTTAGTATAGGTTAGCGATTTGTCTGTTAGGTGGTTAGTTTTAGGGTCTATAGATTAGGTATTTTTGATTATAAGTAATATAAGGTAAAAATATAAAAAAACTAAATAAAAATAATAAAAATAAAACTACAAAAAAATGATAAAATAAAAATTATTATATATATATATATATGTACGTGTGCATGAAAGTGTGTATGTTCATATGTATGGATGTGTGTATGTATGTATGTATGTATATATATATGTTTGTATATATATGTATATATGTGTCAATATATATACATATATATATATTTGCCTCAATGACCAGAGGCTCCGGCCTCAATGGTCGATAGGAAAAAAAAAAAAAGCTGCTTCCTAAATCATGTATTCGCGTCTGCCGACAAGTTGCTAAGTGAGGTGTGTGTGTGTGTGTGTGTGTGTGTGTGTGTGTGTGTGTGTGTGTGTGTGTGTGTGTGTGTGTGTGTGTGTGTGTGTGTGTCTGTGTCTGTGTGCGTGCGTCTGCGGGATGTTGAGCCGGCAGAGAGGACTAAACCAGAGAACGTCGGCTGCACGATCAGGCTGAACACGAATGAGAGGAAACTTTATCGCGATCAGGTGGTCATCGACAGCAGGCGGCCGGCTCATTTCAAGGTGAACCACAAAGAGGACATGTTGCAATCATGTCGTGGAACATCAATGGGGTTCGTACAAAGTTAGAAAAGCCCAATGTACTGTACTGGCATTGTTAATGAATTAAGATGTGATAGGGTTGAATGAAGTGAAAACTAGTGATCGTATCTCTCTACCTGGCTATGTTTGTTATAGAGACACTGTGAGGTCAGACGGACATAGAGGGGGCACAGTGGTACTGGTAAAGCGGTGTTTACAGTCATCTGTGATGGGTGTAGACTGTAAAATGAAAGACCAAGTTTGGCTCAGATTGTCCCTATTGAGCACTGTGCTCTTGGGGTTTGTGTATATACCCCCTACAGATTCGCAGTACTTTAATCCTAACAGTTTCAGTTATATACAAGAGAAAATCATATGTGGAAAAGAGGAAAACTGTAATGTTCTACGAATGGGAGACCTGAACACACGTTTTGGTACTGGTGTT
The DNA here is from genome assembly GCF_032717465.1 of Coenobita brevimanus. NCBI lineage: Eukaryota > Metazoa > Arthropoda > Malacostraca > Decapoda > Coenobitidae > Coenobita > Coenobita brevimanus. The sequence goes on from NC_137012.1 coordinate 30,838,525, forward strand.
CAAAGTATTTTAGTGAATTTACTTGTCCCTGGATCTGATTATTTCACCTACCCTGAGATTCCTGAGCAAATTAATTTGCCTAATGAGAATGCAAATACTATGACTACTGTGTGTGTAGAACAAAATTTTTGTGGTGGTAAATAACTTGAAATATGGTGAAAAACATTATAAGAGCAATCTGACGTATAGGAAACATAGTGAATGGATTTCTGAAGTAGATGTGTGTATTGCTTCTACCAATATTTTAAATTTAAAGTTTCACTGTGAATAATGGTCTTGATATTCCATCGGATCACGCCCCCATAGCGGTTGCTCTATCCCCCCCTGTGGTGGATAGGGTGTGCCTTGGTGTGCGGGCGGGTTAGCTTGGTGATCATGCAGTTTTGTATTGAAGTTGTTAGAAGAAGAAATCTCGGTTAAAATGTTCTATAAAGTTTTGTGATGTTCACATCATAGCCATTCGATATTCCCCAGTTTGATCCTGACATTGATACTAATGTGAGCCAAATGGCCGATATTTTGTACAGGTGTGCTAGTGCCAGTCGGTGTGCTCAGGTGACTGTGCCAGAGGATGTCACAGTGAGCAGGCGGGAGAGACTCTTAAATGATATGGAGTTGTTGTATGCTGATGATTTGGTGTTGATTGCAGAGAATGAAAGGGAGGCGGAGGAAAGGTTTAGGAAGTGGAGAGATGGTATGGGGCAAAAGGGTTTAAGGGTAAATGCAGATAAAACAAAAGTGATGATATCTAGGGTTGGTGGCGGTACTGTCAAAGACGAGGGAGAGTGGCCATGTGCAGTTTGCCACAAGGGCGTGGGAAGTAATTCCATCTTGTGCGGTGTGTGTGATAAATGGGTGCATAAGAGATGTAGTGGTATCAGAGGTAGACTGCGAGATAATGCTGATTTTATGTGTACGGCGTCCCGGGGTGAGCAGGTGGAGATTGTCAGACGTGAAAGGATTGAACATGCTGGTGAATCTCTTGAATGTGTGGAAGAGTTTTGTTATTTGGGAGACATGTTGTGTGCTGGAGGTGGGGCTGGAGGTAGCTCTGTGGCTAGGGTGAGAAGTGGTTGGAAGAAGTTCAGGGAGCTCTTGCCTCTCCTGACATTGAGAGGGCTCTCCCTACGTGCTAAGGGGTCTTTGTATGCAGCATGTGTTAGGAGTGTAATGCTGTATGGCAGTGAGACCTGGGCAGTGAAGGAGGAAGACATTCACCGGCTCAGACGTACAGAAATGACAATGATCAGGTGGATGTGCAGTGCGTCCCTGCGTCCAAGGCCTGGAGGGGCTGGGTTTACAATGGAAGAGTTGAGAGGTAGGATGGGACTGGAGTGTATTGATGTTGTGATAAGGAGAGGTAGATTAAGGTGGTTTGGACATGTGGAGAGGATGGGGGATGATAATTGAGTGGGGAGGGTGAGGAGTGTTAATATTGGAGGTGGGGTTATGAGGGGTAGACCCAGAAAGACATGGGACGGGGTCATTAAGTGTGACCTTAGGGTTCAGGGACTGAACAGGGAGGCTGCAATAGATCGTGCAGACGTGGAGAGCCGCCATTAGGTGACCAAGGCCTGGGTAGGATGGTAGGATACGGGTGTTAGGGTAAGGTGTTGTAGCCCTAGGGGGCTTGGGTAGGGGGATAAGGAAAGGGGAGGGGTGGAGGAAGGGGAGTATGGAGGGTTAGGGTCTGAGGCGGGGGTGCTCGATATGAGGATGGCGGGTTATTACGTGGCTGCCGTGATCTTGATAATGGGTGTAGGGATGGTTTAGAGTCTTAAGTGAATTGCAGGGTGTGAACTAAGTAGTTGATTAATAAAAGGGTCAGTAATAAATAAACTATTGGTGCTTAAGTGAACCCTCAGCGAAACACTTGCCATGACGCGAGAATGGTGTGCCGCGGAGCTGGGCGGCGCACGCCTGCACTCCCCGTTTAACATTTGGCAACCGAGGCGCTGATCGCTGGAGGTAGACGGCCTGGCGCCATGGCCTAACCGAAGCAGATATACATCCAACCTTTCCAAGACCGACACTGAGGGTCGCTGACTGGGCATGGGGGTTTTAAATGGGTTGAGGCAGACTGGTTGACGCCGCATTGGGGGCGGGGCTTGCAATAAAGAAAATTCCC